>NW_028079430.1:1022629-1380129 GCF_014824575.4 Sturnira hondurensis | reverse complement strand
CGCACCGCGGTCCCTGCAAATATAGATCCGAAGTGGTGGGTCACCACTCTCGTCTCAGATGGACTTTTTTAGGATGGCGGCTGAGCAGATGTCAGGGCACTTTTAATTAAATATAGACCCACAAATCTGTCTCCTAGTGAAGTTCGTTATGACACAGTCTCTCCAGAGACCTGGAAATTCAGAGCTAAAATTAACTTTAGAACAAAAGGGGTTAGAGTCCAGGATGACATTCCAAAGAGTCACAAAATGCCAACCTGAGCGAGTCACAGATCTGCAGACTAAGGCTCCCACGTCTATAATTGTGTGCGCGTGTTTATATTTAAAGGCGTTCGAAATGAATGGATAAAGTCAGACTTCAGATCCCTTCCAAGTCATTAACATACAAGCTATGGGGACAGTATGAACTCGTCTACATTCCCTGTCTAGATTGCAGTGGCGCAGAATTAATTCATCTTGTCTGTCGGGGATGTGAGAAGTTCTCTGATCTTTAATCCTTTCCTGAGAAATTGCGTGGAATAATTTTGAAATATTCCTTTCAGGATTTTTTTAAAAATTCGTTTTGTCCACAAAAGCTGTAGACCTTTAAATTTTTATTAGACTCCTATTTTAGCAATCAAAGCAGCTTAGCTTTCTCTCTCAGAGTTACTGTACAGCATCTCGATTAAATATTTATAAATTTCTTAAAATGTATATTGCTTGCTTGATCTATCGAATACACAGATATTCATTAGTCTTCTCTTACAAAGGGCAGCTAAGCAGAAACAATGTCTTGTATCTGATTCCTGTGTGTCTAGCACACTCTGGGCGCTTAATAAATGTTTCATGACATTAAACCATATGATAAATCACTACTGTCCTCCGGACATAATTGGAAAATGGGGCTGCATCCCGCATGGAGACGTGGGCATTCTAAATGTGTGTCTGCCCCACACGAGAAGTCTAGATCTTAATATTTGCCCCAAAGAGTTTTTTTGTTCATCCAGGATTCTAAGAAATGGAGATAGGAAGTAGAAACAGGCTAGTTGGAAACTCTTGAAAGATCGAATACCAGCCCGCCTCATTCGTATCAGATACCCAGTGAACAGTCGTTGAGTGAATGGTCATGGACGTGGCCAAACAGACGTCATCGGTGACTGTGATCAGGCTGATCCTCGGGACAACATTGCCCTGCGTGATTCTAAAGCCCTAGACTGTCTTCGGGTCTGGAGATTTTTTGTTGCCTCAGGGTGCAGCCTGGAATGGCAACAATGCTCTTAGACAACGACAGCTTTTCTCATCTTTGTAAATCAGGCAGTTCGGCCACAAAATTATCCATCTGTGTGTGTGTGTGTGTGTGTGTGTGTGTGTGTGTTACCAATGTCCGAAGCATCTAGACCCTACCCTGTACTCAGATCTTTAAATAAAAATGGCTGAAACATTCACCCAACACAGTGTAGGGAACTCTACATTCTGTCGCCGTGTCCCCATGATTTCCAGGGTTCTTGCAGGATTTATCTATCCCCTCATTGCTTTTTGTCCCCCTCTCCTGCTTCTCCTGTCTTCATTCCGTCTCCCCCACCTTGCTGCTCCTCCCGTTTCTCTCTACCACATGGGCATCGTTTGGGCAACAGGCATGAAGCTCAGCCCATAATCTCAGGTGTGCAAAATACCACATTTCCTTATCCCCCCCCTCCCGTTTCACACACACACACACACACACACAAAAAGCTGGTGATAGAATTTCTTGGGACAGGTTGCTCATTTCCATCTTACCAGCCCTTGTGTGTTAAGTACTATTGCTCTCCATTTTACCAATAGGGAAACTGGGGCTCAGAGAAGTTACGTAACCTTTCTAAAGTTGCACAGCCAGCCAATAAAATGCTAGCAGCTGAACTGAAGACTCCTGGTCTACCCCCACACTTGACTTTGAGGTCTACTGTGATTCACTGCTTCCTTCATTAGACTCTCCCTTCCCATAAAAGCAACTGAGTAACCGTGAGCCCTCGCTGAACACTGCCTACGTAACAGCGTACTTCTGAATTCCTCACGTATGTTTATTTGTCTGATATTAATGCACCATTCCAGCTTCCGCTTGAGTAGTGTTAACACGCTGTATCTCTTTCCATCCTTTTGTAGGCAACATGTAGTTGTTTTGCTTTTTTTAATCTCTGTCTTTATGGAGGGCTTAAATTTAGATTTAACGTGGCTATTGATGTGGTTAGATTTAAGTCTAACTTTCTTTCTCTCTTTTTCAAATCCTCACCTGAGGATATGCTCATTGAGTGGAGAAAGAGAGAGAGACACATTGATTGGTTGCCTCCCATACGCACCCTGACTGGGAATCGAACCCCCAACTTTTTGGTGTGCATGATGACACTCCCACCCACTGGGCAGCCCAGCCAGGGCTAAGTCTAACACCTTGATATTTATTTACGATCAGTCCCATTCTTCTTGTTCACTTTCCCTTTTTTTTGCATTTGTTTGGATTAATGTAATGTTATGATTACACTGTCAGTTTATTGGCCATACCTCTTTGTGTGTGTGTGTGTGTGTGTTTTAATTTTAGGATTGTTGTAGAGTTTATAATATGGAACTGGAAGTTACCATCGTCTGACTTTGTAATTTACATCTGCCCGGAATTCTTTCCTTTTTCATGCGTTTCCTACCTGCTTCACTCCGACTTCGAATCTGTATGAGGCAGGGATTTCTAACCAGGCGGGTGACATAGGACCTAGAATGAACTTTATGAGGTAATTTCTTGTCTTTCTGGGTCCCAGCCTGCAGCCTCCTTCTGCTCGCCGGCCGCCAACCCGGACACATGGACGTGTCTGCTCTTCAGATTCACAGCTCTGTCCCCTCGGAACCAGGGAGCCAGGGAGGCTCTGGCTGAGCCTCCGTGACATCACCATTGAGGCAAGAAAACCCGGTCCATGTAGTGTGTGCCCAGCCCACTCTGCTCCCCCTTCACAGTGTTTGCTCTACACAGAGGACCAGAGAGATCAGACCATCACATTCCTCCTGATGTCAAGTGGCATTCCTCCTTAAGTGGCACAGCCTTCGCCTGCTTGTTTATGGGTCTCAGGGCACAGCCTCAGTTAGAACACCAGTAAGGCAGAAGGGTGAAGCACTGCCGAAGGAGGGGCTTCAAGTGCCCCGAGCCTGAGAGACCCTCATCTTGCCTTGTATCACAAGCAGGTTTGGGCCCAAATTTTTGAGGGGAAAATAAGGATGCGCATCATTACATGGGTATACAGATGACCGTATGTTGCCGTATGTAATGCGTACCCACAGTTGTGGCTCAAAATTTCAGGGAGAAAAATATTTTGTTTTAATTTTTTAATTCAATGGTTTATTCATTTGTGTTTAGATACTTGCTTTTTATATTATAAAGGAATCCCTAGCCTTTATTTTTGAACATATTATGGTACAAGAAATTTTATGTAACAAACAATTAGAAAACACAAGAGCAGATACAAGGTATTTCAGGTGCTACCTACGTCTAATGTGCATCCTTATTTTTCCCTCAAAACTTTGGGCAAAAAAATGTGCGTTATACATGGCAAAATATGGCACGTGCCATGGGTATAGAATGGGTACAATAATCCAGTGTATGGTGCATGCAAATACATGGGTGCTCATATACACAGCAAAATACGGTATGTGGCCCCTTGGTGCCTCTCCCCTCCTTATTTGGAGCTCATCAGGCCACTGGCCACACACCTGTTTTCCCCAGTCATGGACACCTGCTTTCTTAAAACAAAGTTGTTGAATTTAACAACCCTGACAGAAGATTTGGGGAGCACTAAAATCCTGCATCAGGAGTGAGGGACTAGTTTCATGGGCTCACACTCTAGCTACAGTGGCTCCCAACTCCCAGAAGGTGTCACCTGTGTGAAGTGGTGGCCAGGCAGGAAGAAGCCACTCCATCACCACCAGCTGGGACCTCCAGGCCTGCCCCCGCAACACCCCTGGTCCGGGTGCCCCACTCCCTGGCTCCTGGGACAGAGACCCCAGGAGAACTGCCTGGAAGTGTCCCGTCCCTCCAGGGGAAACTCTCAGCCCTCCCCAGAGGGCAGGGCTGGACTCCAGGCCCAGGTGAGAACAACTGCAGGTCCTCAGCTCGTCTTCGTGTCCGTCTGAGCCTCCGTGACATCACCGTTGAGGCAAGAAAACCCGGACCATGTAGTGTGTGGCCAGCCCACTCTGCTTCTCCTTCACAGTGTTTGCTCTACACAGAGGACGAGAGAGGTCAGACCATCACATTCCTCCTGATGTCAAGCACCCCCTGGTTTTCTGGGAGCCGAGGCTCAGACAAAAAAGATGCGTGCATTTCTTGGGAGTGGGTGAGTTTGCGGGGGGCAGTACATAGGGCAGCCTAAGTTGTGATTCAGTGGAGGGTCTCCCCAGAGACTCACCTCTGTGGAGGACACACCAAATTCACATCACTCACCAGAAAGTTGATTAGCATCTCGAGCAGAAGTGCCTGCATGTGGGGTATTTCCGGGGATGCAGGCTGACCAGAGAAGAGGCGGTGGGTATCTGCAAGGCAGGGCATGGATGAAAAGCTCTGTTAGAGCTTCTAGGACTACGGAATATTCTGCCACACAAATGTAACCCACTTCAGGTGTTTCCGGAAGAGCCCGAAGACAGTTTCGCCATTTAAATGAATACAAAGACACATTCTCTCAAAATATCCCCATTTAATGTAAGTGCTGATTTAAAAATAAATAAAATGAACTACAGAATAATTTTGAATGCTTGTAATGGGAAGACTGATGCTCAGAGGAATTAAACAACACTCCTAACCTCAGATAGCTTCTTAAGTGGCGGCCGGTAAACAGCACTTCCCCAGGTGAAATAATGCCAGGTCCCCCCCCCCAGGGAATGGTGTCAGCCGAAGAAGGATGGCCCCGCCCAGTCTCGACACACTGCCTGCGACCTTTCAGGATGTCTCTGATGAGGTGAAGGACTGAGGGCATTGCTCGGAGAGAAGGTACATCCAGAGGCACCGCCAAGCTATGGCTGCAGGAGAAAGAGCTCCTCCCAGAGAACCGATGTGTTGGAGGTGGTCCAAATGAAATAATCAGGGTCAGGCACTCCAAATCCAGCCGTCAACCAAGGCAGAAGCCATGTGGATGCCCTGTAGTCCTGGTTAAAAGCGGAGCTCAGAATCTGAAGTGCAAGGAGCAGGTGAACAGCCTCAGTATAAAACGTCACAGCCCCAGAAATGAGGAATGAGGCTGGCACACCAGATGCACAATACAGGAGAGCAGAGCGGGGTGCCGCGAGCCAAGGCCAAGGTCAAGACCAGGGGGGGAACATCGGGGAAGGAGAAAAGCCAAAGGTACAGGTTCCAGGACTGGGCAGACTAGAGACAGGAAGGCTCGTCTGGCGTGGCTTCGAGCATCCCGACAGCCTCAAATCCCCAGAGCCGCCCACAGAAGCACCTGTTTCCCCAGTTCTGTCTGGCAGGTCGTGGGGCCAGGCTGCTGGCTTCCAGGCGGGGTCCTGACACCAATCAGCGGTGACTGGACAGACCCACACAGAGTCCTCCGTCGTGCAGAGGACACCCTGCCGGGCAGATTCACTGTCAGCCTCATGTCTTACTCATTGTCCGAAAGCGCCGTGCCTACCAGTGCATTAAATAGAACCCTGCAACAGAAAGCCCTCATTCTCATGCTTGAAATACATTATCTAATGGCGGATCTATTTGACTTTTACTACACGCCTTTCATTCCTCTAAGTGAGGTAATTGACCTTTACTTTGCTACCCTGTGGATTAAAAGGCTGCACCGCCACCAGCATTTGATATTTCCAGCCCTGCCTGCCCAAGAGGCAATCTCCACGTACCATTGTCACGGGGCTGCCCTTCGGGCGGGCCCGCCGAGGGAGGGAACCCTCCAGCCCAAGACAGCATTGTGGCAGTCACTGTCCCCAACTCAGGGCTTTTGTTTAAAAAAGCACAGGTCACTTCATCTCAATGGCGTTGGACCATGGGCCCCAAGATGTTCCGGGTGACATTTCCTCACTCCCTGCCTCCCGTGGCGGTGGCTAGGGGGCCAACAGCATTTTTCAAGTTTGGTTTAAAATCTGAAAGTTTAAAATCAAGTGCAAACGACACAAGGTTTGGGAGAGAAAAGGATATTAGTGCTGTCAGTGAGAGATTAAGCTCTTGGTCAACCAGCTGTTCCCAGAAACACGTGTGTGATCATTCGACACGAGTGTAGCACTCCGCATGTCTGAGATTCGGAAGCCTTGGCTTTCTCCGGTGGCCCCTTAGCTTTGCCTCCCACAGCCAAAACCGTGACGAGAATAATGAAGATGTTGGTCATGATGGGGCTGATAATAAGGACAGCAAACATTGTTACTTAGTGCCCGGCACTGTTTTTTGAATGCTTTGAAGATATTAATTCATTGTTTTGCATAACAACTCCGTGAGTTCGGTATTCAATTATCCAGTTATACAAGTGAGGAAACTGAGTCATGTAAAAGGGGAGTGATGTCCCCGAGGTCACACTGCAAACAAATAGCAGAACCAGAATCCAACTTGAGACATTTTGGACTTGAGGGGGCAGGTGACCCGGTACAAGTGGGTGTCCTGACGAGTTTGGACATAGTAAAACCCTTAACCACAGGGTTTTATACGGTGTGTTTAACAAGTATTTCATAATACTTGCCAATGTCCATCAAGTGAGAACTAAATCGTCTCATGTCACCTGTTGACGAGTTGGTGGTGGTGGAGCTTGGCAGGCGACCTCGTTCAGACATCGAAACAGAGCCAAGTTGTTCACTGTCCTCTCTGTTTTGCAAAGGAGGAGCTAGACTTTGACGAGCAAAGTCCCTAGCCCAAGGTCAAACAGTGGAAAAGTAATCGGGGATATTCCAACTCCAAAGTTATAGCACTTTTCACCTTAATTTTAAGTCAGTTCCTTTTACCAAGAAAAAAACAACACATTTTTATAAGGATTAGATAAGGTTAGAACTGGAATGGACTCTGAAATTATCAGGCATATCCTAACCCTCATCTCCATGTGTCCATTTCCCAGAGAAGTCTGCCTGGGCCAGCTCAGTCTTTCCAAGCCAGCCCATCCGTTCTGCGTTGTTGACTACTTTGTGCAATGTTTGCTCTGGGGTCACGTGTCCAGTCTGGTTCCATCAGCTTGGGAGGTGTTGGAGTATGGAGAAGGTACACGGCACATTGTGTTAGGATCCTGTGGCTTCTAGTGACTGGAAGACAATCTGAACCAGTTCAGATAAAACAGAGGGCATTTTGGCTCACACAACCAGGAGCACAGCACGCAGCGACTATGTGGCCACAGGCTACAGAGAGCCGCCAGGGCGTGGCTCCCATCTCTCGCTCCGACTCCTTTGTCTCGGCTTTATTCCAACCTGAGAGTCTCCGTGTTTCAGCCAGAAAGGCCATGAGTAGTCCCACGCTGCCTACTTCCAGTTTAGCAAAACTATAAGCAAGAGAAGGGACGGCTTACTCCCATATTCTCAGCGAAGACCCCAGGGCCCGTTTTTATAGGGCTTGGGTCATTTTCCATCCTTGAATTCACTGTGGTGACCAAGAAGATAAAGTGCGTAGATGGGCTGAGCCTGGCCTGTCGGTTCACCCTTGGAGCTGCAAGCCAGAATCCCAAACCTGAACCTCAGCCTGGGAAGGAGAAAGGTGGTCCCCCAGGGTTGTTCCCAAAGGAAGGAGAAAGGCCTCGGGGTGTGCAAAACTGCAGCGTGGATACACACTGCAATTTCGATCGGCCCAACACAGGTGAGAAGATGGGGTCCAGGAGGCAGCCAATGTTGGACGTTTTTCCAACACAGACCTGATCCTTCCCATTTCAAAGAAATTAGCCCTCTGAAGCTAGGCTCACCCACCCAGAGGAAGTCAGCTAGTGAGTGACTGAACCCAGGTTCCAGGATTGGGCATTATTGGACTCCGGAATAGGACTGTGGTAGATATGAAATGATTTTAAACTTTACTTCTCATTAAGATCTTCTCACACATCTGGTGCATACCCCACCTTGAATTACGTACATAACCACACGGATGGAAAGACTGACTGAGTTTATGACAGTATGGACAAATCCAGTAGCTACTCTCTACATAGTTATATTTTCCCAGCCACGTCCCATCTGGTGGATCTTTTTGGAAATCGTTGCTGTTCTTCATTTCTAGTCTTGGGGGTTCTTCATGGTTTCCTTTAGAGCCCTTGTTTCTGATCTTAACCTTAAGTGACACAGTTCATGTCGTTGGTCACAGCAAATCGAATCCGGCTCCTTGGGTGGGAGTTCTCTCTCTCTCTCTCTCTCTCTCTCTCTCTCTCTCTCTCTCTCTCTCCCCTTTAATCTTCAACTTTTCCAAGGCTCATTAACAAAAGTAGGATACCATATAAGGGGGAAAAAAACAAAAGCTTTGCTAGGTCACTCTTCTCTATTGGATATTATTTTATTTCTCAGAAAAGAGAGAATTAGGAGAAAGCTATTTCCTCCAATTTTCCATACCACCTAGGGGAATCTAATTCAATTTTTCTCTCAAAATTTGTAGTGAAAAGTCAAAGTACAGAATGAGGTTGCTTAGTATGTTCTTTTGCGCAGATTCGACTTTTAGTCCAGTCATAAAGCTATTTATTCAGCCTGATTCATTTTTAATCAGACTCTAATAGAACCATTTGAAGAAATAAGACCTTTATAAAAGTGGACAAGGATACATATTTATGAGATCTCAAAAGGGTGCCTGACAGCCCAAGCCCACAAAGGAATCCTGCAGTGTCAGACGGTCTCAGGGCTGGAGCCAGGGCCTTTCTGGACTCTGGCTTTGCGGAGCACAGGAGAACTGCAAGTTTATTCATGCCCAGTTTTTCTTTTGTCCTGGTTTCTCATAGGATAAACAAGGAGAATTATGTTTTTTAATCCAAGGAAGTATCTGAGAAATTACCATGGTATATAGTTCACATCAAATTGGAATAAAAAAATAGATGAAATATTTCCCTCATGTGGGATTTTTCCCCCTGTAAAGAAAAAAAAAAAGAACAGAAAAGAAATCTAACCTAGCTATTGATTGCTGTAAACCACAGAATGGATGCGTATGTGTGAAGATAACATCAACAGTCTTCAGAATGGCGTCTAGCGTCAGGTCTATATTTATAGTTTTCGCAAACAGGGAAGCTAACTGTCTTAACAGGTTGGAGCTCATGTTCTCCACGTGAGCGCGCGTGGAAGGCCCACAGGCTGGGGGCAGTGAGCACGTCACCGGGCCTCGGTCTCCTTCCAGCCGCCCGCCTACCCGTCACTCAACGGAGCTTCTGTTCTCATGGCTACAAAGCCACAAGTCCCTCTAGCATTTCAATCCGGACCTGAGACAAGAAAACATAGGAGGCAAGAAGAGAAGGGGCACAAAGCCAAGGCAATGGTTTCGTTGAAGCTGTCCTGTTCCGAAAGTATTCCTGAACAGCCCTCCTTGGAACTTCTGGTCATATCGCATTGGTCAGAAAGACAGAATGTGGCCAGTCCTAGAGGCTGGGAAGCCTGGGAGAGGGAGCATTGTAGTTTTCCCATACAGGGCGAGGCAAGAAAGAAGGTGATGCATGAAACGCTTTGAAGCAGCCAAGCCATGAACTTGCTGTGACTCCCTGTGGGCTTCACTACCATTTATTGAATACTTCCTATCCACCAACGTCTGTGGTATGTACTTCACATGGACTATTTCACTTCACTTTGTAACAATCTCTTATGATAGGCACTCGTAGCAGACCATATGACAGGTGAGGAAATGGCGACTCAGACAGGGCCGCCCAGCAGGTTCATGGTAGGACTAGACCTTGAACCCAGACCCCTTGGCTCCACAGTCCAAGCTCCCGATCTCTCTTATAGATTCTGGTATCATGAACAATGGTGGTTTGTATTTCTGGGCCTGGAGACCCCTCCATTTTCTGTCTTCTCAAAAAGAATCATAATAATAAAAGTTCACCATGCCTATACTGAGCATTGAGGGTCACCTAGTAATTGCTAATTGGGCTCACATCAGTTTAGTTTTAATTGAACGAGCTCTTTACATCCCGGTCTTCAGATCGATTGGCTGGGCAGAAAACAGCGGCAGTCTGGAGTGTGATAATGACCTTGTTAAATCTGCCTTCTGTCCTCGGCACCTCGTACCTACGCAGACTCCTCATCACTGTAGTAAATGGGTCACAGAGCGCAGTCCTATACCTGCTTCAATCTCGGACGACACGTCGTCTCGAATGTATAAGCTCCCGGTTCTGTTTTAGAGTCGCGGTACCCTCGTCTCCCTGGCGAGACGTGGGACTAGAAAAGGGGCTACGTTTAATATCATCTGAACGAACCAGCAATTCAGTGAATCACATAATCTTATGCGTCAGTATGGATAAGTTTAGGATTTCAAGTGAAGTTTAAATGGAACTTTCATAGGGTTTTTTAAATGCCATAAGGATTTCCAAGCCATGTATTGCTTAAATGTGTAAGAAGGCTTCCTGGTCCTCGTTCCATCAATTTTGGGAGCTACCCAATTGCCTTATATACTTTTTAAAAAAAAGATCATAAGATCCCAGTGTCCGCGAAGAACTGATCAGCAGCCCAGATTTTATTTTTATACTTCCAGAGAAAACTGTTTAACCGTGCATTTCTCTGCTTCAAAAAAAAAAAAAAATAGGCCTATATCAGCTTTCACAAATAACCCTTCCAATAACAGAGCTCAGGAGAGCAAAGCCCCACCAACCAGGGTCCTTATGAGATTCTCAATATATTGTGAGAAAATAAGTTCAAGAGCTGTAGGGAAACCTTCCCAGTAGATGAACGAGGTGGCCCCCTGGACGCCCAAGCCCCTTCTTCTCTGAGGGCTTCTCCTGGGAGACAGGAAGCCAAACACAAGTGGGATATCCAGTCTCTCTGTGGGTCTGTTAGTATGTGGCTGCTTGCCCAAAAGTACATGACAGGCAGATGTCCCTTTGACGTTGCACTTTGGCCATGGCCAAGTTTATAAACATACCTTCTGAGAACGTGTTTGCTCAGCAGCAACAACTACTGCTGTTGGAGTCCAGGACTTGTGAGTGCAGGCAAGAGTGGCCGGACCCTGGGGAGGCTGAGCCCACCTTCCCCGAGGCGTCAGGCTCAGTCAGGTCCCTCTCCTAACTGAATCTTACACCTCTTGCTCTCAGATTAAGGTTGCTAATAGTAATAGCTTCTGTTTAGTCAGCGCTACGTTCCAAGTGCCGTGTGCAGATATAAGCTCAGACTTGGGTGTCGGGGACTCGCCTTAGCAAGGCCTTGAGCAAAGGAGAAGTTTGTTTCTCTTTGCTTGCACTTGGGAGGTTCGTGTCCCGGGTCTGGGACGGTGGCTTCACCCCACACACCTGCTTGGACCCATCTTCTCTGCCTGCAGCGGAGGAAGACCCAGACTCCACTCTTGCCAGGTGGCCAAGGTCGTTCAACACCACACTCACGTTCCAAGAAGTAAATGAGGAACAGACAGGGAAGGGTAGGCCCAGTGTAGGGGTCACAGACTCCACCCCTACGAATGTCCCATTGTCTGGAACACAGTCCCATGGCCACACCCCACTACAGGAGGTCCTGGGGAATGCAGTCTTTGCATGTGAAGCCCCGTGCCCACCTCTGGTGCGGAAAAAAGGAAGAACACGTCGATTGGCAGTCGTGCCCCATTGTACTGCACCATGCTACACCCGCAGTCACCCCAAGGGGGTATTTTATTACCCTCGTGTGACAGAGGAGTGAACTGAGCCCGCGAACTCACCTAAGGTACCCGCCGCAGCCAGACGGCGGAGCCCACAGCCCACTCTCTCCCACTGCTTTCTGTGGTCTCTTTTGGGTAAATCCCATATTTATTTTAGCTTATTTTTTATATATTTAATGTACAACTCCGGGGGTTCTAGGCCATCCTAAAGCTGTGCCGGCATTGGCACTGAATTCCATGGGACACTGTCCTCATCCCAAACAAAGCCCCCTCTCGTCCCTGGCCCCTCCTCCAGCCGTCACTCAGGGGATCTGCTGACTGGCTGCGGAGATCTGCCTTCTCCGGGTACTTCACACACGTGAAAACATACACTGTGTGGCCTTTTGTCTCTGGCTTCTTTGACTTGGCCTGTTGGCAAGGCTCACCCATGCTGTAGCATGTGTGGGTGCTTCATTATTTTTGTCCGGATAATGTCCCCTTGGATGTACCACATTTTGTTATTCATGGGTTGGTAAATATCTGTGTTGTTCCCAACTTTTGGCCATTATGAACATTCGTGTCTTAAGTGTTCATGAGGACCTGGTTTTCATTCTCTTGGGTAAAATACTAGGAATAGAATCGTTGGGCCCCATGGTGACAGGCCACAGTGGTGGCCGCAGTAGTAACTGAAGAAGTGATAATCGGTGAAACCAGCATTTATTAAGAACTCTGTGTCAGGTACTCCCCAAGGGGCACCTATGTGTTATCTCATGGGATTGCCCCAGAACCGACCTTTGAAATACACCCGGTGGCTGTCCCTGCGTTACAGCCAAGGCCGCCGAGAGCCGGTCACACTTAGGAGGACAGCGTGCCCTGTGCAGTGGTCAGAGCAGAGTTCTGGAGGGCGGCTGCAGACGGTCAGCATCCTGACTCACTCTTGTACTAGCTGGGAGACAAGGGCTTCGATATTCAAATGTGTCATCTAGAACGATCCGTGCTAAACCCACGGGATTATTGTGAGGTCATACAGAATCACTGTGAACTATGCAAAAAGCTCTTAGCACAACACCAGGGCCTTGGAAGTCGTCAGCCACAGTGCTGTGTATGTGATTAAGTAAGGGGCAGAGGCTGGACTTGAACCCAGGCCGTCTGGGTCCAGCATCGGGACTCGCAATCTGTAAATGATATTGATGCAAGTCTCCCATTTCAAATAACGTGTTGAGGCGAAAAGCACATTTTCAGGTGTCAAAGCGCAAAGAGAACGCTCGAGGGATGCAAAGGCAGAAAAAGTACATTAAAGGCATTTTATAATTGACGACTTTTTAAAAAGGCCCCTACAAAGGTCTGATCTTTGTGCTAACTTGTTTTCTAAAGCATTTGTGTCCCTAGTACCAACCCAACGCGGGGTGCATCTGGACGTTGGCCCAGGTTCTTGAGCACCTGAAATTTACATCCTGGGTGGGAGGGCTCATTAAAGAAAAACCTTCATTAATCAAAAATATATAATGGGATCTTATTTGTGAAAATTATAAGAAAGCATGTCACCCCGAGAACACTTTGTCAGGGTCCTCCGCAAGGGCTGGAAAGGCTGCAATGCTCAAACTTCATTCACAGCGTCTGACCCAAAAGCAGCCTAAGCCTTGGCCTACAAGGCAGCCAGCCTGGCTTCCCTTCCAATTTTGCTTCGGAAAAAGCCAGTTTCAAACCTCTTTGTCTCTGTACCTCTGAAACGCTGCTAATAGGTCTATATATACACACACACCTCTAACTCCCAGGAAATTCTGGAGAATAACATGCTCCCCCAGAATAAATATATTAAATTATGTAATTTAAAAAGAAAGCAGGCAGACTGTCTGGGCTTTTTCATACCTACTGGCAGGTGGCACAGACCTAAATGTTGGAGCCTTTTTATAAGCAAGATTAAATTGACGCGTGACAGCTGGTCGCTAAAACACAGGAAGTGCGGGCCTGGCTGGCAGCGAGAACACCCCGCGGTTCACCGTTCGCATCACAGATGAGAGCTCACTTCTTTCTTCACGTCCATCTTAGCGATGCCCTTAGCAACACACCGAACGGCGGTGTGTGTGCCGTTGGCCGCTGACACACAAGTGGACCTTTGACGGACACGCGAGTCAACAGTTCTCTCTGCAGCCTGGTGACTCCCTCGGCGTGAGTTTCCGTGTGCGTAAACAGAATTGGTGAATAGGCTTAGCTCTCCTGGACATCGGGTGTTTATTTCCCCATTGGCAGAGCCTGTTATGGCTCCACTTGCAGAGTCCCTCCCCAGCCTAGCGTGCCGGGTGGCCATGGGAGTCAGGTGGCCGGGGGAATGGACAAGGAACCTGTCAGAGACAAGCAGGTGTCTCAGAAACCACGAGACCAGAGGCCACAGCACCAGGAGTTGGGAGCAGTCTCCCAGCACTGTGAAATCCATTCCCCACCCCTCAACCCCACACCAGTGCAGGAAAAGCCACTCCGGCAGGGGCTCTGAATGTGGGATTTTAGTGTCTGGTTGGAATGGCCATTGAGAATAAACTGAGCTGTAGAAAAGTCTGGTGGCAGAAAGTCATTTCCAAATCCAGACCTACATCGGGGTGTCTCAGCGTCCCCTTCTCGCGCTCAGCCTGGCACAGCCCTCATCACGGTGACTGAGGAGAGACAGCCGGGCGCTGAGCAAGGTCCACGGGTTTCCTGCTGGAGCCCATCCGTCTTTCGCTGGTGCCCACAGAGCGCTCTCCAAACGTCAGCTGGACCCGGGGGAGCCATCCTTGCATGAGGAGCTGAGGCTACAGTACGCACGTTCCGGAGTAGTTTCACTGCACAAACAGCTCGTTCTTCCTCTGCTCCAAGCGATGTTCTCGGGAGTCTTTCTGGCAGTTTTTTTGTTAGGCTAGCTACCCGAGGTGGGCCTGTGCTGGTGCCCAGTGGGTGGTTCCAGCCCGTGTGCCAGCCAGTCGGGCGTGATGGCAGATGGCATCAGAAGGCACCTGTACGACCCCAGGAGCCATATCCTGCCACCCGTGCACCACTCAACCATCAGCCTGCAAATGGGCGTGCCAACAGGTGTGCCAGCCAGGTGGCCATGATGGCTCCCAGGACCCAGGGACACATCTATGACACCAAGCTGGGGACTGACAGGTGTGACAACCCCTCCATGTCTCTGCACATTGGCTGCACTCAGGGTGCCAGCCAGGGTGGCCAGGTCTGTGGCCTGGGCTGGAAGGTACATGACTCCAAGTACTGCCCACGAGGCCCAGTGGCCAATGGAGTTCCAGGGTCAGCTGGCCACTACCCAAGCCCAGGGAAGGCCCAGAGTACCACCCCCTACTAACAAGAGGAGGCAGGCTACTGAGGCTCCCCTTGCGAAATGTCTCCCCACATCATCTCCCAATCTGGGATTTCGGGGTTTCCTGTGTTTTCATCTTGTTTTTCTATGTGAGAAGTGCTTCCAGCTGAGGGTCTGTGAAGGCCAGACCCAGATGCTGTGGGGTGGGGGTCCCCACCAGGGCACATCTGGTAGCAGATTTCCCAGCAGGCTTGGGACAAGCTGTGGAGGGGAGGAGAAAGCTGTGCAAGGAGGACAACTGGACCCAATAGCTTCTGGTTGCTTTACCCACTAATGTCTCGGGCAGTTCTAACAAAACAAAAGGAATTTGCAGGTGGATGGGGTGGAGGTGGCAGAGGGGGTGCTGGAAAGAAAGTCCCCAGGGAGAGGGCCAGGCCATGGTCCCCAGCATTTTAGTCACCGTGAGGGACTGGATTCCCACAGGACCCTCCCAGGGGCCCAGTGACAAAACGGAGGCCCAGTCAGGACAATAGGTTCTGAGTGGTGGAGGCTCCACCAGGCAACCCCCTGCCATACTTGCCCCCTCTCCCTGGCCAGGTACTGCCCAGGGACCCCCACCAGGAGGCCCGCCCTGGGCCCAAGAGCCAATGTGAAGTACCAGCTGAAAAGCACAGGCCACAAAAACCTCTTCTTAGGGGGGGAAATTGGGTTTACAAGCTCTCACTAATTTTATGGAGTTCCTTTTGCCCAGTGTAAGGTTGGTGATGGAAACCAGTGACGAGGGCACGTGGCACTCTCGGCACACGTCATGTGGGCTCTGATGCAGTGCAGTGACTCTGAAGTCTCCACGTTCAGTCCATTGCCATGGCCGTTACCGTGCATGATAGAACAGGATCGTGAGTTCCTGATTTCTGGCAGTTTTCTTGTGTATTCATTATTTGTTTGTTCATCAGATATTTTTTAGGCACTCATTATGTGCCCAGCACCTGCTGGGGATGTTTCAGTACATAAGGCAGACTGTTTTCTTTATGACTGCAGATCCCAGGACCTCACACCCTGGTGAAGTCGATGGGAGAGTAAGCGGCCAGAGTGAAGCCCATGACTGTCGCAGATGGTGTGGCCTTCACCCGTGGCCAACATGCCCCTGTTCGTGGAGCTCGTGGGAAAGGCATCCTGGTGGGAGGAGACACAGATTTCTAAGGAACCTGTAGACCATGTTATACAGCGTGGACTCCATTTTGGGAATAATGGGGTATCTTTCAATGGTTCTAGAAGAGGGTGACCCAATTTTGTGTATGTGCCTGTTTTGGCTATTGTGTCTGAGATTGGGGTTGGGGAGAAGCGGCAGGGCTGATGATGCCTGGGGCCAGTGAGTTCTGCTTAGAAGCCACCGTGATAAACCAGATCAAAGATGACGACCTCGGCCCTGCACGAGCAAAGGCGTGGTGCTGGAACGGTGTGTGTGAGAGCTGCCGGGGGCAGAGCCTCAGCACCTGGTGCAGGCTGAGTGGTGACCCGTGAAATACAATAGGAAAAGGAGAGGAAGGCTGGTTGGCTGGAAGGGATGCACTTTACTGAGACAGCACTTGCAGAAGACAGAGTAGGTGGGAGAGGGAAGCCAAAGAAGTCAGGGTTGGATCTGTCAAGATGAGATGCACAGGAGAGAGGGCGGTGATGGAGACCTCGCACTTCTCGACACATTGGTCATCTTCGCCTGGTGATTATGGAGGGACAGAGTTCCGTGGATCTCTATGAGTAGCATGGAGTCTCTGAATCCCAAAGGCAGTTAAGGACCATGAAGGAAATTAAAAGGACAACCTGGAGAACAGGACCCAAGGGAAGTCACTTGGGCTGCCCACACTGGGTCAGAACCCAAAGATGTCACGTGATGATAATGTGCAGAGGACGAGGGTTCTGAAATAACGGCAAGAATCCAGTAGGGGGAGTGTCAGGGGGAAGGGAGTGGCCTGCAGAGTCAGAGGCCTCTGATTGGTCAACGCAGGCAAAGAAAATAGCCATTGGGTTTTCAACGAAGAGGTGATGGTTGATCTTGGCCAGGGAAGNCTAACAAGAGGAGGCAGGCTCCTGAGGCTCCCCTTGCGGAATGTCTCCCCACATCATCTCCCAATCTGGGATTTCAGGGTTTTCCTGTGTTTTAATCTTATTTTTCTATGTGTTCAAGTGCTTCCAGCTGAGGGTCTGTGAAGGCCAGACCCAGATGCTGTGGGGTGGGGGTCCCCACCAGGACACATCCGGGTAGCAGATTCCCCAGCAGGCTTGGGCCAAGGTGTGGAGGGGAGGAGAAACCTATGCAAGGAGGACAACTGGACCCAATAGCTTCTGGTTGCTTTACCCATTAATGTCTTGGGCAGTTCTAACAAAACAAAAGGAATTCGCAGGTGGATGGGGTGGAGGTCGTGGAGGGAGTGCTGGAAGGAAAGTCCCCAGGGAGAGGGCCAGGCCACAGTCCGCAGCATTTTAGTCACCCTGAGGGACTGGATTCCCACAGGACCCTCCCAGGGGCCCAGTGACAAAACGGAGGCCCAGGCAGGAAATGGGTTCTGAGTGGTGGAGGCTCCACCAGGCAACCCCCTGCCATACTTGCCCCCCTCCCTGGCCAGGTACTGCCCAGGGACCCCCACCAGGAGGCCCGCGCTGGGCCCAAGAGCCAATGTGAAGTACCAGCTGAGAAGCACAGGCCACAAAAACCTCTTCTTAGGGTGGAAAATTGGGTTTACAAGTTCTCACTAATTTTATGGAGTTCCTTTTGACCAGTGTAAGGTTGGTGATGGAAACCAGTGACGAGGGCACGTGGCACTCTCGGCACACGTCATGTGGGCTCTGATCCAGTGCAGTGACTCTGAAGTCTCCACGTTCAGTCCATTGCCATGGCCATTGCCGTGCATGATAGAACAGGCTCATGAGTTCCTGATTTCTGGCAGTTTCCTTGTGTATTCGTTATTTGTTTGTTCGTCAGATATTTTTTAGGCGCTCGTTATGTGCCAAGCACCTGCTAGGGATGTTTCAGTACATAAGGCAGACTGTTTTCTTTATGACTGCAGATCCCAGGACCTCACACCCTGGTGAAGTCGATGGGAGAGTAAGCGGCCACAGTGAAGCCCATGACTGTCGCAGATGGTGTGGCCTTCACCCGTGGCCAACATGCCCCTGTTCGTGGAGCTCGTGGGAAAGGCATCCTGGTGGGAGGAGACACAGATTTCTAAGGAACCTGTAGACCATGTTATACAGCATGGACTCCATTTTGGGAATAATGGGGTATCTTTCAGTGGTTCTAGAAGAGGGTGACCCAATTTTGTGTATGTGCCTGTTTTGGCTATTGTGTCTGAGATTGGGGTTGGGGAGAAGCGGCAGGGCTGATGATGCCTGGGGCCAGTGAGTTCTGCTTAGAAGCCACCGTGATAAACCAGATCAAAGATGACGACCTCGGCCCTGCACGAGCAAAGGCGTGGTGCTGGAACGGTGTGTGTGAGAGCTGCCGGGGGCAGAGCCTCAGCACCTGGTGCAGGCTGAGTGGTGACCCGTGAAATACAATAGGAAAAGGAGAGGAAGGCTGGTTGGCTGGAAGGGATGCACTTTACTGAGACAGCACTTGCAGAAGACAGAGTAGGTGGGAGAGGGAAGCCAATGAAGTCAGGGTTGGATCTGTCAAGATGAGATGCACAGGAGAGAGGGCGGTGATGGAGACCTCGCACTTCTCGACACATTGGTCATCTTCGCCTGGCGATTATGGAGGGACAGAGTCCCGTGGATCTCTATGAGTAACGTGGAGTCTCTGAATCCCAAAGGCAGTTAAGGACCACGAAGGAAATTAAAAGGACAACCTGGAGAACAGGACCCAAGGGAAGTCACTTGGGCTGCCCACACTGGGTCAGAACCCAAAGATGTTGCGCGATGATAATGTGCAGAGGACCAGGGTTCTGAAAATAATGGCAAGAATCCAGTAGGGGGAGTGTCAGGGGGAAGGGAGTGGCCTGCAGAGTCAGAGGCCTCTGATTGGTCAACGCAGGCAAAGAAAATAGCCATTGGGTTTTCAACGAAGAGGTGATGGTTGATCTTGGCCAGGGAAGCTGTGATTAGTTGGAAAGAGTGAGTGAGTGCAAGGTGAGAAAACAGAGATGGAAAGTGTAGGAAACTCAAGAAGGGAGAGATAAGTGTTAAAGAGGTAACTGAAGCCCTGGCTGGTGTAGCTCAGTGGATTGAGCACGGGCCTTCGAACCAAAGGATGGCAGTTCGATTCTCAGTCAGGGCACATGCCTGGGTTGCAGGCCAGTTCCCAGCACGGGAAGCACGAGAAGCAACCATACATTGATGTTTCTCTCCCTCTCTCCTTCCCTTCCCCTCTAAAATTTTTAAAGAAAAAAAAAAAACTGTACTCTTAAAGAAAAAAAAGAGGTAACTGGAAAGAAGACCAGGGTATCTACAAGGTCGATATGTCCCCCACTTAAGATGGAAGAGATTCATGCTAATGAATAAAAATTTTAAAACACCAAGAGTCTTAGGTAGAAACCAACCAAACCAAACATACAGAAAGAAGCATTCGAGGAAATCAGGTGGGTAGAGATCAGGGTGTCTGTAGCAGGTAGAAGAGACATCAGGGAAGAGTTATCAGTTGAGTGGAGACTTGCATGATTAATAAGCCTGGACAGGTGAAGACAAACCATTAACTGGGAGAAATCAGAGAAAAAATAAGACTAAACATTTTTCAAAGAATATTTTCTCAGTGAATATGAAGTCCTCAGAGTGGAAATTGCCTGTAACTCAGAGAGTGACTACAAGTATGAAAGTATTAGCAGTTCCAAGATACACAATCCAATTTGCAATGACTGCTTGCATTCTTGGTCTTCACACGTGAAGCCAACAGGTCCTTCGGGGTCACACTTTCCTTCTCCTGGTTTGGAACGTTTAGCGCCACAGAGGCTGCTAAGTCGGTGACTGCGGGCACTCTGATCGCTTAGGTTTCTAACGTCATACATATAAACACGCCCATAAATAAGTGTGTCATGTTGGAAAGAGATACATCCTTAAATAGGCGGCTCCCCGCAAGGGACTCCCTGCGTAGAGAAGACCGTTACAAGACCTAGCTCATAATTAAGCACTCTCCCTTTCACTCCACTGAATGGTTCTTCCCTCATCTTTTTACAAGATTGTGCTAACGTTCATGTTTACAGGGGATGCGTCTACATTGGGAAGGTACTGTTGAAATAGAAGCCTTTTGGTCTATCCCCGTTTATAATGACAGAAAGAGCAGGAGGCAACTGCAGATATTATAGATCGTAGCGGACCCCAGAGGAAGCTGAGGCTCGATGGTACCCAGGGAGGGTCGAGGGGGTGCCCTTAGCCTGAGGGGGCTCTGCCTTTTAGGTAGAAGAGAGGCCAGCAGCTCTCAGGAGCGGCCTCAGCCACGCCTTTGCTTCCTGGCCACAGTTTGGGGCCAGCGTTCCAAACGGATCCTCAATGCATGAGAGAGAAACCTGGACCTTACTGTACAGACATTATAGAAACCAGCACCCATTGTGCAACAGTCTTATTTTCCCCCTGAGAAAGAGTATTGCTCCATTCCCCAATTCCCAACATCTGTTGCAAAAGAAAACAAATGGAAAACACTACCATATTTCTTTGTCTTCGTGAAACTTGGCTTCCCACATTTTTGTCCTAGAGCCTGGGAGAGACCAGACTAGTTTATACATGCACACACACACACAGAGTAACATTTCCATGTTCCGGCTGTGACGGATCTTGGTCCTTGATCCCCGCCCCCCGCCCAGGTGTCCTGGTGCTCTGCCTTGTGTGACCCATCTCTTCCCACACATGTTGTTCTGCCCTCCAGCCACGGTCATTCTGCACGCCTAGGTTTCCCTTCTCTGGAGGAGGAGGCCCGTGCTGGGGATATTACGGTTTATAACCTGCCACCGCCACAGATACCGAGGTGGCCTTTGCAGTTTTCCAGCCGCAGACTCTGGATGTGGGGATGCATATCTGTGGAAATGGCATGTTCGGTCTTTGCGCCTCACATATCACAGCTTTGTGTGTGGGCTCCACAGGCCAGGCCTTGGCTAATGACCTCAAACCACTGCCTCGTGGAGGCTTCTGTTCTCTGGCATCCTGAGCACCTCCCACCTGAGCCGTCTGACCCCGTTCTGAGACGCCTCTGTGACGACCTTCTTTGCCACGTGCGGGGAACCCGAGGGCTTCTCCAGCTGGTCAGAGACCTTGCTGGAAAAAGTGCTTCTGACTGAGCTGTCGTTTTAGGGATAAGAACAGCTGATTATAACCTCCTAGGGGGTCCATGAAATAACTCTGAATAATAAGCTGTCTTCATGGTTCTTTCTTTTTAAACAAGTGAGACTTGTCCTCTGGTCTAAGGGAGCACGGGACTGGCCTCTGTTCTTCCGGCCCACCTGAAATGGCCATAGATAGGATTATATCACAGGAAAACCCGTCAGTGGTGGCTGTATCTCAGATACCTGCTGGGGAACCCTTGATTCAGGAGCACCATTGTCTTACGGCGGGAGCTTTCAGGCCCCCTGGTGGACTGACCCACGGGTGGTGGGATTCCTCGGTGTGTGCTGTGGGGACAGGGTACATGGGAACCCCACCCCGATCCCCAGGGGCACGTGCTGGAAAGGTCCTGAGGGTGGGGCCGCCAATCTCCCCTTTACCCCGAGCCTCCGTGCAGCCCTCCGCCGGGAGATGCGGGGGTGGAGCCTCGCTGATCACCGAGACCAGCTCCGCTGACCCCACACTCTTGTCTCTCCCTGCCCAGGTGCAAGTGCAACCTCCACGCCACCGTGTGCGTGTACGACAACAGCAAGCTGACCTGCGAGTGCGAGCACAACACGACAGGCCCGGACTGCGGCAAATGCAAGAAGAACTATCAGGGCCGCCCTTGGAGCCCGGGCTCCTACCTCCCCATCCCCAAGGGCACCGCCAACACCTGTGAGTAACCCCGCCCCAGCCCCGTTTCACGGGCACCGGCCCGGCCGCTCCCTCCTCTCGGTCTCGCCTGCCCTTGTGCTCGGCCTCCTCTGGCCGGTCCCCCCCTCCCGTCCCTCCTCCACACACAGCTTGAGCTCTCGGCCCCCATTTCACCACGTTTAAGCACATTTTAGCATCCGGGGCACCTGTTAAGCTCCGGCTTCCGCGTTCACAGCAAACGGGTTGGGAAACGACGGAACTCACGGGAGATATTTCCCATCGAAGTGGGATGAAACAGGTGCCTGCTCTCCTTCCCCCAAAGAGTCGCCCGTTAAAATGACCAAGACGTTCAACACCCCCAGCTGGAAACTCCGTGTGCACCGTAAACAGCTTCTGGAAAGTCTCTCAATGCTCGCGGTCCCATTTCTCAGCCTGGGTGACCCGAGAGAGGCTTTGTCTGGAAAGGCTTCCCCCTCGGATTTGAGTTGCATCCAGACTTGGAGCAGTGAGAGAACGAGCTTGTCCTCACCCCCAGTGGTTGGGAAGTCGTACAGGCCTGGACCCTGGGGGCAGAGGCCTTCTTCAGACAGACAGCGTGGCTGTGGGCGTGAGGGGCCACGCTGTGTCCGTGTGAAGAGGGCGTAGCATCGTCTGTGTTTCCAGGAACCATGAGACACGCCGCCCCCTCGCCGCTGGCGGGTGCCGCCGAAATCCTGAGCATCCACAGGGGAACGTGCTGGGACCTGCTCAAGGAGAGAAGCCATTATGACTTCCAGACAAATGGCCCAGTTCCGTGGATGGACCGATTAGCCACTCGCAGACGCCTGAGAGTTGCCCTCTTTCAAAAGGAGAGACGGGCTGAGGTTGCGAATATTATACCCACTCAAGTGAGAGGAAACAGAAAGAGCGTGAAAACTTGAAAAGCCACCAGCCCCGTACCAGGCAGGAAATGTCACCAGAAGCTGCAAAGCAAAACCAGAACTTCTAACAACCAGTATCACGGGCACTAGGACCTTATCAAGTTAAATGTAAGAGTCACAAACCAAGCAGCAAGCTCTGAGGTGTGGGAGCATGAAACCGTGGGAAAATTTCTATAAAGCGGAGAAAGAATCCCTTCGCTCTAAGGGTATTCAGTTCCTTTTTGGGTTCAAGAAAAAACAACAGTCTATCTCCTAAAAATAATACATACAGCTCTGTCGAGCAGAAATCTTGGCTTTTCAAGGAGATTTTGTTAACAGAGACCCTTCTGGGCTTTCTCAATTGTTGCAGCCGTAACTTGTGGATTCAGAAGGACTCTCCCGAGGTCATCTGTCATGCTGCCCAGTGGCTGGCTACCTAAGGGTCCCCACCGCCACAGTCATCACATGGAGTTTAAGCGCTACCCTTCCTGAAAGTGGCCCCAGGTTCATTCTCAGTGTCTGCTGCTTCCTCAGTGGGACAGGACACAGGAAAGTGGAGTTCACCAATGCTGGCTGGCATCCCGCTGGTCCTCAGGGCGGGCACCTTGTCGGGGTTACTGGACAGGCCTCTGAGGTGGACTGCTCTTGACTGCTTCTTTTTTAATCCTCACTGGAGGATATGTTTATTGATTTTAGAGGGAGAGAGAAAGAGCGAAATATCAATGTGTGTGTGTGTGTGAGAGAGAGAGAGAGAGAGAGAGAAACGTCAGTTGGTTGCCTCTTTTAGGCCCAACTAGGGATCGAACCCAGAACCTTGTTAGTGCATGGGACAATGCTCCAGACAACTGAGCCACCCAGTCAGGGTGGACTTCTGTTGACTTCCTATCTAACATGACCCTCTTCTTCTACCTGTAACTGTGCTTCAAAGTCTTATTTATTTTAAGACATCTACCCTGAGAAACCTTGTGCCAGCCAAGCTTTGTCAATGAAATGAATTTCTTATTATAGTCTCCATGGAAATGACTTGCATACCCCTAATCTTCCGATTCTGGTAGAATGCCGCTCCACTCCCTGGTCAAAGGAATGCAGACTCTTTCATTTTCCTCATGGATCCCGTTGTCCATTTGTCTCTTGGTTTTTACCATCCTTCTCCAGACAGACTTTTCCCCATATCTGTTAAAGTGGGAACGTGACAGCCCTGGCCAGTGTGGCTCAGTTGGTTGGGGTGTCATCTCGTAACCAAGAGGTTGAAGGTTCTATTCCTTGCCAGGCACAAAGCTGGGTTGTGGGTTCGATTCCCAGTCCAGGCCCATATGAGAGGCAAACCAGCTGATATTTCTCTCTCTCTTCCTCTCTCTCTAAAAGCAAAGAAAAAATGGTCTTCGGGTGAAGATTAAGAAAAAAGGAAAAATAGAAAGGTGACAGATGGACACAGTGACCAAGGACATTCAAGTCAATGTTTTAATTCTCAATATGGCAGAAATTGGATTAAAAGCTGTAGAGATTATCTACAGCGGTCCGGTCTTGCAATGGAAAAGTCTTACAATGGAAGGAGCCCATTAAACCAGAGCTCTGGTGTATCAGACTGTGCCTTAAAATGTCCAAGAATGAGAGTGAACACTTTGGGGGTGCAGTGCATGGGCTTGCCCATCCCCTGGCTCTGTGACCTTGGAAAAGGGAACTAACCTCTCCAGCACTCAGTGTTGCCATCTGCAACGTGAGGATAATAGCCATTCCCACCTCACAGCCGTTTTGAGAGAATTGAATAAGCTAATGCATGCAATGTGGCAGGCATAACACCTGTCACAAAATAAGTTCTTCCAAAATAAATTCATCTTTTGGATTCTTTTCATAAGGCAGACTTGTTTTTATTGGATGACAGTTGTGATTTAGCTCCAAGTCTGACTTCTTCACATCAGTATCGACTGTCTCTTCATTTCCGACCACTCTTCCTGTTTAAGTAGGGAAAGAATTCTGTTGACCCCAATTTCTTTTCTTGTCCAGGTCAACATCATTAGCTCCTTTTTTCACGTGAGGAGATTTTTGTGTGTCCTACCTGGTTGCTTGCCCAGGAAGTTCCCCCGATTTTTTAGTGTGGAAATTCCAGTGAAGGACAGGACTTGTAACACTGTTGTGACTCTCACTTGGATTGGCTTTTTGTTCTGCACTTGCAAACATGGGCTCGTGTGCACGGCCACACACGCACAAGACTCCATTCGGTGCATTACAAGTCAGTTCTTTAAGAA
Source organism: Sturnira hondurensis (assembly GCF_014824575.4). NCBI lineage: Eukaryota > Metazoa > Chordata > Mammalia > Chiroptera > Phyllostomidae > Sturnira > Sturnira hondurensis. The sequence goes on along the minus strand of NW_028079430.1, from coordinate 1,355,097 downwards.
GGACCCTTAGGTTATGCCATACTCTAATTCAAAAATGGAAAAACCTAAGAAGTGAGGAAGCAGTGAGTGCAGCCCCCGATCCCTCAACCCCAACTCCTCAGTGACTTAGAAAACACACCCGTTCTGGATCGTTCCTGGAGTTAGCGGAATGATCTCAAGCAGTCAGGGTAAGTTTTGAATGGAAAGGCCGAGTTCCTGCTTACTCTTAGCAGAATAACTAAGAGGCTTTTGTTCAACCAGGAAATGATAAGATTTCCCTTTAAAGACCCTCAACCCTTCACCCAGGAGGACCCTAAACTGGGACCTCGCTGAGAATCCTATGGCTTGGGAAGTCCTGATTTCTCCAGCAAGCCACTTCCGTAGGGAGCACGCGGAGCCAGGAGAGAAGTGTTCAGAGCCCCATTGCTCTAAACCGATCCGCACATCCCGGTTCTCCGCAGAAGCGGAATGACTCACTCTCACGATGACATTTGTATTCATCGAGTTTTTTATTCAAGACCCACTGAGTCTTCGACTCTTGGTCTTTAAAGCCATATACCTGTGTATCGCCATCTTTTCCTTATTTCTTTTCAAAATACGTAGAGATTGTGTTTTGTCTGTAAGACATCTTTTCCCTATTTCTTCACACTGTGTCTGAGCGAATTCTATCTTGAATGCCCTGTGAATATTCCTTCTATCTTACGAGTAGATAGCCACTCCAGCCAGCTTCGTGCTCAGCCAGGATTCTCTTGGGTCTCGTTGTTCATCTTGCAAATAAAAGTATGAAGGAGCACCTCTTTCCATTCTGATCCCTGTGTTATTACACACAGTATTTTTCTACTTATCAATGCCAAAAGCTTAATAATCCGCCTTTAGGAAATACCACTCTAGGAAAGATAATATCACATTACCTCTTCCTCACCTATACCTCTGCTTTCCAAACTGTGTTCTCGGACCCTGAAAAGAATTTTGTGGCCAAGAGAATTTGAAAAATGCTGTCCACTCTGCTAACTCTTAGTCACGTTACCTTATTTGAAAAAATCGGAGAGTCCTATAGTCAAGTCACCTGTTTCACCCAGTGTTTCCCAAACTTCATTCTCTGTGCAACATGTAATAACGTTTTTTGAAAAAAAACTGTCTGGGGGACACGCTGTCCTGAGCAATTTCTTCAGCCTGGTGATGGGGACGTCTGGGAGGCAGAAAGCCCGGCTGCTTCAGCTGCCTCCCATCTCCCATATTCCTTCCATCAGCACCGTCCAGTATTCTTCAAAGAAAAAAAAAAATAAAGTTGGTCTGACATTGACATTCTCCGTTTGCTCAGAAATCCAACTTGAATTGTTACACATGATAGCCAGGGCCCCTCGGAGTGAGGGAGAGTAATTCCAGGGTTGTTCTGTTATTTTCTCTGGTATTGCATTTGCCTGGATCACTTCATGTTTTCCCAGGTGGACACGTGGGTATCATTATCCAGAAAATCTTCCAAGTGCCTTTAAGTGCATATTAGTTCATTCTTAATTCGCAACAGTCTTGTCAGGAAGATGCTGCTGCTTTCATGCTACAGACACGGAATCTGATGACTGCAGAGGGGAAGGACGCTCTGAGGTCCGCAGAGCTGGTCAGGGTGAGAAGAAGGGTTGGAACGCGCGTGTGCCGGCTCCAAGGACTGCACACTGCACTGTTTTGCTTCTCAGGTGACTTGCTTAGTCCTGCACTGGGGTACGGGCTCCGTTCTGACACCTGTTTAAATGGTTCGGCCTTCTCTGAGCCTGCTTATTCCTGCTTCTCTTCCTAGGTCTCTGCTTGTTGTGTCTTTGCCTTCGGGGACTCTCCTTCTGCCTTGGCTGGGCATTCTCTGGCTCCCCACCCCTGCCTCCTCTCAGCCTCCATTTTTTCCTTGACATTTCAATTTGTACCTGGGTTTTTAGTTCTTCATTTTATGGGTTTAATAGTAACCCACCAATCACAGCCTGCATTTTTCTCATGAATCCAGACAATTTTTCCAGCTGTGGAGACCTCAAAGTCGACAGGCTCGCTACTGGATTCATTCCTTTTTCTTGGCTCTCTGTTGAAATTCTGCTCCTTTTCAAGGCTGCTCCTCCCTGCCCCTCCTCAGGGTATGCCCCCATGCAAAATCAATTGCTCCTTTCTCTCTCCATTCTTGGCAACGTATGCACACTTACAAATGATTGTCCATAAACGAAATTCTACCGATAGTGATGATAATGATAGTTACTATTGATTAAATGTGCCAAAGGCTTTCTTGCATTAAAGCCCTTATACAATGTCCCCAGGGGGTACATACTATTTTTCCTCCACTTTGCAAATATGGAGACATGAGCACATAGAGGTTAATAAGGTCCCTAAGGTCCCTAAGGTCCCTAAGGTCCCGCCACAAATACCTGATGGAGCAAGAATGAAACTCAGGTCTGTTTGACTTCAGGGGCTAAAATATTAGCAATTTCAGAATGGGACTATAGATTCTCCATGTCCTTTGTAAGTGTTTGTGGACTTAATTATTTGGTGAGTGAATAAGTAAACCAAAACATCCCTGTAATGTACACGGGAATATGTTGACCTGCCATTGCCTTCCTGGTGTCTCCCGGAAAATGTGGCCCCGCAGCTCACTGGCTGTTACCACAAGGCCCTTGGTATCCTACGGAGGAGACCCACTGAGACCTTGGAGGAGATGCAATAGGAAAAAGACTCCCTTTGTTTCCGTGGGTGCTCACAGCCCATGCAGCCATCAAGAGACAGCACACTGACTGGCTGGTGTTCACAGGTCCCCCGCCCCCACTGGGTAGCATCATGGCCGTGGTGACTGGACCACCAGCCACTCAGACTCAGAACCTGTCAGCCCGGTGAGAGCAGGCCTTCCTTGCAGGGCAGTGGATGTATGAGCCAAACCACAGACCCAGTCTTTGACACCAGAATGCCAACTCATTCATGTGTAGCCAGCAGCCTGCAGTCTCTTAGCCGAAGCTCGTGAGGCCAGGTGGGATTTGAAATTCAAAAATTTTAGCATCTTCAAGGGTAACGCAGTGTACGTATACTACATGGCGGCAGCACCCATGGCAGAGTGTCAGGTGGCACCCCTTCCTTCAAATCCCGGTGTCTTCCCCAGCTCACTGAGGTGACCTTGGGCAAGTCCTTGGTGTCGGGGCTTCCCCCACCTGTGAAATGAACTTGGGTGTTGACCTCATAGCATTGTCATAAAAACAAAACAAACTCTCCCATGTAAGGTGTTGGGAACAGTGGCAGGCACATGGTCAGCCCACGTGACGTCAGCTGCTGTCGCCACTGTCATTTCACTGAGATCCCATCCCAGTCTGGTCAGCAAATTCTCCTTTGGGAGGCAGCAGCTCTGTGGGGAGACCTACTGTGTGCGAATGCCAGTCACTCGCCCACCATAAGCGATAACGGTCCCAGTGCTCAGAATATTCAAGTCCGCGTGGCCAGTGTACTCTCTCCCCTGTGATTAAGTCTCCTTGAAAGAGGCCAGATAATCATCAGAAGGTTGCTTGGTAAGCACAGGATCAGGAAATTTAAATGAGTCAAACGCTAATAACATCAGGCTGAAGCATCCTGACGCTTGCATCCGGCCACAGGGCCAGCCTCCCTAACTCAACGGAAGAGTGAAGGTCAAGTTTCCAGGTTACCCACCCCTCCTCCCGAGACACTGCTGGGCCACCCTGCTGCCAGATGCCTCAGGATGCCCCTCTTTCTTCCGTTCTTCACATATGTCAACCCACTAATGTCACCTGTGTTGAGTTTGTCCCGTTCGCTCAGTCCCCGCCGGAGCCTTCTGTTTTTCTACGACCACTTCCGCCATCTCTGATTGCACTGTCTATACGACGCTTTCCCTGTATAATTCTGTGAAGCCGGCTTCTTCCCTCACCTTCAAGTTCCTGGACGGGTTTGTACCTCCCGCCCACGGCCCTTTGGACCAGGGAGCAGGGCTGGAAGGACGTTGGAGGTAAAGGCGCCAGGTTGCGTTCCTTTTCCTTCTCGACCCCTACACCTTCTTCAGCTGGGCCTTTTGGGGTTACAGCTCCCGGGCCACAGCCTGGCCAGAGGAACATCCGGTCCCTCCTCCGATGGGCTTTCGTTCAAACCATCCGTCAGGACAGGGGTGATGTTTCCTCCCGGTTTGAAGCAGGCAGAGCTCTCGTCCTTCCCACTGCCCTCTAATTGATTCCCTCTGGTTCTCCCGACGGAGCTGTGGCCATGAGCCCTACTTTCTTCTTCTCAGAACACGGCAGTCACTTTTGAGATCTCTGCCACTTTGACTTCCTTAAGCCTAACTGCACGCCCTGTAGCTATTTATTTGGTGGGAGGGTTAGTAAAATTTGGGAGGAAAAAAAAAGATAGAATTCTACTTAGGTTCTCACCCTCCTAATTGCCACAGAATTCCTTTAAAACAAACGTTACCCACCTTGTGAAAACAGATGAGTTCTTATTTGGAAATAAAAGCAGTTGTGTAAAAAAAAAGAAAGAAAGAAAGAAATTTGGGCTTGGGGAGGGCTGGTTGAGCAGGGAAGCACTCCCAGGTGCCTGCAGCTGGGCACACAGAACACTTTTAGGGTTACCTCCTATTCTAAGGCACCTCTCAGAGCTCTCCCACAAAGTCTGCATTTGTCCCCTGAGTGGCTTAGGAAGAAATACAGATCAGGGTGTTCCAGTAGGAACTGAAAAGGAAGATATGAGACAAGGAACAGAAAGGACATAAACCCAACGTGGAATGAGTTTTGCCCAGGGGAGAGTTGAGCTCCGAGCCTGCGTTTCTTCAAAGGCCTGGTGGGGAGGGCCTCGCTGTGTACATGGTGTCACTCTCGCTATCAGGACAGAGGAAAGGTTCACCGAGAACAAAAACATTCACTAATTCTGACCTCTGAGCAATATCTCAGGGGAGCGTTTCTGAGGGGACAAGACCCTACTCTGACCATAGGAGAATTTTCACTGATAAGACACCTTCTTGGAAACAAGTGATTTTTTTTCCCCTGCAACATACATCTAGTGACCTGGGAAGATACTGGAGACACAGAGGAACGAGACCGGCACTTGTTCCCTCTTCTCTCTCGGGCAAACACAGTCACAAAGTAAATGAAACAAGAAGCCCGGGGAGGCCTGGCCAGAGGCATGTGAAGATTCATCACATAGTAGTTGTCACTTCAGAAGGGATGGTAAAATAAAAAAAGCTGTCGACACACGTCTCATCGGTGTTCCTGACTCACTTCCGTGGCTGTCGGGCGCTGTGACTGTGGTTGGAAGGACTCTGGTTCACTGGACTTGTCCCTCACGGACCCCAGAGAAACCCAATCTTAAGATAGGAGTGGTAGCCTTCCTATCTTCTTTCCTTACACATTGGAAAGATTTTTCATAGTTGACTTGAAGCTTTTTTCATGAGTAGAATGGGGTTATTCAATTCTGTAGCTGTCAGGTGCTTGGACCTTAAATGAGAAACGTTAGGAAAAACACTTGAAAATATACCAGTGGCCATCCCTCGGCATTCCGTGATTCTCGGATTTAAAAATCTCCATTCCAACGGGCAGTGTTTTAAAATCTTCTCGGAGCAATTCCCCTCTGACAGCAGGAGTTGCAAGGGGATTGCCTGGTAGCAAGTCCAAAAATTGCCACATGAGTGAGGAGGGTGAGCCTGAATTGTAAGCACCCAAAATGTTAAGTGATAGAAAACAGCTTCATGAGGAAAACGGGATCTCATCACAGCCTTGCAGATGGAGGTTCGTCTAGCCGCGGTGAGCGTGCGTCCCCTGCACCGGCCTCCCCCAAGCAGTGGGAACACTGCATGTTTCCGAAGGTTTCAGCTGCAGCGGGCGTTCCATCACGGGCTTGGCTCCCCGCGGCAGGGAGTCCAGCTCCCTGAGAACTTCACATTGCATTATGCATAGCCTTCTAGTTCCCTGTGAGTTGGAAAACCCATGAAAAAGTCTTTTCCTGCCACCCTAACTTCCATTCCCTTTGACGGATTACAAAAGGCAAGCCATTTGTCCCCGTGGAGCAGGCTTTTCAATCACGGGGAAATTTGGAGCCTCTGCCATTAATACTAAAATGACGATGCCGCCACCATTTCTTGCTCAACAGGAGATTTGCAAAGGCAAAAAAAAAAAAAGATTCAGTACCGAGTCACTGTTATGCTGCAGCAAAAGGAAGCTGCAGAGTGCTGGTCAGGAAGGAAGTTCGCAGTCCTTTGTAACCTTGGCAATCAGCTTGAACGTCAGCTCACAGGACAGAGCTAACATGTGGCCGTGGAACTTTTAGGGTTTCCAGTCTGGGCTGACCAGTGATGGGTAATTAAGCTGAAGCACCTCAGACCCTGTGCATTGACAGTCGAGAGATTTTTGAATGTGTCTACTAACTGAAAATAGGATTTCATTCCTATTTAAAAAAAAAAAAAACACGGGAAGCTTTAACTTCTCCTTCTCTCCACCCTCGTAGGAAATAGGAAAAAGGCTCTTGATTTTAAAGCATCACAAAGCTAGAAATCTCTGAGTGAGATATAGGGATCAGTTAAAACGAGCAGAGGGTTGTTGTTCAAAAATAATGACAAAACAGGAGTTCAATGATTCCCAGTTACCACCTGTTAGAACGCTTCGGCAATGTGACGAGCACATCTGAATAGCTCATTAACAGCGATCGCTTATTGACTAGGCGCCGTGTGTCAGACGTGTTTATGGGTCATCTCGCTCCATCCTCACAGCAGCCCCTTTGCGGTAGATATTTAGCCCTTTATCAGATGAACTAAGGGGCATAGAGAAGCCGGGAACTTCTCGGAAGTCCCCCGGCTGGCCGGTGGCACAGCAGGTCCGTCAGTCCTTCTGATTTCCATCTCATACTCTCAACCCAAATTAGCAGAGAAGCTATACATCTCTGACTGTTAATGAGCAGTCTCTGTCATGAGTTGCTTGCTTGATGAATCGACTACATCGAGAGCCGTCGTCATAGCAAAGACGGACCCAGCACGTACTACCTGCCTGGCCAAGCGCTTTACACGTGCCAATTTCTGTCGTCTTTGCAACCACACCGGCAGGCAGGAAACCGAGCCCCTGAGAACCTTAGCAACTTGCCCCCAGGCCACACAGGCTGTGAGTGCCAGAGCGAAGCTCCCAAGGCAGACAGCCTGGCGCCCCTGCTCCCGGCCGGGAGGGTCCATCTGCATGCACACGAAATCCACGCCCACAGCTATCCCGAGTCCAGCGCATTCGGAAATGGTCCTGCCACCTTAGCACCACTAAGAAATTAAGTGGGAACTGAAAAATCGATGAAGTACATGATCAATATGAACAACTTAATGTATTCTTGAATTATTCTGCTCAATTAAGTTTCTATTACAGAGTTTAATCCACATATCTGACAAGTAAAAGAGGAGTAAAAAAATGACGCTTATGTGAGATTCATCAAATTACACGCCAATGACTTTCGTCAGCCCACACACGCTTCTCACAACGCATTTAAAGGGCTCTGTTGCATTATGGGGGTATTTTGCAGAGGTCCACGTTGTGTCTGTTTGGTGCTCTGTGTCCAGAATGTGAGCCTGGTTGAATGTCTCTTTTGAAATGTTTAATAACCTTATGGGCGAACCCCAAATGTGCGATGTCATGAAGCGGTCTTGAGCCGGGTGTCGAAGTAGAGCTTTTGCGCCCTAACTCCGAGGAGCCCCGGCCTTCTACACCGAAAGCAAAACGGTTTCAGTGGGTGGATGTAAATGGTGTTTTCTCCGTGATTGTCTCCAGGTGGCCTGAATGTGAGCAAATGTTACGTTTCTGAGATTTTTTACAATGACTCCAAGACGTTTTATACTAATACATGTCTAACCGCTTTTCTTTATTTTTTTTTCTTTTTCTCTAGGTATCCCCAGTATTTCCAGTATTGGTAGTAAGTAAAAAAACAAAACAAAACAAAACAAAAAGAAACGCCAATCACCCAGCCCAGTCTAGCCTAGCTGTGCTTTGTTGTTCAACTCCTCAGATCTGTTTTCCCAATATCCATTTCTGATATGAGTGTTTCCTTGGCAGATGGGGTCCTTGTGTTCGTTCTCTGCACAGATGCAGTGAGGCCGCAGACACAATGGCTATGCACCTAGAATTCTTGTCTAGACAAGGCACGGGCGAGATTCTCCCGACTCCTCTGGATCGATGAAAGCTACCCTCACAGAGGTGCCATTTACTCAGGGCACCTCAGCTCATTGAGCAAAAATTAAAATAGTCCTATTTTGCCCACACTTAGTAACCAACAGACATATTGAACTCTGTCCCCGGGACCGGGTATGGATTGCTAGCATAATTTAGAAAAGCAGAGACCGGATGCCAGTGAATGCTCCGGGCGTATTCATTAGAACCCAAGGAAAATACCACAAAATCGAGGCGGGGGGAGAGATTTTTATTAATGCGTGAACTTCCGTCTTTGTGAAGGCCTGAAAGAAGCAGGTGTGTGGTCATTAGTCTTCCCGGACAAAGGAAGGAGAAAACTGATCAGTCTGTTTGTCCCTCCTGGAGTACAAAGGGTCCATGTTTTTCTGATGACTTAGGTTTACATTTGCTAGAGAAGGAAGATCACAAAAAGTACGTGCAGAATTTAAGTCAGCCTCCCAGAAATTTCTGCGAGAAACCAGCTGGTGGACGTAGAAAGGGGGAAGGAAAGTGTCCCTTCCGCCCTCTGTGGAACGCTGGTCCAGCACTGTCACAAAGAGCGCTGTTTGCAGCCATTAAGAGAAAATCAGACTGGGGTTTCTTCCTCTTTGCCTGTCAAACGGTGAGACCCCAACATTAGCCCAAACAGCTCCCTAAGGAAGTGCCCCAGAACCTCTCAGAGCAGATTCTCACGCATTTTTACGCATCGCACCCTTTCTGGTGGCGAATGCCTTTGTGTGGCTGCGGAGTAACTGATTGGAAAGAACGTCCTGAGGCAGCCAAGATACGCGCTGTCAGCAAAGAGAACTCTCGCTGTACAACCTGCTGCCCCATTACAGGATTGTCGTCTGGGCCGCGCCACACCGCACACACAGGATTGCAGGGTAGTAGCCAGAGCGTGACCCTCCCCAATATCCAGCTCAGTATCATCTGGATAAAAAAAACTTCCCAAGTCTTATAAATGCACAGTTAGGCATTCCACTTGATAAATCGGCCCAGTTTGCTTCAGCTTGTGAGCAGGCCTGGCGGCAGATGTGTTAAGCACTGGATGGGGTAAGGGCCGTGAACATCGGCGGCTTTACAAACTGCATGTGAAAACCTTCAGCTTAAGGAGTCTGATTTTCTGCTTCCGTGCCTCCCTTGGCCTTGACCTAACTGGAGAGACACCCCACAACGTGCTTCTTTCAGGCCTGGCAGGCATACGTGCAGGGGCGTCTTAGAGCAACAGGGAGCCCGCAGGAAGCGATCCAAGGCAGGTTACTGAGGCCACCCAAAGTTTCAGAAATGGATGGGCGGAAAGTGGTTCTCTGGCGGCTTCGTGTGTCTCCGTTGGGCGTGTTGGTCGCGTGCTGCATGGATCCCTAACTGTACTGCTCACCCGACATCTCATCCGGCCGCCTCCACCTCATGCCTCATCTCTGAGCATCAGCAGATGTGGACCTTTTACACACTGAGTCAGGAAATTCCAGTGTCACTGTGCTCTGTTTTATTTTTGAAGTCATTGGTGACCCAAAAGGATGCTTCGTTGCGCCTTTGGAAAACGTATTAATGTTTATTATCAGAAACCTGGGGAAACTGAGCATACCTAACCAAAACCTTTTAACAAATAACGTGATAGCTCGCGCCCCACCTCCATGACACCTCCGGCCGTCTGCTTGGAGGAAGTGGGTGCTGCTTAGATTTCTCCAGCAAACGGGATGTAAGAGCTTCCGGGGGTCACCCAACATCACACAGGACTAGCTTGCCCACTGCCTGGCTTTCAGGTCAGATTTATGATAAAGCCATCCACTGTGATGGTGTGTCTCCAGGTTGCTTTCATAGCGTTCGCAACACTCCTTTGTGGGCTCCTAAGATGCCCTGGGGGATGACTTTCCTCTCCAAAGAGCAAGAATCCATGCCTCTATGACTCACTGCCTGTTCTGCGAGGCACGGGAAGGGGTTGTCCGAGGCGCACAGCTTGGCCAAGGCTTTTCCCTTATCCCACAGAAGGAATCAATGAACACAGTTCCACCAAGTACTTAGAAAGATGCCGTTACAACAGCCGTAACCCTCAGGAGAGCCCTCATCCAAGCGCATCTCCGGGGAAATGAAGGCTGTCTATCATCGACGTAAATGATTGATGTATGTAACTACAAGTTCACATACACACGGTGACTACCGACTTTGGAGCCCTAATAGGTTTCAGTATAGATCTGGAGCCGTCAATGCCTGTATTAAGTCAGGTTCAAGTGTAGGGACAGAGTGGTCATCCTTGCCCATCATCTGCTCAAAGTTTTTGAAGCAAATTTCTCATTAAGGTCATTTGAACCTGCTGATGTCTATCTATTCGGAACTAGGTTTCCCAGTCACCCCAAAGGCAGCGGATTGAAAACTGAATCATCTCAAAGTACATTGGCCGTGGCTGGGAAAACACTGATGATACTGTCAGCCCCCAATTCGTGAATCCCCAAATAGATCTGTAGCGTGTCAGTCTTATGACCTCTGGTTACCTGATGTAGTAGTCATTCATTCGGGTTTCTTCCTCTTCTTCTTCTTCTCCTTCTTTTTTCTTTTTCTTTTTTTTAAATGTGTCATGCACTTAGAAGTAAACATTCTCCATTTTATCCAAGTAAACATTTGTTGATGCTAATGATCCAAACTAATAGTTGGTTTGGTGCGGGTGTCTTTGTTAAAGTGATCGACTAATTATTACCTTCTAACATATATTCGGATCCTTTGTCCTGAAAAGCAAGTGTTTTCACTAATTGGGTTAGACAGTATAATATAAAGAACATGAATAGAGCAATGAGAATTGGCCTGATGTGCCAACAGGTTTTGGGTGGGTGCTTATCGCTTAAGCGAGCCAATGAGTCGACAGCTAAAGGCAGACCCCTCATTTCCAGGAAAGATCACAGCAGAAAACAGCACTTCAAAAAACTTGGAATTTTGTGATACATCACAGTGTCTCTTTAAAGAGCCACAGAAGAAGAGAGAGAGAAACATGTTGTGAGCCACACACGCATTATTCCCTTGAATCCCTGCCCGATGTCCATCGTGCATGCAAAGCAGAGAAGAGGGTTGGGGGTGTTTGCTCTCCCCTCCTCTCCCACTTACTCGATTTGAAGCAGTAATCCGCACTTCCTTGGGTCCCCTTGTAATGAGCACTGCCTTCGCCGCAGAGTGAAACGTTCATCTCTGCTTTGATTTAATTCGAAGACCATGGACCCAACGCAGTGTCCCCTGCAGGGTCCCGTCAGCCTGTGGGGAAAATGCACACGTGTTTTCATCCTGGGAAACATGAGGTGCCCATCAGAGACCTTGTCGAAGCTGCTCCCCCCACAGCGCCCAGGTGTTTCTGTCCGGCTCCGATCCATTGTGGAAACACGGAGCGTGAGGGAAACAATGAGGCCATTCTCCCCCTCCCCCACCGCCACCCACACCCCGGGTTGTTAGTAAACACCCCCCCTGCCGCCCAGAGGGCTGCAGGGTTTGCGTCTTTCCCTTTGCTTTAATACTTCTAAATCCTCTCAATAAAAGTTCCCTTTGAATTGCCCTTTAACTAATTAGATTTTATAGAATGAGGGGGGGAAATGATGAGCCTTATGTAGCTCCAAGACAAATTGTGCGGTGAGCTGCGTTCATTTTGAACTGTTTGCTGATGTTCTAGAAGGCAAGCGAAGGTCCCAGGTGCAATGCCATAGGGGCTTTGTTCTATCGTGTACCCAGCATCCTCATCTCAGACCCATTTCATATTTGTGTAACTAGCATCTCACGTCCATGAAACTTTGTGGTGATCCTAAAACTGAATGAGCATTAGGACATAGCTGCTTCCTTAACCCTGGAGAATAAGCCAAGTATTTCGGTGAAGGAGGGGAACGTATCCCCTCTGTTTACAAAAAGAATCCGAGAGGTTTGGCGATCTTTATTGCTGACAATTGCCCGCTTTGAACAAATGGACCTTTTCTGCGTACCAGTGTTTTCCCAGGAGAATTTAGAACATTGAGCCACTTTTTAAGTGTGAGCTGATATCTGGGACTCTGCTGTTCTTTCTGTGGAGTGGGGGCAACTGGAAATTCCTAGCTGAAGCCAAGATTTGCCAAGACCTCTCTGAAAGATGCTAGGATGGGTCTTCGAATGTGTGACTAGGAACCGCACCCTAAGAGCGTGGGTATCCCTGCCTTGGGGTACCAGTGGTGAGCTGGCTGATGAACCGCCTCACCTCCTGGGGAGAGTGAGAGCTTCCACTTAGACCCGGGGGAAATACTCCCACACATCGACAGAATCCCACTTACGAGCATTGAAAGGGAAGCTCAGAATCAACTGAGAAGTCGCCCAGTGTAACGCAGCCACCAAGGCCTGTCTGCCTCCAAACACTCAGCTCGAGGCATTGAGCCAAGTGGAAGTGGGTAGAAGGAAAAACTCTAGAATTACCGACTCCAGACTCTGCCCCGCCCACCGCACGGCGCCTTGGGCCTGTCGGTCCCTAAATGGACCCATTTCTGTGCAGGGCACTTGAGTGTCCCGGAGAAAAACCAGCAGACCATTTTCTGGTCCCTCACAATGTTGTCAACAGAAGCTACAAGCACCAGGTCTGAGGAGAGGGAGGGACTGTCCGCCCCCAGCACCAGACGTCCAAAGCACGCTGCTGGGGGGGAGGGGAGAGGTATGGAGGTCAAACATATCGTAGGTCACGGGCACTTTGTGAAATAAGCTACGCAAATCATAAAACATCCGTGTCCCTCCTCTAGGACAGTCGAAATCCTTATTTTAAAAGAAATCAAGACAGTTGCTTACAGCGAAATGAAATGTTGTGGGACATCCCAAGGACAGACCTGCCGTGGTCACACTCAACCGTGCCCCGCTGCCCCCACCAGGGTGACGCTGTGTTTCTGACAGTAGGCAGAAACACAGGGGATTTCTTCCGGAAAGCTTCAGGGGGTTGCATGGATTCCTCTGCAGGCATAAGGAATGTTTCCGGGTCCCCAAAGAAGCAGTGTAAATGCAAGGGACCCTGTGACTTCCCCTCTGGCTGGGACTCCCCTCGTGCACTCCGGGGAGACACATGTGGAGTGAGGGCCCACTGACATCCCCTTGGCTGTGGCTTTCCATATACATGCTGGCTCCCTCTTTTCCCACCACATTTTAGGGCTAAAAAATGATGTAAAAGTTAGGATTTCTAAGGAACTTAAAGAGCCCTGTCCCAAGATCATTTTGCAGATAAGGCCACCAAGGCTTAAGTGAACTAAGTCACCTGGGTAGTAGCCAGGACAGACAGCCCACTCAGCGTCCAGTGTCTGAACTAGGACTCCTTGCATTCAACCATGACATTCGATGTTGCCTTCTCATGTAATTAAATTACTAAAGTATGAAAAACTGCATAGTAGACTGTTCTAGAAAAAAACGGATCAGAAAGCCCCGTCACAATTTACTCTGGCTTTCGAGGGCGTCCTCAGAGTCCGTTGAAAGTTGCCCATGATTCGCACTAGGCGAACGCTGTGGATGATGGAAGACAGCCTAAGACTCTGAAACGGCCCTACCTGTGCAGCTTTCTGGATGCCAAGTGCGTTTTGAGCACTTCTGCCTCAAACTTGCTTTTCAGCTCAATACACTATGGAGGCCATAATAGACAGTCGGGCTTAATGGTTCTAACCTAGTTCTTTCCAACCTACAGCACAGAGAGTTTTCCTTGGGGCACAGAGGAGACAAAAATTTCTTCTGAGCTTCATTCTTATAACTAGAATCTCGGCTTTTCTGAGTCATAAAAATGACCTTCCCATAAGCCAAACTGTCACGTAACAGTTTTCTGAGTTCTCTCATGAATGAGAAAGAAACATGATCAGGTAAGATCCATCCATATTGATTCGAAGTCCAACTGTTGTGCTACTGAACTTGAAAGACACGTAGACATGAACATTTCTTTAAATGTTACAAGTCAAATCTTTTTCACGGTATTCCAAAATACGTTCTATGGCTGCCTCGATAATAGCTTGCACCCATGCAGGCCCTAGAACTGGGTTATTCCCTAAAGTAAGCTTTTTCATGTATCAGAACCACTTGCTTTGGGAACGATTACGATTGCAAAATAATAGAGGGCGCACGTGATTTTCTCAACTTCCAGTTCAGCGGGAACTGTGTAGGCTATGGTTATCTAGTTTCTGTCACAATTAGAATAATAAACACGACTATGCATTGAATGCTGGCTACACTCTCAAGCAGGTGTATACCCTGCTGTCCTGACCACCGCCCGCAGGCAGTGTACTGCCCCTTGTTACAGATGAGACCTCCCAGACACTGAGAAGTGAAGGAGCTTGTCTGCGTGTCAGAGCCGGGATTCAAATCCCACCCATGCTCTGTTTGCCCGCACGCATCTTAAGTAAATCTCTCCCAAGTTGCTATTTTCTAGGCCGCCCGCAGACATAATTTGAAAATTCAGCAATGACACCAGAGTAATGGCGTCTGATGGGCATTTCAGGCATTCTGTTTCTTTTTAAAGAGGGCAGTTCCCATACACCGAGGGCCAGCCGACCATTCCAGATGTGGAGGACACAGTCCTTAAGGAGAGACTGGCCATCTACGGTCCCATTGGTCGCATACGGTGACCCCTCCCCACACCCCACTAATAATTTCTCAGCTCCAGTCAGGGTTTCACTCTGATGGTCGGGGGGTCCAAAGCCCTCCATACATAAAGGGGACAGATACAGCAACATCGACAGAGCCTCTTAGCTGCTATGGCAACGGGGTATCAGCTTTCTAACAAATATTAAAAACCCAAAGTGACGGTGAAGCTTCAATGTCTTACAAGAATGTGATTCGCCGTCATCTAATTATGGAGGAAACAATCCGATAATACCCGTTTGCGGTTGCCCAGCCACGTGGCATCAATCACCCGACTATTGGATATTTACTGAGGCCTTCTGCAAGGCTTCGCCCTTCCTCAAAGAGACCGAATCCGATTACAGAGATGAGAAATAGACCCGTGACATGCAAACCAGCAATATGAAAGCCCGCGTTCATCCACAGGGCAGTGAGGAGTCAGGGGCCCGGGCATCGGTACGGCGCTGCCGGCGTCTAGCTTTCCTCCGGACCCGGGCGGCCCCAAAGGACCACTCAGGGGTGGTTCTGAGCTGACCTCAGCGGATGGCGGTTTTGAGTCATGAAGTGAGTGCTTTTAATAGATACGGCCTGTGCACCTTAACAGATAGAGATCGTTCTAGAAAGCATCCGATTCTAATGTTGGCTGCTCTGTTTTTCCAGAGTTACTGTTTTTCTACACCGGTGACTCTAAGCAAGAAATAATATCAATTCTCAAATTACCGGTGCTTATAATTATGTCTGAATTGGAACCAATAGCTCTAGAAATGGATGTCGAGTTTTAAAAAGACATGATGAACACATACACGCGCCCAAGCAGACAAACCTTAGAAGCGATCAGAAGCTCCTGGGACTCTTCTGCTTCAGTGACAACCGCTGGTCGCCCCTCTCTCCCTTCCTCTGGGAAACTGCATAAATAAAAACAGGAAATCAATCCACTTCTTTGCAGAGATAATGGCTCACACTTAAAACATACTCCACAGAATCTCTCAGGAAAGACGAATGCAGCCCGTTCGTATCTGTAAATATAAATTGCGGAGACTGGAATCCTCAAGTGAGAAATTAGTTCTTCTACGTTATCTTCTGGCTTCAGGCACCAGCCTCCCAGGAGGCTGGAATTGCTGCCGTCCCTATTTGGTCAAGTGTCCGAGGCTCTCACACCGAATGACGGCCAAAAGAGAATGCGTGTAGCTTGGTCAGGGAAGGGGCTCTGTATTTAATGTCCATTCAATGTTTTGGGAGTCATCAGTTGCTTGCTCTCGTTTGGTGCCAGGGTCACGTTTTGTTCAGTGCATCACAGCCAAGGTGAAGAGCAGGTGTGTGGTTTGTGTCTTTGTCCGTATCACTTTCTGTGTCCATCCACTTGCCACGATAGCTGAAAATAACATACCCTGATTTCTCCTGGTGCATGCAGATCCTTCAAAGCTTAATAGGATATGGCCGAATATTTCTTCCCTTGAGGTTTCTAACCCAAAACAAGGTAGGAGCATGTAAAATTCCTACTGATATTTTAAAAAAAAAAACACCTATAGAGGGGGAAAACTCCCGTATACTATCTTTTAGCACTAAATATGAGCATTATTATATATGTCATGTCTTTAAAAGAGCCATACTTTGAATATTTCTTTTCTAATATGGAGTGTGCCCCACAAACGCTCCCATCACAGATCTGGGGGGGCGGGAGAGGGGACAAGATGGTGCAGGAGTTACAAGCACTTGATTACATCTACAGGGAGCATAACACGTCCCACAGACAGTGAGTGCCACACGCGTCCCTCCACTGCCTTTTATTTTCATTAAGAAAACTGCTGCTTTGGTTGCGTTGAGGTTTGGGGAAAATAAATGTAAAAACAGCATTGCAACCCCTCAGGAGACCTGTTTTCTGGTCCTGTTGTTCTATACCGACTCACAGAGATCTCTCTCTCTCTCTCTCTCTTTTCACCCCCTCTCACCCCCGCTCCAAAATCAATCACAGTGTCTTTTCTCTGTGGGATTTTTCCTTCTTGTGCGTTTCAGGAATTCACAGTCGCTTCCACTTGCACTAAGGGAAGGCTGTGCTCTGTGCATCCTTAGGGCAGTCCCTCTTCTCTGAATTTTAACCTCAGAGCTGAACAAATGCATACCTGAAAGAGACTCCCAGACAGCTGTGTGGCGACACAGGAAGGAATAAAACTTTTAAAACCCGGGTGATGAAATTCATAGGATCCGGCGTGATGTTCAATTCACACTAACACCTAGCCCATAGCTATACATAGACATGTATAAATAGGAGTTTGTGTTGATCGAAAATTGTATCCTTTTACCTTCTTCCTTCTTGGAAAAAAGGCACGTCTCTGGCTTTACCTGCCTTCATTACATACAGGATGTTCCTTTTAAGTTCTAATGAATACAGAGGAAGGAGGAAATGGGCAAAGGGACAAAGCCGAATACAGCTGCTGAGCAGAACAAAATGTATTAGCGATGTGGTGAGGAGTCAATCTGGAAGGCCTACCTTTTCAGTCCTCGATCAGAGCGACAAAATCAAGCCTGTCCTAGATACATACATTACTAGTAAATAGAATTATCTTAATCATCTGCTTCAGATGAGTTTTTCAAGTTTCTGCATGTATATGTGGGAGAAATACAGATCAAACCCACCCGTATTAGTGAAATTCTGGGAGGGTTCGGGCGAGGTTTAGTGACTTTATTCCTTGGCACGTTCAGTGAGACCATTGTCAAATGTCACTGCGCAGTCCCCACTGAATTTCAGAGCCCCACAAATTACACAAGACGGGATCTAATGCTTAACACTTCTTCCCCGTGACTCTTGAGATGAACAAAATCACGCGCTGTTCAAAACCTGAAACAGACCCATTTCATTATTTTTGCTGTGTTTTCAGTGAGGGTCATGGGACTAAAAACATTCAGAAATGTCTTTAGTTAATGCCAGCCGCACTGTTTCCGAATGTGCATAATGAGTTCTGAGGCATTTATTTGGGAAGCAGCACCATTGAATAAAGTACTTGGACTTGACATTGTGGCTTCAGGTGCACTTTCCAGCAGAGGCCAGTTCTGAGCAGTTGTAATTTGTCTTGTCAACATCTGCAAAGAACGTCAGGCTCAGTTCTATTTGGCTATCTTCACAAGCAGTTCTTCGGGAGTAATTGGAAAAGAAATAACAGTCAAACTTAAAGGAACCACCCTGCCGGTAACAAATGGGCATCATTACAAAGGTCATAAATGTTGAGAAGAAGTCCACGTTTTTGAAAGGTAGACAGAGTTGAGGTGATTCTGAGACGGAGGTCCAGAGGCCACTGAGTGGCCGACTACGCTGATGATTTTGGGATGTCTGACCAGTTCTACAAAAACAGACTTAACTGGTTTATATGTAGATGAGCTTACGGTCCCACAGAGGGCGTGGCCTGGTGACCTGAGGCAGTGATGCAGCTAATGAACTCAGTGACACAAACTTCTGTTTTCGGAGAGGGACAGCAGGGACCCCCCAGGATGCATGTCGTTACTCGAGTCACCTCCACACACCTGGATTCTTGACTGAAGTGGTCATTATTCTTGCCCCTGTCAATAAAGCTTCCAAACTTCTTTTCTGACCGTGTTAACCCCCGTACAGCCAAACGTGAGGTGGAATTCCTTTGTGGCTGAAACAAACTCTCAGAAAGAACAGACACAAATAGTCTCTTGATTTAGGGCTACTTTTCAAGTGGGTTGATGATAAGTTAATGGCAGTGGGAACCTGTCACGATTGTTTCTAATGTGCTGTTCGTTTTTTTAAACCTATCCAGTGGCTCCCAAAGTAGCTTTGTCAACAGTTTCTTCTGTTCAAGTTGCAAACCACAAGAGAGGTAGGAATTCTTGGATTCATACAGTGATTTCATGGTGTTATGTGTTGTGAAATATTGCACTGTATGAATCTGGACTATCTGTGAAGTGTACCCATCCGCTTATCAGGGAGGCATGTTGACTGATATGATCGATGCATCTGATAACACTGAAAATGTCATCTGTAAGAGAAAAACAAAAACCCGAGCAATTGGCTGCAAATGAACAGTCCTGCACCCTTTGTTTTCTGAAAGATTCGTGTGTGGGTAAGAGTTATAACCGTTCAGGTTCCTGATTAACCCAAATGCTGGAGTATGAACGCTGTGATTCATTTGCACTGAATATATGGAAACTCACGCTGAGTTTCAAGGAAGCTGGTCATGCGACCAGAATGGCAGGTTCTGGGTGCGGTGCCCCTGTGACATCGGGACAAACGAGGTCCCTTGGAATTTCTACTTCCAAACATGATTTGAAGTGAATCGGGACAAATACCAGTGGAGATCGGTACTGGGTTAAGCACCGATCATGACCCAGAAATAATAATTATGTTCCGTTCTTTAAAGGAAAGCCAGCGTGTCTCATCTGTGACTCACGAATGGCCCATTACAGCTAGCAGCTGTCATTCACAGAATGAAGATTTTTCAGGAAACTGAACGAACTCTGTTTTTATTTCACCTTTTTCTTTTAAACATCCTTCCTATGTGACCGATGCGTCTTGTTTTCCACCCAGGACTATTGAGCAGATATTATGTTTTTCTTTTCTTTTCTTTTTCTTTCTTTTCTTTTCTTTTTAAGGAAACACCTCTTACAAGTATATTATTAACAAAGTCTGAATTTAGTTTGAACTCCTGGGTGCACATGACCACATGGCTTCCCTAGTGCTTGTCAAATAGAGTCACACTAGTTTCCAGATTTTATTTAACATTGAATTGGTCCTTCTGTGGCATATAGAGAAAAGGAGGAAATGGGTCAGAACGTGGGACAGGCAACAACGATAGTATCAGCACCACATCCCCACACGGTGCGAGCTTACATAGCCAACCTACACCAACAGTGCCCTTTCGAGGGGTTTCCGAACGGATCTGAACTGTAGGAACCGAAGTTCCTTCGGAGCAGAGCAGCCCCCGCCAGGCTATCAAGCTTCAAGGGGCTTGGGCACATGTCAGAAGTCAGCCACAGGGCCACAGTGGGGCATCTCTCCTCTCCCAGGTCTACAAAGCCAGGGAGGTAAGAGAGAAAGGAAACGGTGGGGACTGTCACAAAGCCCCTCTCTTTCATGCCATGCCAAGCACACTGGAAAACCCAGAGGCCCCTTGACCTGAAATTGGACCCTCCCTCACTGAGCCTCTGGTTTCTGGGGGTCGCAGCAATAGTAAGGTCCAAACACATCTCTGGAGGCCGGAAGAAGCCACCTAGCGAGGTAGAATTCCGGCACCTGGCCACGCAGCGATGCGTTGGGAAGAGCTTCCCAGCCCATGACAAGTTGTGGGGGGGGGGGCGGGGGTTGGGTGAAAGGACCAGGCGAGCGGGAAGGCCCCTTTGGAGGCAGGGCAACTCTGCTAGTGGGGCGACGGGAGTGTGTTTCTGGGGTGCTGATTCATTCACCCTCTGTCTAAAGTCACTTCCCGAAGCCCTTTCTTTCTGAGTGTCTACAGTGAATCTTCTCCAGTAATAACGTTAAATAAGCTTTCCTCATTAGGCAAAAAAAAAAAAAATTCTCCAGGCCATATCTCGAGCACTTTGTCTGACATTGACATAGGTCATTTAATAATGTCATTGAAAGCCACGTGGGGACTTGTAAGAAGGAAGGCACCAGGGGGACATTCAACCCCTTCTTCTTCCTAGATCCTTTTTCCTCCATACTCTCTCTCCAACCTTTTGTCTTCCTGCGACGCCTGTCTGCCCAGGCCTTCCTTTCCCACCCAGTCTCAGAGCTTCTAATCCTTCGGAGAGGTTTGGGTCTTTTCTGACTGAGAAAGCCAACTTTGAACAAGCCCTCTTCCGACACCTTCCGGCTTTCATCGCCGAGACCAGCCAGTCACTAAGTAACCAATTAGCATAACTGCTTTATACGATCTCACATATGTCTTATGGAGGATTTGGTCCCTCAAGGGAATTCTGGTTGGCACAGCTTGCGGGTAGAGGCCAGAGATGCTTCTGAAATATCCTGTAATAAACAGGACAGCTAAGAATCGTTTGGCCCCAAATGTCAGTAGTGCCAAGGCTGAGACACCCCGTCTGGGACTTGGCGGGACGGGGCGTCCTTCACATTGTCCCCTGGCAGACGGTGCTTCTCAGCAAACAGGGGTTACGGTATCTTCCATGCCATGCCACGCCGGTGTGTTCGTGAGGCCACAGTGAGGGGTGTGGGCACAACAGTAATTCAAATCTGTCTGCAAAAAAAAAAAAAATACATAGAGTCTACAACGCAATTTGAGATCAAAAATTATATTTTAAAAAACCACACCAGTTTTCAGAAATCGGCCTTTTCCTGCCCAAATTGACCTGCGTAGACATACAGTGAACTCCCTGCTAAAATAACCACTAATTCAGCTCCGTCTTGTCGGGCTGTTATTGTTTTTCTGAACCCTTTACTACAAAGGATGTAGGCAGACTCTTGCGGAATCGGAAGGGTGGAGGAATGAATTGAAATGTAACTTTCCTCTGTATCTTCCTCTACCTCCCGAAGCAGAGTGCCTCGGGACCATCACTGATTCACTGGTTCAGCCACCTGGCAACCTTCTTTGAGTGTTTAATATGCGCCAGGTGATGGTCTGAGCGTGTGGCTTGAACCGTGCGCAAAACAGACGTGGTCTGCAAGCATGTGTTTACAATCAGGGTATGGGGATGATCTCTTAATAAATGTAGTTTTCGGGCAGTGTAATTCTATGGAAAAAATTAAACAGGCCTGGGCAGTTGGGGGATTCGTGTGTTTGGGATTGGGGCTGTTATTTCAGATAGAGCGGTGACAGAACTATCTTTGAGCGGAGCACGGAAGACAGAGTGAGGAAGCAAGTCATAGGGATGTCTCGGGGAGGGGTGTTCTGGACAGAGGTAACAGAGAGGTCAGAGGCACCAGGCAAGTGCTGGGCGTGTCGGCGGAGCGGCAGAGGCTCTCTGTCCACAGGCTGGCTCTCCGGTACATGAATCCGTGTCCTCCTGATGGGTAGCAGCAGGTTAACTAAAAAAATCAAAAGCAGGAAAGAAGAAGGCCAGTAGTCTTCCTTCCTTATTCTTCCTTATGCGGGTTTGGCGACACATATTCTTTTTTACTCAGTACATTCGTTCAGTGCAGTACTTCCAAAATTTTATCTAGGCCAGAAGGGTAACTCAGCACCTCGCAAGGTGCCTGGCACAGGGTAGACAGACCCAACAAAGTCTCTGTTGAGTGGATAGAGGCATGCATGCATGAGTGGGTGGAGGCATGCATGCATGAGTGGGTGGAGGCATACATGCATGAGTGGATGAGTGAGTGGACTCAGACTGTGACTGCGTGTGGCTTCCTAACGAGCTAAAATAAACGCTGGAGATAGGAAGAGTATTTTTAGACAAAAAAGGTTTGCAGTGTCATGGTTGCCCTAACATGCCCAGCTAGGTCTACTCCCGTATTTTGAGAAGATGAGTTATATTCCCCACCTTGTTATCCTCACTTGTTTGGGGCGGGGTATGATTTGATGGTTATTGCTACCCACAAAGGATTTGTCTTTACCAGTTCTTTTTCAAAGATCGAACTAGATTAACAACTTCTTGCGTTGGTTGAGATGCAACAGAGAAAAAAGACCCAGTCACTCCGCACCCTTCCCTGCTGTCATCTTCTCTCCTCCATCTCCTTGTCCGGTTCTTATCATTGTCACCCCTAAGCTTCAGAGGCACCTCCAACATTTTGAGGAGACAAAGGGGAAAAAATCTGGGGACACAGTAGCTGCCTGATCTTCCTTTTGGAGCCGACTTAGCTTGAAACTTGAGGGGGAAAGAGCCTCTCTTTTATCCACATCACCTCCCTGCCTTTTGTGTCTTCTCTCCCACAGAAACAAACATGCAGATGGGGCCTGGTGGGAAAGGCTTTCCAAGGCCACCCTTCCTCTTAGCATTTGGGACCACAGCACAAATAAAGAATGTGCCATTGTCTAGATGCCTATTAAATTGGCCATGGTTTCTGTGAAGCCCTGGCCGGGTTACCCCCTTGGCATAATTGATGGCGAGACCCTAAACCGAGGGGCCATGGGTGGTGACAGGCTCAGGTCTTAAGCCCCACACCCCTCCCAACCTCTATTGTAAGATGCTCATTTGAAGAGAAAACAGGGAAAGGGATGCAGGGACAGCAAAGTTCTCAGTGTGCAAAAATTAGATTTTTGCATTAATGGGAACCAGTCCTTCCCAAACATGAAAAGGTGTGCACCTGCAAATGCTTCTGTTCATCTTGTCTGCCAAGAATCCTCACTCTCCAGTCCTGTTCTGAATGTTCCACCTTTCTGTCCTGCTTGAAACGGATGCTACCTCCATGCCAGTCACAGCCACCTGCGCTCGCCATGTGTCCTGTGGAGTCGCGTACGTGTGATGCCGTTCCGCCATCTTTCTTCCACTCCTCATGTGACCCGAGCATGTAGTGTGCGATTACTCTGCTGCCGTAGACACTCTGTATACATTTCTGTTCTTCCTTGCAAGACTGTGAATGCTTCGGCCACTCCAATCGATGCAGTTATATCGATCTGCTAAACACAGTCATTTGCGTGAGCTGTAAACACAACACTAGAGGGCAGCACTGTGAGTTGTGCAGGCTGGGCTACTTCAGAAATGCTTCCGCACAGCTGGACGATGAGAATGTGTGCATAGGTCAGTCCCGTTATCATTTCAGCTCTTGTTCTGTGCCTTTCGCGCGGTGGGGAGCTATTTACAGTGGAGAGGCTGGCGATCTGCACCACGAATGAGCCAGAAAGAACTTTCTCAACGGAGAAACATCCTTGTGGTAGACTCGTCATTCGCTTGTGCTGGTTGAGATCATTCATAGTTGGGGGATATATTTGGAATCGTTATGTTACTGTTGCTTTAAAGATAATGAGCTGAAAATGTTTAGGTGATAAAGAGTTTTCTATTTTTCTTTCTTTCTTTCTTTTTCTTTCTTTCTTTTGCATGAATTCTTAAAACCTGGTCATTTCAACCTAATCTTCAAATTAAGTTATGCCTTCAGCATTCAAAATGAAAACTCATTTTATGGGATTTAATTATAGGTGTGAGAAATTAGGCTACGAATGCTTGCACGTAATTGGTAATCAAGAAATATTGATTGATTAAAAATATTAATGTTTGCAATTAATTGGTAATGTAGACATCTGCCTGACTTTTTCATCCATTGTAAAGAAATTCCATTTATTGAATTTTTTACGGTCCCCAAAAGGAGAAGCAATTTGTCAAAATTATTCTAGATGATTAATTCTCTTAGCTTCATGAGCCCTGAAAACCTGAGTCCGTAGGGCCGAGTCCCTGGACCCCATCATGAGTACGGAACGGGGTGACTGGAAAGAATCAGGTGGCCTTCCTATCCAAAGTACTTTCTCCTACCCTAGGCATAGTGGGATCTGTCTTTCAAGAAGGAGCTGATGGAAAAGTAAGAAACAATAAATGGAATTTCACTTCCTAATTTACTTGGAAGAGATGCATATATTTAACATGGTGAAGGGTATGTATCTGTTATCACACCGGTAGGTAACCATGTGGACAACCAAATTTAAAGGTAGAATTTTTCACAGAGAGACCACTTGCAACAAAATATAGGAGCTGAAAAGTGACAGATGGTCTTCTCATCAAAGAAACGGATCCAATCAACCTGTAATTATCCTTCTCTGATTGGATTGTCAAGGTCATATAGGTACTTGCCAACTGTCTCATTAAAATAGCTGTAGAAGTTGTTTTGAATTCAGTTGGGCCAAGTTTGTGTGTACTGTGTATGTCTACAGTATTTCCTATTTTTCAAAGCCTTTCTTACTTATTATTTGTGGACTTAGAGGCCGGAGAACTGGGTTCAAGTCCCGGTGTGCTATTTAATAGCTGTGTGTTTTAGGTAAGTCATCTGAGAACTCATGGCCACAGGGGGACCATTTTGGGATGCACAGGAACCCCTTGGTGACCTGTGGACTG
This sequence comes from Sturnira hondurensis, assembly GCF_014824575.4. Classification (NCBI taxonomy): domain Eukaryota; kingdom Metazoa; phylum Chordata; class Mammalia; order Chiroptera; family Phyllostomidae; genus Sturnira; species Sturnira hondurensis. The sequence continues at coordinate 1,330,453 of NW_028079430.1, read as the reverse complement.
ACTCGTAAATACGTTTTTTCGCTTGATTCTTACTAACAAAACCATGGAGGGTAGTGAGTGTTCCACTGATGATTTCCCCTATTTTCTAGTTGAAAAAAGTAAGGCAAACGGACCCCAATCATACAGTGTTAGCAAAGAGATACTTTTCTGACTTCAAAGCTTGAGTACTTTCGCCCAATCACCCCGACACAAGTAGCAAAGCTGAGCTTTGAGACTTTTATTTACCAAATGCTTTTTGAGTGACAGCCACGATTCCATTCTGAGCGCGTGAGCAGAAGTTCAGTTCCCTTTATAACACCAAGTTACAACGATTTGAGGATATTAATAAAATCCAAAAGACAGGGAGCTGTCTGAATTTTGAATGCAGAGCCACACTGCACTGAATGTCACTTGTAAAAATACATAAATGTCGTAGGATAAATATGGAAACCAGCGAAAAGGTAAACTAAATAGGAACGCAGGAATAAAACCTAATCACGTCTACAAATCACACAAGGTTAAGCGTTTTATAATTTACTCCATGTTATTTGAAATAAATCAAAGAAGAGGGCTTGAAGAGAAAAGATTTTATTCCGTAGTATTCCTAATGGCAGGTAACTGAACAACGACACCCCACTCTGTTTACTCAGAGTGTGCTATTCTGGTGAAGTTTTGCCTTTTTCCACCCCCGATGGGCATCTGTGAATGACAACATCTGCATTAGCTTCCTACCCAGTTCTCAGAAGTACAGTTTTGTTTTAAATCCCCCTTTGATTATCCAAGACAAGAGGACAGCCTCGTCCGCTGTTGTCTGTTAAGTCACATAAACTTCAGACAAAATATGGAAGGCTTAGTATACATCTTTGTGTTTATTTCTACTTTTAAAAAAATCAAGAGCAGTTGGATTTTTTTTCCATTCCTGGAAAGTTTGTTAACTAAAATGATCAACCTTTGGGGAGTTTTATCTATTATAAATATTTGGGGAGCATTTCTTTCATACTCTTGAAACCAAGAAAAGGAATAGGGATGCAAAAAGATGAACGTGTTTAGGTTGCATTAAAAGTAGCTACCATATCCCCCTCCAGACCAAAATTCCTTAAGTTGTTGCCCTTTTCCTAAGGGGTAAAACTGTTTTTAAAGGATGAACTGGAAAATTTGGCTGACTGCTGCATGCTTTGGTCTACCTTTGGACTTTAATCTATGTACGCATACAATGAGTCCATAACAATTGGGCTCCAGTTTTTCCACTTTGGTGGCCAAGGGCAGAGACCTCGGTGCTGCCTGTGTACAAGCCAAGGCTGGGGTTGGCTCTCAAGTCCATGGACGCTTGCAGCTCCATTGCCTGGGTTTGCCCTGAGGGTCAGCATGAACTAGTCACTATTCTTCACTTTTAAGCTCCCCAAAGGGCTTGGGGCAGGACTGAGAATTCACCTGGAGCGGACACCCACAGGTAACTGAGAGTTCACTCTTATGCCATTTTTAAATAGAAACCACTAATGAAAATGAATGGATATTTACCCAGGTCATGTTCACAGAATTAGGCAATAATCTCAAAAAATTACAACTTCATCTAAGTCTTCTCTAAAAAAAATTTTTTTTAAATAGGCCCTTCCCCACATCTTTAACAATTGGCAATCAAATCCACTGGGGACCACACCTTTGACGAAATGTGGACTCCGTTGAAATAGATGTCTTAACTACTTGCATCATTTTACATTACGGCAAATACAAAGCGGAGCTTATATCCCACGTTGGCACAGTGACTGCGGCTTTGTGATGAGTGGTGGACCCACCCATTTTCATGCACACTCCAAGCACAGCCTCCAAAGATGCATGGACATACCCCGTGTGATGCAGCAATGGCTGGGAGGTGACATCTGTGCACGCTTCTGTGGCATAGAAACTCCAGCATTAAGCAGGAAGCTGGCAGGTTACTGGTGTGTGACCTTGGGTAATCACTGCTGTGAATTCCTGGACACAAGCTTGACCTCAGGGAAACACAGGGCAGTTGCCATGAAACGTATGTCAATGATAATGTATTATTTCCTTATTCCCCTTGAAACCCAAGATCAGGTCGTTAGCAGTACCTTCTATAGAGCAAAGCAAACATAAGACACTTTGAACCCATACATTAATTGCAGTACAACTTCCTAATCAAACTTCCAGAATGGTTCATGTTTGTTTTTCAGTCTAGGGATCTTGCATATTCTTCCTAGTTTCATGAAATAAAATACAACTCTCCAAGGCCATCTGCATCTCCCCACTCCTACCATTAACCATAGTTGCATGAATGATATTTGTTTTAAAAACACATTAGTTGCACGTAAGGTGAGGTGTACACCACACCCCTTCCTGTTACTATTTGCATGACCTGTTTGAATGACATTAATTACACTGTCAACCTTTGCCTATGACAACCACTGGGATGTATCGTGGTTTAGATATCTTACATTTAAAAAACTTTGTATATATATATATATATATATAGCATCTAAAACCTTATATTAATCAATTTTTATGGGCTAATTGGCAAAGGCAGTACGCAACCTCATGTCGGTCAGAAAAAAATTCTACTTCCTGGCTTACAAAATGTGGGCAATTTATTGTCAATGCGGACACTTTCAACAGTAAAACACATATTACAGTTTGGGGATAGGTACATACTTACAATATACATATGAACGGGAAAACGTCTTAAAGCCACAACAAAGTAGTATTTAAAAAATGTTTTCAACAACCCCCTATATACATACACATTAAAAGAGAAAATGTTGACTTAAAATAAAACTACAGAATTTTTTGGACTATAAGACTCACCAGACCATAAGACGCACCTAGGTTTTAGAGGAGAAAAATAGGGAGAAAAATTTTGAAGCAAGAAATGTGGTAAAATATTTAATAACGTACATAACATAGGCTGCCGCACCCCCCAACAGTGAGCCAGGTAAGCTACATTCACACTATAAGATGCACCCCAATTTTCCTCCCAAAACTGGGAGGAAAGGTGCATCTTACAGTCTGAAAAATACAGCAGTTATTAAGGACAAACCAAGCCAGTCAAGGAGAGAGCATTGTACAGTTAATTTAGTTTTATTTTCTGTGTCACTATTAGTCTTATAAATGTTTGTATCAGAAGAACGCTGAGCTAAAAAGAAAAAAGACAATCAACATGAAATAAATCACCATTAAAGGTGCTCCACATTCTCTTCGGAAATCATCTAATTAGTTCCCATGACAAAAACAGTCAGAGCCCGGCCTCTGGCTCTCTCGGTAATGTTAACCCTCGCATCTCCACTGCTAATAGATGTTCAATTTAATGATACTAAAATGAAATTCTCAGGGGGCTTTTCATGGTTGCTCATTCGGTTCTTTGCTCGGTATGATTTTATTTGTTTCTTGTTTCTTTGTTTTAACAACAACAACAAAAACCTCTTCGTGGGGTCGTTTTTAAATAAGGAAAGTGAGAGACAGAGAGACATGAGAACTTGTCCCCGATTCTCCAGTGGGACAAGAAGGGAAGAAACTTCCCTGAAAATCCCACACACTACAAACATGGGCATGTTTCTAGCTGTTTCTACCTCTCAGGCTGGTTCTGGTTCAGCCTTTCAGCAAAACAGTACTCGGGAAGTAAAAATATCCTATATGAGAATGAGCGAGCAATTGCAGAGATAATATTTCGTTTGCTTTTTATTACGCAAACGTAGGTCATCCTGCCAGCTGACATTTTAATGAAAAATACATCTCAAACCATACTCCTGTTGGAAGTTACTTGGGGTTACAAAATTTATTTTTCTTTCATGATTGTTTGTCTACACTGCATAACAGCTGCCCCAGCAGGCCTAGTAGATGCAATTTCTAAAAGCTGTCCCAAATCGTAAAGTTAAAACTGCCTCGGAATGAACCAAGTGCATTCATATTGCACGTTAGACACGATCAGCAGTTCTCAGATATTGAGGGTAACAGATAAGCCCATTTGAATAATTTAAAGCAGATTTTACACTGATGGCATATTGATTTATCCTTGATATACATCGTTGCCACGGTGTTCATGAGGCCATCAAAACACGCCCGGACAAACGGGGCCTCCGAAATGTATGATCTGTTAGCGGTGGAGAGCGCGATGTCGTATTTCCTCGGAAGGTTGCCATTGATGGCTTTCCCGTGTCATAAAAATGATACCAGGCAAGGCCGGGCAAATAAATAAATGGGCCGGCAAAAGCCGTATTTGCCAAAGCATTTCATTAGCCGGCATCTCTCTCTAAGTGAGCGATGCGTCGCGGGCGCTGGCGTGTGCGTGTGGGTAACCTCCGGGCCGTGCGGACTTGTTTCCAGCCTTGTTGTCTTGTTTCTACAGAATGTTATTGTAACCCTCTGGGCTCGGTCCATGAACGTTGTAATGGCTCAGGATTTTGTGAGTGTAAGACGGGAACGACAGGGCCTAAGTGTGATGAGTGCCTGCCGGGAAATTCCTGGCACGCCGGCTGTCAACGTAAGTAACCGTGGGCGCTGCCCCCTGCCTTCCGCAGCATGGCTCTTCCGCGCGTCCTGGCCGTGCGCGCCGCGGCCGGCCCAGAGCAGAAAAAGACCCAACCGCTGGCGAGCTTGGAAAGCCTTTGCCACCGTCTAGTTAAGTTCAGGGTTGCCGCTGGCAGGAGAGAGAAGTTCAAGAGTGTCTTGGCTGCCGAGCCAAATGCCATTTTCCTAACAGGTTCTGAAAGTAACTCTCCATCCATTGTTAAAGTCAAGCTGTTTTTCAAAGCTTGCTTTAGAACAGCTCTGGGATTTTTTCCCCCTCTGTGTTTCCGTTTCCCACTTTCTTTTCTTTCTTCCTCTTCATCTTAACACATCACAGCAAAGAATGAAAGCATGTTTATACCACCTTATGTTCACCGAATAGACTCTTCTTTCTTCGGTTTCATTTAGAAGCATTAACTATCCATATTTATCCTTAAAAAAAAACACAAAATCAAATAGCTACTCAAGGCCCCAGCCTATGGATAGAAGAGAGAGCCATCCGTCTGCTGCCTGAACAGCTAACATTGAAATACTGTACGCAGATCCGTGTTTGGGACCAGACCATAAATTTAGTGCATGGTAGGGACCCAGCTCGAAAACCCCTCACTGCAAAATGAAAGCTACCGAGTATGTGCTCAATATATTTCCTGAACTATAAGGTAGCCTGGAGGGCCAGAGTGAATAAATTAAATGATATGCTGCACAGCTCATCACTGCCTTTGCTTCCATACCCATCGCTGAGTCTTCACCTGAAACCAAAAGGTAATAAATCTAAGGGATCTTTAAATGCCAGGGAAAAAAATAAATGGCAAAAATCAATGCCGGTGTCAAGCCTCCGAGGTTCGGCACCCTTCACCCAGCCTCAGACAGATGTCAGGCTGCGTGGTTCAGCCTCCCAACCCTGAGGATGATCAGACCTTCTTAAAAATTTGCCAGGGCAGGTGGCATGCCGGCGTGTTCAGGGAACATACATTTAAAAGCCCAAGCAGAAGCTTCCTTCTTTCTGTCATTCATAACCTTTTCTGCTTTTTGATTCCTTACCAACTTCGCATTCTCGCTGTTCGTAGTCGGCTTACTCACACGGCAGGGCCACCAGGAGCGTTCTCTAAGAGCAGCCACTGACTAGCAGAGAATCGTGCAAGCCAGATACGTAACCTTCCGTGTTTTGTTATCCACATTAACAAAAATGGAAATTGGTGTGAGTGACTAACTGCACCCAAAATATCTATCATTTCGGCATATAACTCACCTGACAATGATCAAGGATGTGGTGTCCATGTTGTCCCTACAGCCTTGGAAATCAGATGTGCGTTTTGTATGTAAACAGAACAGCTCAGTTAGGACTAGCCATGTTGCAAGGCTCAGTGGCCCGCATACGTCTACCGCAGTGGACAGCACAGCCCTAGAGGTTTCTTTGCTTTTTTTTTTCCACTTGGAAAAAAATGTCAGCGGCAGGAACTGTTGAAAGCCTGTTTCTACCAGGGCTACACAGAATACTTTGCTAGCTATTTGTGGCATTTCTAGCGACCCGTAAGCTTCCAAAGTGAAATGCCCTGAGGTCCATGACTAACGTCCGGGACGTCAGTGAATCGTGTGGTGGGTGGAGAATGTTGGCATTGAGTTGGCCGGGGTCAGGATGGGGAGCTGGAGGGTGAGCATCTCTGGCATGGTCCCGAGAGACCATCCGATGTCAGAGGTCAGGCAGCGCACCTGAAGGTGAGCTCTGGGTAAGGTCATGGTTGAAGAGTCCAACACGCCGTGCGTTTCCAGAAAGCACCATGGGAGTCTGAATGAGTTGGCGGGTCCTAGGGGCCATGGGGGGGGGGGCCAGGACTCAGAGAAGAGTCATCACATGGGGCATCTGCATGTACAGGGGCTCAGAGAAGGCCAGCAGTCAGGAGGAGAGAAGAAGGGGCAGGCGGAGGGCAGTCCCACACTGTATACAGTGACTTTCCGCCTTCTCAAAAATCAAGTCCTGTTAGCTTCCCGAAGCATGGGGACCCAAGGAATGGGAAAGACATTGGGGAGGAAAATAGATTGATGTGGCCTTAGAGGAAATGTATTCCCCAAAAAGCCGAACCCAACTTTTCTGTATGAATTAGCTGGAGTGTTGTAAAATGATTTAACATCACCAAGTTTTCTTCTTTGGAATGGGAAGGTTGGATTTAAGTGTGGCCCCACCAGGGGAGGACTGCTCAATATATAAGACCCTCCGAGCCTCGGCTCTGGCACCTCACCTTCCTGGTATGTGGGTCAGGGAGATAATACAGGTGACTGCTTTGTCTTCTTGAGTATCTCTTGAGTGCCTGCTATGAATCAGGCATTGAGTTACCTGCAGAGGCTGCAGGGCGTATGACCATGGAGTTCACAGTTTGGCGTGAGAGGCGGGCACGCCACCCAACCCCTTTGACAGGTGATCAGAAGAAAGGAAGAGCTGTGTTCCGAGTCAGGCCCAGATGGGAAGTCAGGGTTCCAGGGAGGTGATGTTTGGTGGGGTCCTGAACGATCCGTGTGAGTTTTCCAGGGTGGAACGGAACTACCTGAGCAAAGGTGCGTGAGCTACCACACTGTGTTCTTGCAGAAATGGCATACGATTTGGACATGAATGGGGCTGTGCTTGACCGTGTGTGTGCACTAGGAAGTCAGGAAGGATGTCGAGAGAACTGATCGCGTGGTTTCCGGAGGCACTTCACCTCGTCGGGGGGGAGATGCTGGAACTGTCAAGCAGAGGAGGTACAGGATCCACCATCCAGTTTTAAGCAGAAGAATGAACAGATCAGACTTCATTTTAGGAAGATTATTCTGGATGCTCTGGAAAGAAAGTTCTGGAACAGGATGAGAGTGGATTTGCTATATACATCTAACATATTTCTAATACATATTTGAGCACACCACAGTTTTGTCTCACCCCCAAATCTTCTTTCTTTGCCTCGGACTCACCCACGCAGGACAGACATTCTATGTGAAAATACAGACATTCTCCCATCGGTTGGTGAATGGCTACTCCAGGAAGATCCTTCGGGCCTATCCCTGGGATCTCTGAGACCGCTCCCAAGATGCAGCAAGTGATCGGGTAACACCTGTCACAGTGGGGTGCATCCAGGCTCAAGTCAAGATCTGGTGACATCGTTGAATGTTAGAATTTTGCAGGAACACAGTGTGTGCAGGAAACTGAGAGCGCAGCAATCATAGTGAGGGCAGGCCTGGAGCTGGTTGCTGGACCACGGCCGGCCGAATCAGAGCGTGGGTCTTGTAAGGGATCGGTACACATTTTATCCCAAACAGGAAAATGTGCTTAGGAGGAGCCCCACTGGTCTGGTCACACAGGTTTTTAGTGCATTTGAGTGAATACAGACAGGATGCCCTCATAAAATTGTAAGATCAGAAACTGTGGCAAACCACAGAGTTAGAAAAAATGACAACAGTTATTCTCCGGAGAAGACTAAGAGAGAGTTTGGGGAACAAAACTTCAAGGTGTTGATGTGTCCCTTCCCAGAGAATGCACAACTATATTCATTTTCTATGGCTACTGTCAAAAAGCACCACAAGTTGGCCCTGGGTGGTATAGCTCAGTGAATTTAGCACAGGCCTGTAAAGCAAAGGGTCGCTGGTTCGATTCCCAGTCAGGGCACATGCCTGGGTTGTGGGCCAGGTCCCCAGCAGGGAACACATGAGAGGCAACCACACATTGATGTTTCTCTCCCACTCTTTCTCTTTTCCTTCCCCTCTCTCTAAAAATAAGTAAATATAATATCGTTTTTTAAAAATACCATAAATTACCACAAACTCGGGAGCTCAAAATAGCAATGGACTGTCTCACAGTTCCAGTTAGAAGCCCAACAAGGGTCTCACAGATCTAAGATCAAGTTCATGGACAGCTGCGTTTCCTTCTGGAGACTCTGGGAGAGAAACTTTTTCCTGGCTTTTTCTAATTTCTGGAGGCCACCCGCATTCTTTTGCTCATGGCCACCCCTCTCCCCTTCTCCCAAAGCCAGGGACTTTCCAGGGGTCTGCGCCTTTCTCCTTTTCTTACAGACCCTGTGATCAGATCGGGCGCACCCCGGTGGTCCAAGATCACCTCTCCATCTCAAAGTCTTTCTTGCATTTAATCACATCTGGAAACTCCCTTTTTTCCTGTCTGGGAACAGGTTCTAGAGTTCAGGGTGTAGACATCTTTGAGGAAGCGCTTGTGTGCTGTTTACCAGGATAATCAAAAATGTCCACGTAATGCCATGGCTGAATATGCAGGTATCACGGAGAAGGAATGTAACGCATGCTGAGAGTAGAGACCTACAGGGTAAAACTTATGGAAAAGAAATGTGTAGTAGAACTGGAGAAGACTGGCGCAGGTCCAGAAGGTATAGACTCGGACCGTGACTTGGAAGGTAGACACAGTGAATGTCACTTTCTGTCAAGACCAAAGAGCTTGTTGAAAAGGTATTGAGACTACACGATATGCCAAGAAACCATGTAGGGGATATCTAATCGGGGTCTACACCCAAATTAGAAAACCCAGATGTTCCGTAATCTTCCAAAAATGGGAGGGTTTCCAGATATCAAGATATCTACTTATAGAAAAATAAACCATGTTCTACTAATTGTTGATTTGCGTGGGTAAGAATGTCTTCACCCCAAAGAGAAGATAAAGCAGTCAGCAACTACTGATGCCCCTTCTTGGGAGTCTGCCAATGGCAGCATCACACAACAGAGCAAATGTCCTTGAAAACCTTTGAGGGGTATGGTGCCAAACCTTAAGAAAACTTCAAAATACTCTTGGGAGAAAAAGGTGAGACCCCAACCCACTTTAAACACACACACACACACACACACACACACACACACACTGATTTTTTTATAGTAGAACTACACATTCCCCTTCTTAGACTTACCCGGAGAAAAATGGAGACTTCTAAAATAACCCACAGGGCTACCCAGGGCGTCTGATGAGGTTTGGGGGAGCATTTATTTAGCCTCTACTACATCCTAGACACGGGGCTGCAGATGAAGGCTAACCAATGAAAAGTAGAAAAGAGGCAGAGGGGTACAGAGTTGGGTTCACCGCAGTTGAAGTAACAAAGACGCAGAGACCTGAGCTTGCTGTCCAGCTCAGTTCTAGGCAGCGCTGTGCCGTGTGCGGCCAACCTAACACGGTTTCAGGCTGAACCCTGTCCGGGGGCTAGAAGACCAAGGGAGCTTACAGCGCCCCCAACATGTGCCCTGGGTAGCCCACATCGAGAGTCCAGTCCTTGGGAACAGCGCACAAAGATGTAGGCGAATCCTGTCTTCGGTGAGGGCTTTTCACAGGGAGACTTGAAACAGCCTGGCTGGTAAGCGCACAATTTCACATGATACAGATGTCAGCCAGCATTTGGAGGGCTCTTATGTGACAAGTAGGACTTGCTGGTTCAGGAAGACACAGGGGGGGACCCGTGGGTTTCAGCTTAGCATTTTTCCAGCTCATTCTCTCCCGCTGTCTGAGAACAGCAGGAAGGCGCCTTAGGCAGTGGGAAATCCCCAAACTCGGCACAAGTTCAAAAGCAAGCTGAGTGGGCTCCTGTGAGTGGTGCTTTCTGGAGAGTCCCCTTAGGTGAGAAGTCAGGTAAAAGGACCCCGAGGGCCTCTCTCAACTTTCCGGCTCTGGCCTTCAGGTGGTCAGGGAGAGGGGAGGTGCCGTGAGGTGCCCAGCTCCATCTGTAATATTAAGAACCAGGGCGGGCCCTCCGCTGTCTCCTGTGCTCTCAGCACTCTGGACCACCAGGGGGACATCCATACCTCCCACCAGCCAGGTGCTCCGGCCTCACTCTCACTCTGGTTTCCCAGAGTCAGACTTCAGATTCCTCTTACTCCTTCCCTTCCAGAGATTAGTTCCTATTGAAGCATTTCTGCTCGGATAGTTCAGGAAGCTTTCTTTTCTTTCTGGGTTGTTTTTTTTTTACCGGTATGAGATTAACTTCTGCACGACTGACGATGTGTGAACATGACGATGATGCTTCCAGTCCCTTCTCTGAGGCTGCGAGCACAGCTCCTTGGACAGCGGCCTTGAACCTAACGTGTCGTTTTTCCGAGTGGCCTCTCGCTGCCATCCCGGGCTGTTTGCCGTGTTCCCCGAACCCATTCAGTTCGCGGGTCGCCTGTTGACCTCACGTGGTGAATTCACTGACAGGCAACATGTCGCCTAAATGAGGACGCCTGCGATGCTTCGGAGCAGTCGCAGCCCTCGACGGACCTTTTCTCTCGTGGAGCACTTAGCTCGCTGTGGCTAGAATCAAGGACACCGCCGAATCCGAGTCTTCAATTTCCCCACTCGCAACTCCAACACCAGCCTCCTTCCCCTTGCGGAGGAGCCCTACATCCGAGGCAGTGATGGAAAGCAAATACTAGGGGGGACACTTGAGCTACTGTTGTTCAGCCCCTAAGGGTGAGAAGGAAGTGGTCTTTAAACAGACCCAGCAGAGCCTCCCGGAGGTCATTTAAAAAGGAAAATACTAGGAAGACAGACGGCCGAGAGCCGTAATTGGTGGGCATTACAAATAGGCTGGGTAGTCCTCATGGGGGTGGGGGGTGGTTTTGTCAGCTGGAAGAGGGAACCCCAGGGTGGCTCCCGGTTGTGAGATTTCTCCGGACTCAGCAGGGTGAGCTCTGTTATGCTAATAGCCGTCACCTTCACCTTCCCACTTCAGCTCCTGCTTTCCCTCCTTTCTCAACACGGCTTGAATCTGGGGTGGCGAGGAAAAGCTCACCAACTTCTTACAGGTCAGGGGCCTGGTGCCACCATGAGCCACACAGGTCAGGGCTGACACATGGGCTGTGGAAAGGGCTCTCCCGCGTCACGTCACTGAAGACCCATTTTGGAGAAACCACAGGAAGCAAAGGCCTGTGGGGCAGCTTGCAAGGAGTGAGTCGTTCCCACGGCCCCCGCGCAGGAGGACCAGACCTCAGGACATTCAGAACCTGAGGCTCTGGAGCTGCTGAAGCTCTGAATGGGACCAATGCGGGCAGTGGAAATAGGAACAGTAATCCTGGGGGTCAATCCCAGCCTCTCTCCTGCCATTGGATGGTTACCTCCTACCGTATTTTGCCATGTATATTGCGCACCCACATTTTGGGTCCAAACATTCAGGAAAAAATATTTTGTTTTCATTTTCAACTCAATTTTTTATTTACATAGAAAACCAATGACTGTATTCCAGGGTATTAGTTTGTATACTGATGTCATTGTTGCTTTTTAGAGTTACATTTTTAAGACATAAACATAAGAATTAAAAACATTTACATAGGTACAGAATTTGTAGTACCCATGTATAATATACATCCTTGTTTTACTCTTAAAAATTTGGTTTAAAAAAAAGTGCGCAGTATACACAGCAAAATACGGTAATCACCTGTCCTGTGCTCTGCTCAGAGAGGAGCCTCAGCTCCCACCTGGGTGGGCAACTCTCTTTGTTTATTTGGCAATCTGGGCTCATTTTCCCACTTATTTGCAGAGGATATCCAGAACACGTGTGCCCGGATTCTACCATTTCACACATAGGACAATCCCAGTTCAACAGAAAAAGGTGTATGAAAGGCCAAAGCTCATGCAGGAATGTGGGTGTAATTGTATCTATGAGTGGCCCCAAATCCAAGCACAGCATGGACCTGTCTGAGACTAAGGCGACCAGGAGGCCAAGTGAAGAAGCAGCATTGGGGGGGAGTCCCTCCTTCCTTCGACAGTACAGTAGCAGAGTTTCACCTTGAGCCGTTCTTTACCCACCCGTGAGAGCGTGTGTGACAGTGTGTGTGTGTGTGTGTCTGTGTATGTCTGTGTGTGTCTGTGTGTGTGTGTGTGTCTATGAAAGAGAGAATCTCAGGATCGTCCAACTGCCTATGTAACGTCTCAGCACGAAAGTCAGCCCAAATGAAAAGGGCCAGCCCACTTGAAACTTGGAGGAGGAAAATTCTCAGTTAAGTGAAGGGCTAGTCCTCAGCCCCCATCACAATGGGAGTCTGGGGTCGAGCAGCCCCGGGCAGAACAGGATGGGGAGATTGCTGATAACTAAATTCCAGTGAAGGCAGGGCTCTTGTTCTTGGGGGTGACTGCCACCACCTCCCAAGGAAAGTCTACCCCCTCGCCCTGGCCCCCCTTCCCTGAGCGTCTCCTCCTGTAAAGTCCAAGGTGGGGGCTCAGCGTCCCAGGGCCCCCCGTGGGTCTGAATTCCGTGATCCTGAAATCCCACCAGTGCTCCAACCTGTCTGCATGTGGACCAGTTGCTCAGCAATCAGGGCGATCGCTTTGAAACAATAAAAATAGTTATCGATTGTGCATTTCCCATGTGGCAAGATTATAAATGCATTATCTTATTGTATAAGAGAGCTAAGATTATTTTCTTCAACTTATTGAGGGCAAAACTGCACCTTAAATTGGGTAATTTCTCCCACTCNGAGCAGCCCCGGGCAAAACAGGATGGGGGGATTGCTGATAACTAAATTCCAGCGAAGGCCGGGCTCTTGTTCTTGGGGGTGACTGCCACCACCTCCCAAGGAAAGTCCACCCCCTCGCCCTGGCCCCCCTTCCCTGAGCGTCTCCTCCTGTAAAGCCCAAGGCGGGGGCTCAGCATCCCAGGGCCCCCCGTGGGTCTGAATTCCGTGATCCTGAAATCCCACCAGTGCTCCAACCTGTCTGCATGTGGACCAGTTGCTCAGCAATCAGGGCGATCACTTTGAAACAATAAAAATAGTTATCGATTGTGCATTTCCCATGTGGCAAGATTATAAATGCATTATCTTATTGTATAAGAGAGCTAAGATTATTTTCTTCAACTTATTGAGGGCAAAACTGCACCTTAAATTGGGTAATTTCTCCCACTCAAATCTGGGAGAAATGGCAAACCAACTATTAGTGAGTATTTATTGGTCCCTGAGTTTGCTGTGGCATTTTGTAGGGTTTTGGCATTTTTACTCTGCGGATGGAGACAGGGGCATTGGTGACTTATTTTGAGGAGGTCGGTGACTTTTTCTGTAGAGGGCCAGGTAGCGATTCTCTTAGTCTTCACGGGGCCATGAAGCCTCTGCCTCAGCTGCTCACCTCCGCAGCCATCGCCTGCAATCAGCCATAGACAGCACGTCGACAACTGAGTGCTGTCTGCGTTCCAATACAATTTCATTTGCAGGCACTGAAACTTGAGCTTCGTGTCATTTGCACATGTCATGAAACATTATTCCTCTCTCTATTTTGTTTTAATCACTTACAAATGTAAAAAAAGCCCTTCTTAGTTCACAGGCCGCAGTCAACAAGGACGAAGGCTGGGCTTGGCCTGCAGGTCGTAGTTCAATTGCTCTCAGACTCAACGCAGCAGTTAGAAATGGACGATCAGGGGACCTTTTCAATTAAGTGGAGAAAATGAGAAGTAGGAGACAGAAGAGAACACTTCTTCAAAAAACGAAAGCCATCCATTTCGTTGAAGTGTGTCCTCTGTCTTGGCCTGGGTATCGCGGGGTGTGGACCTCACTGATTCATATTTTCCGGGCTCTGATTCGCATTAAGGCCACTGTTAGGATTCCCGGAAACACGAAGGCTTTGACCAAGTAATTTCCAGGACAAGATCACAGTCGGTGCCAACCACTGAAAGGCTTCCGAGCCAGCTAAGTCAATTCAGCATCAATTTCGTACAATCAGCAGCTAATGAAAGAGAAGCCAGGGTGGCCATAATGCAATCAGAGTTGCTCCTATCGGTGTGAGGAATCATTTTGTCCCAATGTTCGGGGACAACCTGTCACCTCGAATGTCAGCCGGAAGCTTCACAAAGAGAGAATTACAGTAATAACATCAGGCTATGCCACCAAGGGCACGGCGGGGAGATACATACAGATCCCGTAGAGGGTGTGTTTTTTACCATCGCTTCAACAACGGAGGTCATTATTCTGAATAAAGTGCATGCCCGTGCTTTGAACCCAGGCCTTTTCTGCCTCAGTGCTCTTTTGGGTGTGACTGACGACCCCAAACCCAGGAAATTCTGGGTCGTGTGGCTCTGCCTGCGGAATAGAATGATGCCACAACCCAGATCTGTGTACGTGCTCACTGCCTTTTGTCCCATCTTTGTCAAGATCTCTATTTTATTTATTTCATGTATTTTTTTAATTTTACTTTTTAAAGATTTTATTTCTTTATCCTTAGAGGCGAAGGGAAGAAGAGAGGGAGAGAAATATCAATGTATGGCTGCCTCTTGTGCGCCCCCTGCTGGGAACTGCATCCCCTGCTGGGAATTGCATCCCCTGCTGGGAACTGGCCTGCAACCCAGGCATGTGCCCTGACTGGGAATCGAACCGCAGTCCTCTGGTTTGCAGGCCCGCACTCAATCCACTGAGCTACACCAGCCAGGGCTATTTCACATATTTTAAATCCTTACCCGAGGATGCTTACTGGTTTGAGAGAGAGAGAGAAACATTGATTTGCTGCCTGCTGTATGCGCCCCGACAGGAGATGGAACCTGAAACCTAGGCATGTGCCCTGACTGGGGACCAAACCCACAACCTTTTGGTGTATGGGATGGTGCTCCAACCCCCTGAGCCACCCGGCCAGGGCAAGTTCTCTATTTTTAAAAAGTACAGTCAACCTGCAGTTAGCCATTGCTGCAAGGTGGAGAGAAAAGGCCGTCATACGTACACAGAAATTGATGTGAATTGGGTAAAGCTGGATTCCATCTGAAACAGGCATAAACACAGAAGTTCAGACCCATCTAATACTTCATCTGCTCTGCATCTCACCTGGATCTCCAACTCGTCACTGTAGTTAGCAGTCAAGGTCATTGCTGGGTATTTCAGAACAGAAATAATTGCTAAGATGTATTTTTTAACACTATTCCTTCCTATAGTCTGCACAAGTATAGGATGAATATTATATGTTGTAGTTAATGCTTCCAAGCTACACACAAGTCTTTGGGGGAAATGGGCATATGTCTCAAAGACAAAACACTACAAATAATGAAATATCGATGTAATTATTTTTAGGAGTCACAATTAGACCTCTTTTTAATTAGCATCATTGACCCTATGGACTTAGTCTTATGTTAATCTGTATTCTTTATCATGAAAGTCTATAATATGGACAACTCCATTGTTCACATGGATTTTAAGTGCAAAAAGACAAAGTTTGGGGCTTTACAGGAGGGCCTATTACTAGGATAAGCTGGGAGTTTCTTGGTGACATTGTGACAGGTGACAGTCACAGCATTTCCGATGACTTTGCTGAGCCAGCTTCTGCTAGTGCCCACTTAGAAGGTATTTGGGTGTGCTGTAAGGCTTCCTCTGAGATGTGGCACCCCTGTTCTCTCGAATTAAAATAAAAGTTAGAGTTGCTGATTTTGCCCCCGGGATGCTAACCTGTCTATAGACGTGATGTATGAATTCTATCTGATTATATCCGGTCTAGGTATTGCCAAAGTTGTGAAGACTGTTGGGAGGGAGGGATTTGTGCTCCGCACGTCGAGAAGCCCATCTGATCAAACAGAATTGAATCATTCATGTTCACGTGTTCCTTCACACGCAACATGTGAGATCAGATTGCACCACGCTCTGCAGGAAAACCATGCTCTTGTTTCACCTTTGGTCACTAAATCTGATTCAGTCAAGGTGCTCAAAGGGCCTCTTCATGGTCTTGCTAAGTCTTTTGAATTCTTCTCTGCAGCAAACCAAGCTGTAGGATTCATTCACTCATTCATGAAATCACTCACTCCCTCATTTACTCATTCACAATTTTATATACTCTAATTCGCTGAGAAAATATTAAAGTCCGACTGTGTGCCAGGAATTTCGGTCAAGTTCAGCATTGACAGAGAGATAAAATGCCGCCCCTGCCCTCTAAGGGCTGACAGGTCAAGACGGGTCTCAGGTCTGACAGTGCCTCGCGCTCGCTGGGATTGGAGAAGACCGATTTCCGGTGCCACCTCCCCAGCTCCATTTTCTAATCACAGGTCTCTCTGCTTTGACTTCCAGCATTAGAATAGTGTATCTGAGATGGTCTACTCTAGTTTAGTACTCACTGTAAGACATAGTGGAGCCCTCCTTATTGCATTTGATAATAAGGGCAATGCCCCATTTACTAAATGCACACTGTGGGCCAGCGACCATGGGTTGCAATTTACAAAGCCTTGTTGAACCTGCACTTGACTCGTAAGTGAACCGAGGCTGTGAGAGGCTAAGTCATCTGCACGTCCTCATCTACATCCCTGCAACTTAGAAGGGGGATCCCCAGTCAGCATCACTTGGACACTCGTTTGAAATGCAGAGTCCTAGGCCCTGCCCTAGACTGGTCTGTGTGTGAACAAGACCTCCAGGTGATGGGGATTTGTATCACATTAATGCGTGTGCGTCAGAGGGTGAAGTGATGCATGAGGACTTTGACCTCGGGGAGGCTGATGGGAAGCTCACGTGTGTTGCTCGTTGTTATCACAGTGCTGGGATAATGGTGATGGGGAAGCCAAGAGGCTTGCAAAAACTTAAATAAGGGGCAGGAACTCCTGTAGTGCCATACATCGTCAGTTTTTGCAGGCATGCATTCTACAAATCCAAATCGTATTAAACTAAGGAGAATCATGAAAACTTAAACAAGTAGCCTATTTGTTTTCTTTCATCCATATAATTTAAAAGTGGTTAATATTTGATAGGTTAATAATAAATATTTTAATATAGCATATTGCATTTGGTTATGAATACATCAAAAGGAAATACAAAGTGCGTTCCAGAAGATAAACTTTTATGGGGCACGCGAAATGGAACATAAAATTTGATGGCAATTACCATTTAATCTATTCATGTTTGGAAACGTATTGAAAGAGAAACTCGTAACTCAGTTAATTGTTATGAATTATTAATTGCTTATTTGAAAACGCAACGAGCAGCAGGCACTGCACTCGGGAGCCTCTCTCCCTCCGTGTGTGCAAGGTCAAAAGGGAGGGGACGACAGCCAGGTTCCGATCGTCCAACAGCGACGAGACTGTGACCATCCGGTGACTGTATGCAGGCTAGTCGACCCTGAAGTGTAATAGTTATCGGTGGCCCTGCTCCAGCGTGCTCAGGTCGGCTTTCTGAGCACGGGCCCCAGCATTGGTGCTGGACAGAACTCCCTAGACCATCAGCCAGGATTGAGGACCGCATTTCCGATGCTCGTGCATCATCAGAGAGACTCCATGCCACCAGGAGTTTGGCTTCGGGGTATTCGGAACCCCAAGTGAGACTCCAGCTGAACTCCGCTTTGGCCCCCACAGAGTTTGAGGGTGGAGGGTCCCTAGCTACAGCCAGGGGCATTGTGGACCAGGGGCACCGGTATAAAGACACATTCCTTGGAGGGCCCAGGATTTCTGGTCCAAGCAGGCTAAGATCAGGAGTACATCTGGATTTCAAGACACCTGGTGGAAATAGCCCTTGCTTTCTCAAAAATGGACTTTATCAGTTTCTTCTGCTGGACGAATAAAACAAACCTTCAAAAAGTGGAAGCTTTTCTTATTAACTAAATCCAGGGATTTATTGTTTAGTGTCGGTGGCATAAATGCTTTGTGATTGATTTTTCGGCAGAGAACTGAAAACATAAGCCACCTTAATTTCCTTTATCTCGACGCACGTGATCAGCATTACTGCGAAATATATTTTACCAGGTTTCTGATCACCGCATTTTAAAATGCACTTCCTTGTCGTATACTTGTCTTGATGAAATATTTCCCAGAGAGGGGGAAGGCAAATGCATCGAGGTACAAATAAGGCTGCTTTATTCCTGTGGATAATGTTATCCTCTTTCTTTTAAAAAAAAAAAAAGATGTTTAGGTTCACTTATAATTTTAAAACTGAATGGGATTGTTAAAATACATGAACACCTGCTCATTTTTTTTTAAATCTTGGGATTGCAAAGTGAGGACATTATGGGCAAGGACAGAAAATGAAGGATAATATGGAGCAAAATATAATATTTGTAACCTAAGCAATGTGCCTCAGTCCGTATAGATTTAAATATTTAATGGGCAGCAATTGCGGTCCTGGACTGTAGTCACCCTTTCTTAGCCTTACTTTGCTCCTGTAAAATGAAAATAAGAATTGGACCCACCTCATTTGATCTGTGAGAATCAAATAATGTAACGTTACTGGACCCAGTTCCTGTCACACAGTAAGGGCAGGAAGTGAGATAAAACTGTAAGTGATAATTCCTGCCTTCCAAGTTTCCATGAAAACGGTGGCGATCGTGTCAACGAATTTAAGAAAGCAATCAAGTTACACACACGTGACGTGATCAATGAAATCCATGAAAGGCATAGCTGCTTCCTGAAAGAGAGCTAAAAAAAAAAATGAATGGGAGATGATACTCATTGTGTTGCTGTTCTGGTTATTTCGAGTCATGACTGCAGTCCGCAAATGCAAAGTTTTCTTCATGATTTTGTCTCTCAAATCAGTGCCTTTTAGTTTTATCAGTGTCTCTCAAATCGCACCTTCCCAATAGGAAAAGAGAACCCCGACGATTAAGTGTCACCTGTTAAATTCGCCCTGCCCTCAGCAGCTGTTCTTCATCAATTTTAGGGTCACCTTACATCTTGGAAATTACCCTGTAATACTAAAACGCCTGCCGGCTGCTGGGTCTTGAATTACGGTAACCCCTTGTCAAACCAAAAGCAGAGCCTGGGTTCTGCGTTTGGACATGAACCAGTTTCCCAGGAGTGATGATCAGACCGTTGGGGTCCTCTGAGTCACCATCAGTCTTACTGGATACGTGACTATTTTTAGCTTGGTGACTCGTGCCACCCTCCGGGATTTGTATGTCAGAAATGCATTCAGCGCCCCTGTTTGTATTTTACTTTATTCCTTTGTAACTCAGGACACTCTCCACTGGGCCATTTGGCTATTCTTAGCAAGTTCATTCAATGTGCTATTTTTCAGCAAAAAAAAAAAAAAAAAAGATCTCTTATATCAAAAAGGCCCTCAAATTGAGACTCTTACTTTGAAGGGTAGAAGGCTGTTTATTCCTACAAGAAGATTTAAAAAATATGAGCAATGATTTAAGCACATGTCCCACTGCCCTTGAAGCAATAAGGCTGAGTTACCTAGTGAACCAAAGGCACCAGGGAGGAGGGGACAAGTTAATGCTTCTGTGGCCCTAACACTGTCACTGCCAAACGTGAACACGAGGAGAAACCCTACCCTCCAAAAAGGAAGGAGAGTGTGAGGGAAGTGTGACTGTTACTAGCGGCAGACTGGCCAGGGTTCATTGCCACAGTCAGCCAGCCTCGGTTCAGTCTGCGTGTCCGAAATGCACCCTCTCTCCACAGTCTGCTGACATACTATTTTCTGTTATGACATGACTGTACCAGTCATTGTAACTGTGTGTGGAAGAGGGGCTCATCAGAGGAGAGACGAGACGAGGTAGGGAGCCCCCCTCTGAAGGAGTCGGGTAGAATGGCAGACCGTGGGTTGAGAGACTCACGAATACATAGGCAAATATTTAGTGACCGTTGGCTGTGAACCACGTGCCAAGACAGGTGCACTATAAGATGGAAAGCTGGTTTAGAGCCTGGGCCCTCAGGGGGTTACTGAACTTGAAGAGATGAGATTAAAGCATGTAGCCTCAAGTCTGCCGAGTGCCTCTCTCACGGAGTACAGTGGTTGTAGTCCTGGCTTTGCGTCTTACTTTGTGTCCTGTCGAGTGAGTTCTAGAACCTCTCCAACACTAAGATGTTACTTCTCCATAGGAAATGATTCCATCCCGCAGAGCTGGGGGGCAATTAAGGGAAGAGCTTGTGAAGGACAGAGCACAGGTCCTGGGGTACGGTGAGCTCCGCAAATGATCGCTGTTATCAGCGTCGCTCCGCTATGAGCAAACCCTAGAAGGTAGCAGAGAACTGGATGGAGAACTGAGAAGGCTGTGTCGCTGTCAGCAACCCACACGTGGGGATCCCAGTCGCAAATGCTGGCGTTCAAGCAGCGTTTCACAAGCAGTTAATCTCGTGCCCAGAAGGCACCCAGGGAAAGGGGGGAGTCTCTGGGGGCGGACGAAGACTTTACTATGGATTTCCTGAGGGTCTGGATTCAGTGGGGGATGGACGCATAGGAAAGGGAAGAAACTGAAAGTCCTCCGTCTGCTTAGAAGGTGCCTGGCCTTGCAGGCTGCTCCCCGGCCCCAGGGAGGTGACTTAGAGCCGCCCGAGTGCCCCCACTTGGCTCAGGAGTTCTGAACACCCCCTTCTGGTTCTCTGAGTGGGAGGGTGGGGCTCCCACTCATGGCGACTCCCCTCCCTGACATCGGTTTGCTGTCACAAGACAGTGATCTCGGCATCAGCCATTTGTAAGAGAGAGTTCTCTGGTGTCCAATTTCGAATCGGGATTTTCTTGTTTTCTGAAACAGCAGGGTCAGCTTCCAAGTTTGTCAATACTGAAGGGAAAGGTAGCCTTTTATTTCTCCGTAATCAGGGAGGCGAGGCACCGCCTGCTCCTGGCTCCACATTTAACACGAGTACAGAAAGTAATGTTTCTTTAGGGCCTCGATTTCTGACAAAAACCTTTTCCATAAACCGAGGGTCCAAAAGGGCACTGAAAACACATTGCTTTTCGAGAGAAGACAGGAGTTTACTGGGGATCTTTTCTTTCCCTCAGCAGGTGCCTAGTTTCCAGCTATAACAGTAAACATCGCTCACAAGAAAAGAAAACGTGTTTGAAAAGGCACTGGAGATCGTAACTGAAACCCCCACACGGTCCCCTCAGGCCAGGAGAGGTCCAATTCTTCTCCTCCAATGGGCTTAAGCTTTTCTTGCTGACTGTGTCTTTCTTTCCAAATGGCCATGACTATAATAAGCAGAGAAGATAAATGCCATGCAGAGAAATATGCCGGTGTCTTACCAATATATCAACCCACGTTATAAATACTTCATAAGTTAAATTGCATTCAAAAGATATTTTAGTAGTTAAATGCTCAGGTGCCCTAAGCGTGCTTGGACACTTCACCTATATTGTTACATTGATCCTTCCCAATAACCCTGCACAAAAGCACTGCTGTACCCATTTTATTGATGAGGGACCTGGGGCTCAGAGAGCTTCATTTGCTCTGAGTGAACAACGAGCAGGCGATAGAGCCATTATAAAGCCACGATAAGATCTGGCTCTTAGTGCCACGTGCCACACACTCGTTGCGATGGGTCCAGAACAGACCCCTGCAGCTCAGTCCTCCATGCAGCGGGAGGGCAAGGGGAGCCGGCAGCGTCCTCGTCTTGGACGCTGCACAGCCCAGCTGCAGGGTCGGTTTGCGCTCGGGGAGACGGAAGCGAGCCTGCGCCCTCGTTCCCCGAGGTGCTTGTGAACACAGACACCACCGCACTCCAGAGACAGCGCCTCCTTGATGAAAACAAGCTCCGACCGACCAGGGCTACTGACAAGCGCTCACGGCCACATTGTCCTGACAACTGAAGCCGATGCTTCGTCTCTGCCCTGCAGATGCTGGATTCTGGAGAAGGAAGGGCCCTGGCTTCTCTGACTCACCGGCTTGTTTAAAGCTCGTGAAAAGTAACACATACCTGTGCACCCCGAGGGCCCACTGGGACCCTCGGACGGGTGGGGCAGCTTCTCAGGGGAATGCGAGTGACCGCTGTGACCCCGCAGCCATGCCTGGGAAATGAGGGGACCGCACTGGACGGCACAGCAGGGACAATACGTGGGCATGCCTTTGTGACGGCGGCAGCTCCTATGAGGTCATGTCAGTGTGATGTGTCAGGTTCCCTGGTTGCCCTGGAGACAGGGAATGTGAGAATTCTCTTCCTCACAGAGTCATGAGCTCCAGGTAGCAGACCAGGAAAGAGGAGGGCATTCTGGGCTCACTGGGGGCTCTCGCTGGGGTGGAGGGACTGGCTGACAGGTGGCAGGGGACGATGGAGTGACCCGCAGGGAGCCGGGACCCCTCCTCAGTCTAGCCTAATGGGGCACAGGCTCTCTTGGCTCTGAGCTGAAAACCCCTTGGGCACCAAGCAGGTGTCTGTATTCCTGCTTTCAGGCTTCTGGGACAGAACAGGACTTGGACACTGTGGGCACAAGCAAGTGTTCTCTCGCCCAGAGAGACTCCGTTGTGAGTCCAGAGCTGACCCTGGAGACCCAGGTGACCCTTATGTCACAGGGTCACATTCACTCCGGTGGGTCAGTCAAGCCTCTTCGAGAGCTTGTAGATCCACCAAGCGGCCCAGCCTGCTCACTGGTGGGACTTCCGGTGGATTTTAGAACAGCCCTTGATGGGGCTGTAGAGACACCCAGCACTTCCTCTAACCCTTACTCCCAAAGTAGGTTGGGGTACCTGGCACCAACCCAGAAACCCTGTGCCCCAGCTCAGACACCCCATGCGTTTTCACATTGGTCTGCACAACCTCTGTCTGGCTACACCTCGAGGTACCATTCCTCACACAACACGATGCAAGACTGTGGTCCCCCAGTTGGACGGCATTTGTGCTTCGATGTGCTATTGGCTCTCAAAGCCTCTACCCTGAATCCGTTCTCCACAAGACTGTACTGGAGTGCTAGACCGTGAGTCCACGCCTTGCACACTTGGAGTGTCGTGCACCAGACAATACGCTAGACGGATGAATTGGCGATTTGTCTGCAAAAAGGCCACACACGGCGCCATCCAGACATCTAAGAAGTGGCTTTCATTTTGTTCCCTCGGGAATCTAATTACTGGCACATCGAAGTTGTCTTAGGGAAAGGAAATAAAAAACGCCAGTCCTTTTTGTGTTGCTGTAGATGTCTACAGGTAGAATTATTCCAGTCTGCTCTCCTTCATTGGAAAAGCATTCTGGGAGAGGGAGAAAAACGGCCATCGGGCAGCACCCACTTGAGAAGGAAACGCCCTCGCCTGGCACGCGGTTTATTCTCCAGGATGGATTGCTGGTCGTTTTGGTGCCAAACCCCCAAGCCAATACTTCAAGTACAAAGAGCAGCACGTATTCGGAAAGGTCCGGAAGCAGCGAGCCACAGTCGCTGGCACCTTGCACACTGCACAGTGCTACCTCCGTAGGAACGGTTGCACAGCGTGGTTGCACTGAGTGTGCTCGGCTCAATGAACACAGGTTTGGGCGTATTGTGTAATAAGGTGCCTGATCGTGACGTGCGTGCGTCCGTCAGATATTTGCGTAAATGTTCTAAGAAGCAAATAGATATTTTTTCTCAGTGGCTTATCTAACAACGTTTATTTTTATTACAATTTTTTGGTAACAGGATAATTGCAACGTTCTTTCATAAATATTACGGTTTGAATCAGACCTAAGCTGCCAGAATAAATTATTTCTATCAGTGGACTTAGGAGTCTGTAGTATGGGGATGGGGTCCCCTCCCCCAGCACTGGCAAACGATGATTCTGCTACTTTGCTGTGATATCGAAGAAGCGGGCCTTCCATTTCTTGGCATTTTGTGTTATGAGTAGCACCAGGAAATTTGAGGACTTTTTTCTTCATCTCTGTATCCCAGACTCCTTCGATGCTAGAAAAGGGACCTGTCCTCGGCATGGTGTCTTTTTTATCCACACTTTCCAAGGAAAAGGCTCCGTGTCCCATCAAAATTATTGATCGCGTTGCTCTAATAGTCTGCGTGCCGATGTATCTGGTTCTGACCCGTTCTCATCTGCTGGTCTGATAACGCAGATAACTTCGAGGGTGATTCACCATAGGTCTAAGGTCAAATGTTAAAAAACGCAAGGCAACAAAGAGCTAATTCAAAATCCCGTTACTTTCAGTCCATCAGCCGCACGAGTGGGGATAGTACCTTAGCCCCACGGTTAGCCTACTCCAGTGACGGTCTTCTTAGATTAGGAACTGCCAGGCGGGGCAAGCAGAGCGCCATCATTTTAAATTTAACCTCAGCCTCCTCAGAAGCCATCAGGGGTCGTTAAAAGAGATCTCCAGCCACCCTATTCAGCCCAGGAGTCTTCTAGTTCAAAGGGCAAAAAGCATTTTTTCGCCACCCATAAACTAAGAGGCAAAATTATTTTCAATGAAGTTTCAATTTCGGGGAAAATAAAGTAGGTCATTACATCGGCTACTACTGAAGTCACTGCTACCCTGGCCATCTGGCTTTAAACTAAAAAACAGGCATCGTTTGCAACAGGGGCAGAAACAAGCAAGGTGTCTGCAGCCTCCTTTTTAAAGACCCACAAATGCGGTTAATGCACGTGCTCACAGTCTTCATAAAAATAATCAGTTCTAATAACAGGTTATCAAAACATTGGACCGATGGCCCTTTTGAAGTTGGATAACTCGGGAGAACAATGAGAAACGTGTGACATCTCACCATGACCATTACTGTGGTTACCAGATTCCATCTGATGGTTCCTTGAATAACATTGTGTTGCCCCCAAATCTGGTGGGTCAAATCATCCTTCCAGCCCCCATGGTTTTCCTCTATATTGGAGCCCTGAGGATGGGATGTCAACTCCATTGTCTAAGCTGCAGGTGTTTTTTTCTTGGTGAGGAATATAATTTAATTTCCGCCTGACTTTGTTCTCCTTTAAATCTCAGAAGGCATCAAAACACTTTAGGACAGTGGGCAGATTGCTGTGTTAAAGCCACTTTCAATGCATAGTATTTGTTTTATTTACTTCTATTAATCTTTTCCCCCTCTGGGGGAAAAAGCAGCATTATTGGATTTTTTATATAGCATCGCTTCACACTATCTATTGTTACCTGACGTGTATCAAAGAGAAACAAAACCCGAGAGCAGTCCGTTGCTGTTTTTCCTTTGGCAACTTTGCAAAGACTTAAAAACATGTTGCTAAAGAAGAGATAGAAATTGCATTAATTCGGTTTGCGTCTGTAGGAACGCAGATAACTTCGTTCCTACATCCTTTGTAAAAACCCAGGTTCCGTAGTGCAGAGCTCTGGTTTCCTAACACAGAGGCTACTAGCTTCAGGTCCTGCCATTCATTCGGCCTCAAAATAGAATGTATATTGTACTTTCTGAAGGCTCCATTCTCTGTATTCATCGCTGTTCGAGAGGCTTTGAAACCCCCCTTGCCAGTATACATCGATGTCAGCGTTGGGGGCGGGAGCAAGGCAGGGGGAAAAATAAGAAGTCACACAGAGGAAGGAAAAAACCTGTATTTTCCATTTGAGGTTATTCCTATCCAGTTGAATCTTCCGAGAGTATTCACAGGAAAGAGCAGTGATTCCTTACAGGTGGGGAGATGCCCCAGCATCCCCTCCAGTGAGTTCCTGCCAACAAAGTCCATTGTACGGGGAGGCTGGCGGGAAGCAGCCTGGGGAGTTTGTTGAGACAGCATCGGAAGCGAGAAGTTTAACCCAGAACCCGGCGCAAAGGAGCCACTGCAGCCCTGGTGTGGGACATCGAAGAAGGGGAACGTTTTCAGACCCAGCCAAGCGGGTACTTCCGGAGCGAATTCGTGGCTGTGGGGGTACCAGGGGGAGATTTTAAACCGCAGATCATTCTCCGTCCCCCTGGCAAGTCAGGTGCAGATGGAGGGAATGCAAAGGAACGGTCGAGTCAAAGTGGAATTGTGGCTGGTCCTTTCCGATTTCTCTCTCTGCAAAAGACACCATTGCGGCTCAGAAACAGTGCGGTCTGTCAGGAGAGAAAATCCTCCAGGCACTGTTCCCTGCAGGCTGAAACCCATGTCAGAGTCGCAGATGGCCAGTCCTTTCTCACCGTGACACATGTCTCCTGCCCCACGCCACGCACTAAGCTGGGCCCCTGTGCGGTGACATCCTGACAGCTCCCCGGTGAGCACGCCCTCCAGTCATTAGCAGCCCCATTTAGGTGCCATCGCTCCCCTCCCCCTTCCCACTGAAGGAGGTGAGCTGACGATACCTGATCAGACAGGGCAGATTTTACAGTCTGGAATGACTCTGGCAATTAAATCTCACAGAGAAATCCAATAGTTCCTCTTCGGGATAGGAAATTATTTCCTCTATGGCCCGTGGTTTGGTATTGACGTCTCACGAATATTTATATTCCTCGCGTCGTGGCTGAACTGCCAGGAGAAAAAGTTCTGTTGAAATAATAGCTGTAATTATTTCATAGGCTCTCTTTCTGGACAGAGGTACAGCCTCCCGCTTCTCCTTCTCTACCAAACTCGGAAAGAGAAGGTAGCCAAGCTGCGGAATCCGATGCTGGAAGCTGTCCCTTTGTCAGGAGGAATGATCTGTTCTCGGAGGGCGATTGTCTGAGGATGCCAAGTGCAGAATATTCCCCTGGAGTAACGCTGCAAAGAACGGCCCTGCTGGGACACGTGCCCAGTGACACGTGCCCAGTGACAGACCCCTGGAGGGTCTGGCAGCCCCATGCACCGGGGTGCTAATTTTGTCCAGTAGCTAACATCGCGTTTTAGAGGGTGGAAGGTCAGAAGAGTTTATCTAGTCCTGGGAGAGAGGGGCAATTAAACTCCCTCTCAGCCAAATGAGTTTTCACAGACTCTATCATCACTGCCCTGTCGGAGGCCCCTAAAGAAAGGGTACTGAGTGAAAGGAACCACAGAAGGCTTTCACTTATTCCAGAAGCACGCCTGGTGCGTGAGTTCTGGGCCCGGGGCTGTTTCGGGGGACGGAGGATGCGCTGCTAAGAAACCCCACAGAGACCTGCTCTGGGAGCTCCCACGCTGTTCGGAGGGAAGCAGGGACCAACCACGAGTGGACACCACTCCACACAGGTAGCCAGCCAGTGTGGCCAGAGCACACACCGGCCCCCCCCCGCCCCGCTCCCTGCCCGGGCACGTTCTGGGGGAAGGGTGTTTCAGCAGAGGAGACACCCGCGAAAAGCCAGAAGGCAGGAAGGAGTTGCGGGCTAGGAAAGTGGAAAGAGCAAGTGCAATTGGTGCACATGATCACGAGGGAGGTGGCGGGCGATGAGATAGGAGAGGGAGGTCCTGGGGACCAGATCACAGGCCCCTGAAGGCCAGAACAGGCCGTGGGGGTTTTATTCGAAGTGCATTGGACATTAAGCAGGAAACTGGCATGACATGGGGTTTGTATATAAAAGTAAAAATTCTGGTTGCTGTGTGGGCAATGGATTGCAGAGGTGGGCAGGGGTGAGGCAAGATTGGAGTTAACAAGGCTGTTGGTGCAGGTAAGAGGTGTTAGTGGCTTGGACCAGGTTGGGTGCAAAGCAGGTGATGAAAATGGATGGACCCAGGACCTGGAGCAGTCTGGGCTGCCTTTCCTGGGAAACTCAGTCTTAAATCCGAATTTCGAGGTGGTCTGCAAACAGAGACGAGCTTTGTCTGTTTTCTCTTGCTCTTGCCCGTCCGGCATGGACACCGTATAATCGATCAGTGCTTGGTTCTGTTTGCTAGACAAGGAAACGGAAGGAGAAAGCAGTGGCAGTCACGGCAATCCAGTGTGAGGACCAGAGTAAAAAGCCAGCAGACAGAATGAGGAAGTGATTAATCCCACAGGAGTGGGTGCAACCCCAGGCTCTGCCGCCTGTGTGACCAAAGACAGGTTATTTGCCTCCCCTGAGTCTTGCTTGCTTTACCCGTAAAACTGTTAGGACGAGAGTGCTTACCTTGTAAGATTGCTAAGAGGACTGAACAGCCCTGGCCAGCACGGCTCAGTTGGTTGGGCGTCAGTCACCCCGCAAAGCGAAAGGTCACTGGCTCTGTCCCCAGTCACCTGCCTGGCTTTTGGGGCCATGCAAGAGGCAACTGATCAATGTATCTCTCCCTCTCTTTCTCCCTCTCTTTATTAAAAATAAATAAATAAAATCTTTTTTTTTAAAAAACAAAGAGGATTAAACAGATCAGTGCATGAAAATCACATAGAAAAATGCCTAGCACAGACTGAGTAATCAGTAGGAAATGGCAGCTTCTGTTATTATTATTCCAGCTTAACTGAGCAGCCTCCCCTCAGAAAGTGATATCTGCAATGATATCTCAACATGCGCCTTTTCTGTAGCTACCAAACAGGAAGGGGACTCTGCGGAGAATGATTGTTTTCTAATCTCTTATAAGGACAAGAGGAATTAACATTCGAGAAGCTCTTGTTACTCGTCAGGTGTTTCTAGACCATCGTATCTCATGTAACCCTCTCTGTAGTCGAACTAGGTACCATTTCTCAGTGAGCTTCTTTATAGTCAGTGTCTCTCTGCATCTTCAGAAGTGCCCCACTAGGAAAGCGCGTGCCTGTCTCACAGATGTGGCAGCTGCGGTTTGGGGGGAGCAGTCCTTGCCAGGCCAATGTCAACAGCTGGTGGGTGGAGGAGCCGAGAGCTGACCCAGATCTGAATGCACACGGCCTCTGCCATTCCTCCCGGAACCTGGGTGAGAGACCAGCTGTACCAAGTTACTTCCAGGGGCCACGCACAGCCGTCCTCACCCAAACCAGGGAATTCCTTTCTCTCCTCTCCCCCGACGGCACCCCCCTCTGTCCTCACGTGTCCCTTGCCGAGTTTCTACTCAACGATGTCCTCAGCTAGATCCCTAGTCCAGGTAGCGTGTATTGATCATGAATTTTGATGTCATTGGGCAAGTACCTATTGTCACCGTGAACTCATTATGTAGTTATTAGGAAACAAACTGATAAAGGCTGGAAATCACTGAAAATCCTTTATGATTTCGTGTGGTCATTCACTTACTTCCCATTATTCTCCCATCCCTGCTGTTGGCAGTATAGGTAAAGATCTAATGACGTTAACGTGCAAAATCTATAAATCTATAAATCTATATCCTGTAGCGTATAACTCGGTCAGGCAGATTTATCGGTCTCGAAACTTCGGCCTGATTCTTCTTTACTGACTGGAGTTTTGCCATGCATTTTCATTGTGTTAGTTATGGAATACTAGAAAAAAATAATATGCCATTTCAGTTTTGTGGGAATCTTTGTTTCTTGGGTATTTTTACATTGATTCCCAGAAAATAAGACTGATGAATTTAAAATGGCAAGCGAATATACTCCATAATATTAAAACATTTTTTATGTATTTAAGCATTCAAGCAAAAGAAATCCTAAGACTTCTCATCAGAAAATTGTCAGGAATTAAGATGTACCATGTTATTCAAGATTTTTTTCCAAATACTTTGCTACCTGGCCTATGGAAGGGCCCCAGGAATGTCCTTATGAGTCATTTCCATGAGTTTGTTAAACTGTACCTTTTAATCACTTTAGCCCTAAAAATTAGTAACTATTAGTAACCCTAAAAATTGCCAAATGCCTACAACATACTAAAAATGCAGTGTGTTTGTTTTTAAGTACCTTTCCATTTGATGGATTTGGGACATTTGTGGTTGTTTTCAAATTATATACTTGCTTCCTAGACTAAAGAAAAAAAGGCTTCTAATCATTTTGGAAATATGAAAGCAAGGCGAAAGCTTTGATTTTGACTTTGAAGTAAGAGCCCAACCCCTGCCCCTTCAGGGTTGACTTGGGTGCCTCTTCCCCTCATTTAGCATAAGCAGGGCGTCATCCTTACACCCCCCACTCCCCACCCCCTTGAGCCTTCTCTCTTTTTTGCCGTCTGTGAATACCGGCCTGCTTTGTCTCGTTAAAGCCAGGCCGGCCACGGGCTAGCTTTGAGACTAATGCCTTCCAACACCGGAGGGAGCTTTGACAAGCAGAGAGATTTATAACCAGCAACATCATTAGCACAAAGAAATTGCCTGAGAGATCGGGGTTGCAGACCTGCCGGAACCAACCCTAATGGCCTGGAGTGATACTCAGAAGATTTGACTACTTAGGGGCACCACTGGGAAACCAGTGACTTGGACCCAGATAAAAGGTTTGACATACCTGTGACAGGTAACAGGAAACACCCCCCGCAACCTGAGGAAAGAGAAGTGAATGGGAGCAAAGAACTTCAGATCAACCAAGGGGCCTTCCGTGGGGCAACTGGTCCCAAACAATTAGAACTTTGGGGGATACTCCAGATCAAATGGCCCAGTGAGGGAATCACACAGCAAGCAAGCAGGTGCCCAGTGAAGCAACCTGTTCAGTTGAGGTGGGTCTGCATGAGAATGTGAGGAGTGCAAAATCCTGTTCCCTCGGCTGTGCTTTCTTAAGGGGACTCCATGTGATTCATTCATCATTCTGATCCTTGGAATGACAGAGCCTGGCTTGAAGCTCGATCTAAGATAGAGTTGTGGTTTTAGAGCTTGAAGGTTTTAAACTTTAAGTGCGACCCACATCCCCAAACACAGAGTTGGAGACAGCCCTCAGGAAGACAGGCGTGCCTGCCTGGGCAGGTCACCACCCCCAGGTACCCCAATCCCACACCTCCCTGCCTTCCAGGTCCTCCTGCCCTTCTCTGCCTGCTGTTCTCTTTCCACAACAACAAAAGGAACTGAAAAAAAAATACCGAGTTAAGGGAACTTCTGAATACTTGGAATTCATAATGAAATTCAGATTGTTTCACATTCTCAGGGATGACTTGACTGCTACATGATTGTAGAGTGCAGAAATCACTTGGAAAACCGTCAAGGGGAGTCTCCTGTTATGAGCCAGAAAAACAGACTAAGATGCTCAACATACAGGGATAATAGAGTTGTCGGAAGATACAAAGATGAGACATCTGCTGTCCCTCAAGGAGCCAAGTTCACGGGCTGTTCGTGCTGCCCAGTGTGGATGGCAGTGAGGGGCAGGAGATGGCACCCTGCCCTCAGATCATTGCTTGAGTTTCAGTTGAGACGGGACAGGCACAAGAAAAAGGCATGCCCAGTGTAGGTTTTGAAGAACCAAAGGCCGCAACATTTCCTGAAGGACCTTCTGCCAGGCACCATGCTAATTGCCTTATATGGATTAACTCATTCAATCTGCATAACCACCCTGTGAGGCATTAAGTTACCTCCATTTTATGAATGAAACAAAGACAGGTTGAGTGATTTGCCTGAGATCAAGCAGCTAGTTTTGGGTGGATTTGCAACCAAGACTGAAATCCGGCTGCCCCAAATTATATCGCCATTTACGTGTATCTCTGGCTCTGGATCCCTGGCCACGAGGCTGCAAAGGCAGGACAAGTGTTACAGGCCACAGTGGTCGGAGCAATCTTCCCAGTGGGGTTCGTCCGCGGGCTGGACCTTTAAGGCTGGTGGGGACACACCAGAAGCAGAGGCACCTACTCAGGGGCCAGCACGCACCAGTCAACAGACAGGAAGGCGGCAAGGACCCATGGTGCTTTGGGGCCAGGGGCGCCTAAATTCTAATCCTGTTGCTCCATCACTGGGGAAGGCTTGGGCATGATCCACAGGTTTCCCATAGTATGGAAATAATAGTAATAATAAAAATGCATATCCTGTGAGATTAGTGGAAATACTCCGCAAGATGACATGTGAAAGTGTGTAGCCTGTTAATTATGATTTGAAGTGTGTGTGTGTGTGTGTAGGTGTATGCACAAAACAGTGAGTAGAGTAGCCAGGAGTAGAAAGTTTACGGTGGGGAGTAAAACCAGACCAGACGACGGGGAGAAGCTGACCCCACTGTGGGGGCTCCCGACTAGAGAATTACCCAGGGAGCAGTGGGGAGCCGGCGAAGGCTGGGAGTGAGCGAGGGAGCGAGAGGTGTCCACTGCGAGCACTCGGGGAGGGGGCTCAAACTGGTCTCTGCATCTCTGTGCAGTTTCATCTAGGGGAGAGGGTAAACGCAGTGGGGAGGCGTTTTAGAAGTAGAAAGGAAGCGGGGGATGTATTTTTTAAACAAAATTCATTTATTCGTTCACTCAGAAACACTCAGGTGCTCATCAAAGGTGATTCCAGACACTGCTCTCAGCACTGCTCAGTCCACCGGGAACAGAGCAGGCCAAGTCCGGATTTGCACGGAACCTGCCTTTTAGAATGACTCCGTATTGATGCACAAGTGTGCATAGTCCAAAAATAAGAGGTGTTGAAAGAAGGAAATGCGTTAGAGCAAGTGTTTCCACACACGTCCTGTACTTTCTCTTTAATTCGGCCTCATTCGTCCTGCCCACTGTAACTGTGGCCTGCCTTAGTTTCCTTCAGAGGGAAGCATGAACATCTTCCTACTGAGTTTTAAGGAATGTTCTCAGGCTCCCAATGCTATGTTGAGACCAGGTCATTTTTTTTTTCTTTCTGCTGCTGGATCAGGGAGCCTGAGATGACGCAGTGTGCACACACAGCTTGTCCCACCAGTGTCCGATTAGGGTGTCACAGCTCAGCTCTCCTGTGAGACACAGCAGCCTGGCTCTGCACCGGCAGGAACTCCATTGCTCCCTTCAGTTCACTCGCTCTGTGGATTTGCTCTAATACCGATGCCTTTTTCTTCACCAGTTAGGAGAGGGTTCCCTTGGATGTTAGGAAAGGACTCTGAGTAGCTCTTCTTTCTGCCGTGAGTGTGAAGTTAGTGTTAGTAAAAGTTGTGTTGCATAGAATCACTTTAATGTTGCTCATGGCTTGGTCTCACATCCCTGTCTTTACTCAAATGTTTTCTTCAATAAGAGCGTTTGTCTGTTTTTCTCAGCATTGAAGGAAAACAGACAAGCGGGTCTTTTCCAAAGGTAAGCAGTTGTTTCGGCATGTAAGGAACTGTAGTGAAACCAGAAAAGATACCGGAGTTCGGGCTGCCTGTCACTACCAAACCCAATAAGCAGAGACAGTGATGGAATCTTTATGGGCACTTTATTCATGATCTGAGAAGTTGGCAGCTTCACACCCTTACAAACCATCTTGTTCTTTCTTTCCAGGCCAGACTTTTTATAGCAGGGAATAAACAAGGTGCGGTGAGGCCTCTGACATTCAGGGAGGATTAGGTGAAAAAAGCTGTAACATTCCTATCCTGGGCAGTTAGCTGTACCCAGGGGCAGGTGGTCCTCTCTCTCTCCCTGGAACACAAAGGCCTGGAGCCTCTACCTGTCCCCAGGCAGTAGGTGATCTCCATCAGGGCCCCAGGAGGACGGCTATTTTCCCAGGAGCCTGGACGGGCCCCATCTGTAGTTTCTGAAACAAAAGCTTTAACATACACATTACTTGCTAGACTTATAACTTTTTACCTCAAGCTAAAATTTTCCAACTCTTGAGTTCCCTATCAGTGAAAGAAGTGATAGTTCCCTATCAGTTCCCTAGAAGTGAAAGACAATTTTTCTCCAAATCAGTGAGTATTAATTAAGCACCCAAGGAGCTCAAAATCATTAATGAAGACACAGGACCACACTCGACGTGAAGTTACATCGTCTACAGAGATGACAATACATGAACCTATAAAAATAAGCACCATTTTGGTGGCTCTTCTAGTCTGCATTTCTCCCGTAGGACATACAGAGCACTTGATAATAATTGTGAGTTAAATCTCTCAGAGTCGCAACAGCCACGGGGAGTGACCTCTGTTACGGATGAAGAAACAGAGACTCAGAAATCCGGATCGGAGAGCCAGGAGTGACGTTGCCCGTGTTCGAGCCCAGACTTGCAGACAGCACCGCAGCAGGAAAGGAATCCTCAACTCTGCCGTCCATGTGTTGGGTGGCTCAGGAATTTGTCAGTGGGAAGGGACAAGGCAAGTTCCGGTGATCAGCAATGACTTTACGGAAAAGGTACACTCATGACTTGTCCATAATCACCGCCCCTCTGTCCTTCCCTAACCTGGCTAATGGATTTGAGATCCCTTGAACTTTCGGTCTCCGGGAGCAAAGGACATTTTTGAAAATTAGCAGTCATTTTTACTTGGGAGCGCGGCGTCACTAAATGACTCCTGTCGTTGTTGTTGTCCTCGCCTCGAATTTATTGGCACCAATTCATTTTGCCTTGACATGGGCATTAATGAGGAAATGGCTCTGTTTCATTCTGCTGTTCTAAAGTCGCCTCTCAAGATGCACTTTGACATTATCAAGAGGCGATTGTGGGGACAAGACCACAGCAGACAAGAGTGACTCTTGGGTGGGGGGAAATCATTAAGAAAAGTTACTGCTGTTTGATTTCAGTAGCTATTTTTCATACTTAAATATCCCTGCTGTTTGAAACTCCTGAGCCAAGCACACACAGGAAAAATTGGGTCTCTAAGGAGACATTTGGCTATAGCTCAACAAACAGGAACCTCAGATTATATTTAGCTTTATGAAGTGCTCAAAAACATTCTGTCTCAAAAAAATAATCATCGCCCACGTGAATTAATGACACAATTATCTCTTTTTAGCCTCAGAGACTTGGATTTGCTGATGGCAACTGCCAGAGATCTGTGGCATTGCTCTGCCCCTCCACTCAGAATGAGGGTATTTTACCCATCAGCTGCCCTTCACAATTCCCACACCAGTGCAAAGAACACCAAATCCTCCTACCTGCGTTCTTCTGGGTCCCCATGGCGGCTTCTTACCTCCATCCTAGTCACAGTTTCCTTAGTCACCTTTCAACTCAAAAAAGAAAAACAACCCACAAAGTTTCTGATTCAGGGCCGAGTCAGTCCTGCCTTCGTTTTAACCACAATGCTCACATCAAGGTCAGAGCTGAGACATTTTCCCCGATGAACAATGAAGGGCAGGCATCTGAGCTTGAGCTCCCCTGGCCATGTGGCTGTTCCCCTCCCCCACACCCTGCCCCCCTCCCCCCCATGTCTATAACATGCCAGGGCTCCAAGGAAGAAGCCCCAGACTAGTCACTATTCTTGCCTTACCAGTGTTCTCCACGGTGAGGCCACGTACGGGAAGCCCTGAACAACCACGGTGTGCAGTTGTTTCACGGGTCCCTGGGTTACTTCCTCTCCCATTCCTTAAAAAATATTTCACCCTCCCTCGGGACCCCACTTTACTCCTGCCTTTTCATGCTTACCTCCGACTCCTTCCAGAAGTCAAGGTGAGGCCATCCGGGGAAACTTTCTTTCACTTGCTACTCTCCAACCTGTAATAGAAGCTTTATATCATTCTGGATCAATAACTATCTATCTATCATCTATCTACCAATAAGAGGTCAAAAGACGGTGTTTGTTTGTTTACTATCTGTTGGGCTTCTATTTAGTGCCGGGGACAATGCTAACACTCATCACATAGCCACCGTGAGCAGTTCACAGATGCGGGCAGATGTGTCCACGTGGGGCCTGTGTGAGTCTCCCACAAAGCCACGTTGCAGGTAGTACATTCTCATTAAGTTAAATCTGCCCGTGGGCTGCTAGGCTGGGAGGGCCGTGGGAAATTCAGTCACAGTCATCGCTGTGTCTTGAGGCGCAAGTGTAAAAATGTCCCCTCAGTTTGCATCAGTCTGCACCAGGTAACATGGCCTCGGGCTGCGGGTCCCTTTAGCTCAGGAGGCTGTGCTGGCTCCGTGGTCACCTGAGGCTGTGCAGTCCCAGGCGTGGCAAGGAATCCCAGTGGACAGGGCCCTCTCGTGATTATGGGGTCGTGTAGGAACTCTTCTGGGGGTGTCCCACCTACAGCCCGTGGGCCACATGCAGCCCAGGATGACTATGAACGCAGCCCAACACGAAGTTGTAAATACACTTAACACATTATGAAACTTTTTTGTGATTACATGTCACAGCGTAGGTAATGTGCGGCCCAAGACAACACTGCTTCTTTCTGTGTGGTCCAGGGGTGCCAAAAGGTTGGACACCCCTGTATGCCTTTTTCGAGATAATCACTTTAGACATTTAAGATAGTTGGTAGTTCGACTAGAAATACATGTTAAGAACATGAGTAGTGAAACAGGGCAAAATCTGGTCCCATGATTTCATTTCTTAAACAAATTACCTTTATCCTCTCAGTAAAAGACACTTGTTTTCTCAAGGAACGATGATTCTTTTCATGGACATTTTGATATCATCAGAGGACTGTAGCTTTATTGTAGGCAAGTTGGAAAGAGTGAAAAGGATAAAGATGAAGCCTAAAATCACTGAAGTCACCTGCCCTCCTGCCAGCCAGAGAGAAGCCCCGGCCATGTGTTGGTGTGACTCGTCACGGCATCCTCTCTGAGGTTGCCGTTACGTAAGGTGTCTGCCGGGGCTGACGTCAGTGTTCGTGGGGATTGCACTGGGTAAACGTCTGTACAGCTTTCCCTCCTGACATAATGTCACACACCTTGAAGTGATGGCTTCCCCCCTGCTGTGCATGGCCATCGTGTGGGACTGTGCCTTCCAGGCGACCCCATCTTCCACCTCAGGCACAAGAGTAGAGGTGGCACCTTTTTTATTAAACCCAGCAAGTCCTCTTTCTGATACCGGGTGGGGAAGGCAGTTATTCCTCCACAGCATTTTTGGGAGCATCTTGCCACTGCCCACATCTGAAGGTGTTGACCCAAATAGGATTTCAACACATCCCTCGTGATCGCTTTGGGAAAGGTGCCCAGCCTGCGGCCTCTGGGAGTCTCGGGGAAATGAATTCTCTCTCAACATCAGTAGAGGCTTTTCTCAGGTGGCAAACGCCAGAATCTTTGGAGAGCTTGGGGTGACGCCTGGCGCACCTGTGCCAGGCGTCACCAGGCATCTCCTGGAGCTGGGTGGCTGTGTCCTACAGGTGTGGCCTCCTTCACAGTACACGTGGCTTTGTAATGATGTTCTGGGCGGCACTGCCTTTGACTAGACCAGAGCAGGCGTCATTCCCGTAATCGGCTCTTACGTCCCATGAGGAAGAACAGAATGGCCGTTCTCAGCTGTCAGAGCCTGCCGTCCGGAGGACCCAGACCTGTCTCGCCACCCAGCTGATAGCTTCTACCTTTGCCACGCAGGCCTCCACTCTGTCCTTTGGCCTTATTGCACTGAAACCATGTGGGCTGCGTGCTGTCACACAGAGATCGTGCCACCAGCACCGCTGTCCCCAGAGGGATATAGATACAGACAGAAGTGGAGACAGAGAGCGGGAAAGCATGGAGGCTCCCACTTCATGTTCCCCGGGTTTCAGTCGAGATACCGGATGCCTCTCACTGTCCCCAGCCCCACCGTGCGGGGCTCTTCGGCGTACACAGCACTGGAGACAAGTACTCCGGAGCTGCACGCTGTCCCCACGCTGTCTCTATTTCATGCCCGCAGGGGACACATGCATACACATGCTGTCTTTGAGGGAGGGCCCTTGCTTCCTTTTTCAGTTCAGGCACCTTGAACTGGAGAGGGAGTGACGCACTCATCACTCTGACCGAGAAAGGAACAAGCCCCTCACCCTTCCAGCACGAGGGACAGTGGGGGAGGTATCGGACCCTTAGGTCGTGTTTCAGGGTTTTTAAAGCTCCTCCTCGTAAGGCATCTTGAGGCTCCCAACAGCTGGGAGGTGGGTGGATGGGACAGTGTCATTATGCTTGCCTCAGAAGTGGAGAAAGAAAGGCACACAGAGGTGAAACAATTTTCCCAAGTTCACGCAGCCCATTAACCGCAGAGACCAGACTCAAATCACAAGTCCTTCACCTGACTCTCTCCCTACTCCTCCCGCTTTTAGGGTAAAAAACAAAAAGAAAACAAACCAAAAAACCTCTCCCTGTTCCACGGGGCACCAGAGGAGACGGACAGGCCACACCGATCCAGCCAAAACAGCCCCTGGCGTCCTCACCAAGACTCCTACTATTGGGCCAGGGACCCAGCAGGGATCACAGATTCCATCACAAAGAAGAAGAATTCCCCACTTGTCACCTTTTAACACGCTAGGCTTTCCATGCAAAATATTTATGCAAGTTGTGAAACTCAAGAGAACTCCACAAACACCCGCTTCAAACTACCCCCCCAACCCCCGAGTTGTCCCTGGAATGAGTGCAAATTCCCCAGAAGATGGTGGCTTGTCCTTCAGCTAACAGGGTCTCTAGAACAGGGCCCTGGCGGGTGGAGGAGCACTGGATGGACCATAGTCACTGAGCGGCTTCCTGGTGTGTCTGAGGCCTCACAGCAAAGTGACGGCCACTCAGGACTGGAACTCAGGTCTCGTGTCTCCCCATCTGTGTACCTTCCACTGCACCGTGTCACCAATCAGGGCCAGGCAGAAGTGAGAAAAGACAGGGGAAAAATGCACTTAGTGTACCTCCAATTCCACCCACAAGGCCGTTCGACGGCCATCTATAAAGTTTCCTCCGTTCCCCGGGAGGCAACCGATGGGTTCAGTTTTATATGTCTCATCTCACAGCTCGGTGAAACAGCTGCCGAGGCTGAATAAGTGGGTCATAATCCCAGCTCTTTATCTCCCTGCCACACGCTCTCACACGCCGAAATCAGGACCGAGTGCTGCGCGCATGCTTTTGTTATTAGCCAGTTGGGCAGAGGGTCATTCATTCTTTGACGTTTCCTTGAAAAGGATGAGAACAATTTAGACCATCGCTCCCTCAGCAAACCTGGGCTTGTTTCGGGTGGTGAAGGTAGAGGTCACTTTATTAATACAGCCATCAAGGAAGGTTGTCACGGTAACACAGTGCATCAATTCCTTGAAGTGCAGGAGACAAAGCCAAAAAGAGAAACTTTCAAGTCTATAAATACAGACCGAGCATTGCTCAAGCGTACAGCTTCCTGTCAGGGTGGACTTAAATGTGTAGCTTTGAGCAAGACCCAAACAGAAAAAAAAGAAAACTTGCCTTTGGTAGTGTAATGGGTCATTATGGCCATAATGGAAATAAGTGACCCTTCAGGTCACAGAGGGGAAAAAAAGAACACAGCAGCTGGCAATACTAAGTCCCGGCTGGTGCCCTCGGAGCACATGAAACCCACCCCCCATCTAGGTCTGCTTTTCAAGACTTTCCAGAAAAGACTAGCAGAGGGAAAAGGAATCCAAGTCTCATAATTCACATCTGGACAATAGACTGAGGTTTGGGAAGAAGAAATGGGTACGGCAATCAAGAAACCCACCAAAATCCAGTTGAAGAATTGAGGAATTGAGCTACGTCCCGGTCACCCTCGTGATCCATGCTACAGGAAAAGTACAAGGGCATGAAAGAGGGATGAGGGCATGCTTGTTGTTTTCATTCTTTCACGGTGAAAATTCGGAGCGTTTTCATCAACTCACAGCCATGGCAGGAGCTTGTTTATCTACCGTTCATTGCAGCTCACTTATGGGAGCTGTGATCAGAATTAGTACAACCCCTTGCTGACTTCAGCCTCCCCACCAGAAAGGACCACCACACTCCATCTCTTAGCCCCGTAACTGTGTTTGAGTCTAAGAGTAACACTACACCCTTACCTGTCAGAGGCCACAGATTATCTTGGCCACTGCCTTTGAAAGCATTCCTGACATTGAAACACCAGGGGGGTACAGGTCCTATGGCGTGATATTGGACACCCCATAAATGAATTATTTTTATCAAGAGTAAAATGACCCTTTAGAATGTAGTCCAGCTATGATCAAAGTAGTACTGGGGTAGCTTTTCATATCTGAGAGGTCGCCATTTATCACCATAAAAGGAATTCACTGTGCCTAGCAAATAACACTGTGCACCCAATACCGAATGAAGTGCAGTGAGAGGCATTTGGACACGAACCTTCTGCGCTGACTGCAATGGCGCCTCTTAGCCTGTGACGAGAGAATCAGGACGTGCTTAAGGTCAGTCCTTCCCAAAATCAGTGCCGGGTTAGCAGTTTAAGGCCCATCCCCACAGACAGGCGCCAGGTGAAGAGGGTGTCTGCTGTTCGCTGCCAACGTGTCCAGTGCACATTGGGTAGAAATTCTTCCCTCGTTGGATGTTCAGCCTGCGGAGGATTTGCAAAACGGAGGTAATGCCAGGGTTCCGAGTGAGTGCTGCCGGCTCCATCAGCTGGTGGCAGATGCCCGGAACCTTGTGTTGAGAGGGATTCTGAAGTGCAGTGCAAGCGAGTGCCACAGGGAGGGAGCTGTGCCTTCTAGGCACTGGGGAAGAGAAAACGAGAGCGGTGCGCCATGCGTTTGCCATTCCCACCTTGGACCTTCCGTACTCCGGGTGCTGTTTGATGTCTGAGCCGATTTGCATTCGGAGCACTGCCGCAATATGGTAGGACTTAGAAGATGTGACATTGAACGCTACTCACAAGGACCTCACCTGGTCACTGTGTGGAGTGAAAGCAAGTGGAACAGCCGGTCAGTACAACTGAAAATCCACCGAGGGTGGACAGAGCGATTTCCGCTGTCTCGGGCAGCACTGCACACAGCTCTGTGCGGCGGCCTTTCTCCGAACTGGGGGACCTGGGCTCGGGCTCTGTATCCACCCCAGACTGCTTTCAGCTTCCTGAGCTAGAGTCCCTGAGTTGCCCTCAAGCTCTGATTTCACCCTTTCTGTCAGAGCAAAGCACAACAGAAGACAGAGGGTGCTTGGGGTTCCGCTTGCCCTTTAACTGTGAGCAGCCCTAAAGGGTGTGTCTCCGAACCCAATCTTCTGCCTTTACACCCCCAGGAAGATAACCCACTCTTTCATTTCCACTTCTAGCGCTTACTCTCACCTCGAATCCCCATGGCTCCTCGCCTGCAAAACTCACGGTCTCTGAACCAGAATCGCCGGGCGTCTTTGTTCTCCTTTCCCCAGTATTCGCCTGTTCGTCTGCCTTGCTCTGCCTGGCTCCCTGTTTAGCAGCATCTCTGGCTTCTACGTACTCGCATGTCCTTTCCAGGGTTGTGACAACCAAATAGCATCTCCAGACATTGCCAAGTGTCCCCTGGGAGGCAGAGCCAGCCACCCGCTTTTGAAAACCATTACTTTGGATAGACAGCCAAAGACCTCTAGGAAACGTTAATTCCTCGCATTTCTTCGGCCCGTTTTCTAGTTATTCCACAATCCCTTCTTTCAGAGTCAGTAAGAGCATGCGGTGCTATTTTTGCCTGTGTCCCTGCCCCGACTCAGTACCGTTCCTCTCAGACACGCCCAGTCCATCTCTTTGTTCCTGGACCCAGGCCATCGCAGCAGGAGGCCCTCTGTGGCTCAGGTCACGCCCTCCCTTCCGCTTTGGTAACATCTTTTGCTCTCAGCATCCTTCATGGTCTTGTGTCTCTCCCTATGGCTGAAACGCGAACATCCTCCAGCATTCTGCCCCCAGTTCTCATTTCTACCTCATCTATGTTCTCCCAGGATGAGGTCGTCTTCTCCTGCCGCTTCACCCTTCGTCACGACGACCCATCAGCCCTGCCGCAAATCCTTATCTCCCGAACCCTTAATGAGCTTTTCCTGCTTGTAACGAGACCCCCTGCAAGAGAGCCTACACCCTCGAGGTCCATAGGTCTGAAACAAGGTTGGCGCGGGAACCTCCCTGGGGGGAGATGGAGCTGGTTCCGAAAACGCTGAGCCCTGGCTTCAAATGCACCTGTTGGAAGAGGGGCCGTTGCTGAGGCTCTGCTCTTGGCAAGAGCCACGCAATGGGGGAGAGAGGGGCGAATCTCTTCTTCCTCCAGCTTACCTCCTCTGCTCCCTCTAGCGCCCCCTGTGGGTGGAAGCCAACAGACAACTTGCAGGGCTCCAGCCTCAACTCGAGAAGGATGGATGGATTTAGAATTGGGAGACAATTGCTTAATCGCCAGCACAAGGCTCCTTCAAGCTTCTGTGCCTTTACTTCCAGTTTCCCATCCCTAATGCGCTCCCTGCCGTAGCTGCCCGATGCACGCCTCTGTTCAAATACTGTCTTCCATCTTCAATCTACTCTAATCTCCCCCCAAATAATTATTCACACCGGCATCTGAGTTCCCCTAGCAGTTTGCAAATGCTCCCTTTATTGTTTTTTTTTATACCGTATCATAATTATTTCTGTATACGCTCATTTTGTTTGTTTTTCTGCCAAACGGTGAGCTCCCCTAGGGCAGGTAGAGTAACAGCCATAAAATCTAGCAGAATGCCTGGCACGCCACAGGTGTGCTGGTTCAGGTGGATGGAACCAATAAGGGCATTTTAATGAAATTACTATGACATCGTTTCTTGCAGATATTTTATCTTCCCCACCAGACTTGAACTCCGTAAGAGCTGGGCTTTACATTTCTTTTCT
This sequence comes from Sturnira hondurensis, assembly GCF_014824575.4. NCBI lineage: Eukaryota > Metazoa > Chordata > Mammalia > Chiroptera > Phyllostomidae > Sturnira > Sturnira hondurensis. Next base: position 1,288,208 of record NW_028079430.1, on the reverse strand, counting down.
GTCCTGGTGGTGTTGAGTACAAAGTGTCATATGCTGAGGAAGAGCTCAGTGATATTTGTCAACCACCCAGTCACTCAGTGAGCAGCACGATATTGGTTCAGAGACACACAAAGTTTATGAGCAGCAGGTAAGGTCTGCAAGTTAGGGTCAGATGTGTTTCCAACACACGATTCCAACAGAGCGGTCAGGTTCTGTCTTTGTCGAAAGGCCAGCCCGATCACGAGACCAAATGCAATATGTTGGACAGTGAGTTCTAAAGTAATGAGATAGATTCTAGGTTTCTTTTCCCCGCTGTTTCTCTCTTACAGAAAATACATTCCTCCAATTCATGAGGTTGCATCTGTTTCTTGTCTGTTTATTAAATTTCTCCCAATCACCCACATCAACCAATGGGTTATGAAATGTAGAAAAGGCATTGAATTTTAACTTCATCACCAACTTCTTGAAAAAAGGAAACCTCAATTCAACAGCTGATTTATATTCACGCCCAGGAAGAGGCAAAAAGGCTTTTTTTTTAAGGGGAGCGATACTTAATTAACTATTGATGTCTTCTCAATTACTCAAGGCAAGCAATTATCGATATTGATGGAACAGATATTTCCTTAGCTCCAGTACCTAAATGAAAGGAAATATTCCATTCAGCAATCTACTCCCTGGAATTAAAATGCTGGGAATCTTTAACTTTAAATGCAAACAGTTATTTGGATCTGTTTATTCCACGTGGCCCCAATTAAACAGATATCTCCGGAAGTGTAAGCAAAACAAAATCCTGAAAACCTAGGCATGCTTTCCAAATTAACGACCATCAAAAACAAAAAAAAAGGAAGGAGAAGGCTTTTGTCAGTTTTGACCATGACCTAATCTCCCTCCTCTCGTAGGCTTGACCTCCTGACTACAGCTCTTGACGTTGTAAACCCTGACTCCTAAAGTACTGCAATGTGGGGTTGGCCCGTGTCTGCACCACCCAATGAGAGGTGGTGTGTATAACCACCCGCTGTATCCTTACAGCANACAAAATCCTGAAAACCTAGGCATGCTTTCCAAATTAACGACCATCAAAAACAAAAAAAAAAAAGGAAGGAGAAGGCTTTTGTCAGTTTTGACCATGACCTAATCTCCCTCCTCTCGTAGACTTGACCTCCTGACTACAGCTCTTGACGTTGTAAACCCTGACTCCTAAAGTACTGCAATGTGGGGTTGGCCCGTGTCTGCACCACCCAATGAGAGGTGGTGTGTATAACCACCCGCTGTATCCTTACAGCAAGAATGCCACCTCACTTATCAAGATTTTGAGCTGCAGGGTTTAGCAGGCCTCGTTGTCACTTCTGACATTTACAGATAGCAAGCATGAGTCCCTTAGAAAATTACACCAGCATGTTATGTGACTGCCACCAGGAAGTCACCAAGGAATTGTGGAAGGTGGTCACGCAGGGCCCTGTCTAGGCCACTTGGTCACCAACCCTCTGAGCACCCTCCACCGTCTTGGTCTCGGTTCAGCTGCACACAGCTCATTCATTAGCACGTCTGGAAGAAGCTACTGACGGCAACATGACCGTGGGACTCGAGTAATGACAAGACAACACTCTCTGCTGAATTATTACTTGGGAGATGGGGGTTATTTTTTTAAAAATACTTTGCAATTGATAGAAATATTGAGTGGGGTGTATGTGTGTGGTTAAGTCACCCGGTCCCCCTGGGGAAAGTGAACCATGGCATTAAAAAAAAAGGAAAATAATGCTATAATTTCTTTTTTAACAAACTCCTTTTTCTGCTCTGCCCCCACCGCCCGCCCCAGAGCGTTCCTGCGTGTGGAGTGCTTCAGCATTTGTCACTGGCCAGCGCTCTTGGCTCTTCACTGGGCTGCCGTTTTCATGTCCCTGGGTTCTCTCGCACATTCTGCTAAACCAGTGAAACCTTGATTATCTAAAAACCATCAGCAACCTGGGGTTAATGAGGGTAACCGGGATGTTGAAGAACTAAGAAATTATGAGAGGTGAAAGTTACCTGGCAGGGACCGCAAATGAATTTCAGTCTCTGGAATTGCTTGTCTTGACTTATTCAAATGAAGGTGATCGATCAGTGAGCAGAGTGGAATTTGGGTAATCAGGGTTTCACCGCTGCATTTATTATCGTCCCCGGGAAACCAAGGTAACCTTGGACGCTACTTCCCAGGTGGACAAGAGGATAAAAATCCTAATAGGCTGTCAGGAGCAGAAGTGACTGCTCCTCTTCACACCTCTCGGAGAAACAGCTTTCTCTCTTCCCATGTGGCCGCCGCCTGGAGCATGCTGCCTGCCCCCTGTCCCATCTTGTCCCTTCCAGTTGGCTTCTGTCATCATGCATGCGACACTGGGATCACCTGCAGGGAGAATGTCGCATCCCTTCGAGGCTCTGGGTCATTTTAGCAACCCTGCTTTGCATTTTAATTACCATCGTCTGGCTTCAAAGCGCTGCATTTTTGCATGAGGCACTTGTCCTTTGAACACCCGGGAGGTCACCGCAGGTGTCCGGTGAGAAGCCCCGGCCAAAAGCAGGTGTATTCCGTTATCTTGTACTCTACAGCCTGAAAGGCACAATGGTACCATCTCAGGTTGCAGCCAAAATCTGTAGGAAAGAATGGATGGTGCAAACAAAGGCAGCAAACCACCTGTGTTTGGAAATTGGCGTCACGTGCTTCGTTTGCGGCGGGGAGGGGGGAGCCCGGAATCGATAGAGATTTTCTCTTAAGCTGAAAACATGATGTCCCAGATGAACTTAAATTGATTCTGCTTCTCCTCCCCGCGCCCCGCGCCCCTCCCCCCCCCTCGTTCTGCAGCCAACGTCTGCGACAACGAGCTTCTGCACTGCCAGAACGGAGGGACCTGCCACAACAACGTGCGCTGCCTGTGCCCGGCCGCCTACACCGGCGTCCTGTGCGAGAAGCTGCGGTGCGAGGAGGCCGGCGGCTGCGGCTCGGGCTCGGCCTCCGGCCCGGGGGCGTCCGCGCTCCGCCGCCCGGCGCTGCTGGTGACCGCGCTGCTGGCCACCGCCGGGCCCCTGGTGATCTAGGCTGCGCTGTAGCCACCGGCCGGGCCTGTGCCCTCGGGAAGCAAACGCGGCCCAAGCCTTTGCCACTGACCTAGACACCCACACGCAGACACCCCCCACTCAGACGCAGGGAGCGAACTCCAGAGGCCCGACTGAACTAAGCCATATTTGTCAGCGGCGGGCGCGCCTGCGAATCTGTTCCCTTCTGGCTCCGGAGCGGGCGGGGCTGGTCCGTGTCACTGAAGATCGCGCGGCCCGCGCAGGGCCGACCGCCGGTGGGAAAGGCTGGGACCCCGCCCCGCTGCGCCCCGCAACAGGACAGACTGCAACACAAACCGACCGACCTAACAAACTCTGGTACTCTCACGGGGCGCGTCCCAGGACCACTCGGCCCAGAGCGGGGCCGACCGGGGCCGAGCGCCCTCCGCGCGCGCGGGTGCGCGCACATCCGTGCCGCCCGCCGGGCCGTCTGGGCCCCTGACTCCCGTCCAACCTGTGCTTTAGTGAACGTTGCTCTGTAACCCTCGTTGGTTGAAAAGATTTCTTTGTCTGATGTCGGTGATGCACATGTGTACCAGCCCCTCCAGAAGCTCAAGCCAGGCGCCTGTCCACGCCGCAGCGAGTCCTCCCAGCGCCTGGGGCCCGCGCCGCGCCCGCTGTCCGAGAGTGGCCATAGGGAAAAGAAAAAGTGTATCTATCCTTTTGTATTCAAATGAAGTTATTTTTCTTGGAATACTGTAATATGTAGATTTTTTTGTATTCTTGCCAGTTTGTGTTTCCAGACAATCTGTCCGTGTATCTCATTCGAATCAGCAAAGACTGACCTCTTACACTTTGTTCTCTTCCGTTCCGTTTTGTTTCATTGTGCAGGGATTTCTCTGTGAGGGCAACGAACGTGCTGGCATCAAAGAATATCAGTTTACATATATAACAAGTGTTAATAAGATTCCACCAAAGGACATCCTAAGTGTTTTTCTTGTTGCTTTAACACTGGAAGATTTAAAGAATAAAAATTCCTGCAGAAATGATTTCAGGAATTCGTATTGCGATTTCTTAAGATGAAAGGAGAAGCCACCAAGCCGTTTCGCACTCACTTTACTGATTTCTATGTGGACTGAATACACTCAGCTGACGAATTCAGTTCACCCGGGAAGATGGAATGATGTTCCCTAGCTTGGACAGCTTCTGCAAAACATGAGACTATTTCCACTTGGGAAAATGATAACAGAAAAAAAAATCTAAGCGATTGCCAAGATTATGCCAAAGCCTGTTGGCAGAATACTAAGAGACTTTTATTTTTCAGTCATGCTATTTTCACAGATTGATGGGACCATGTGACTCCAGGGACGCTGAGCTACGTATCTTCCCAAATACAGTGTTTACACAAGTGTCATAGGGGTAACCCCGGGGAACCAGGGAAGTCGCAGGGAAACTGAGTAATTAGCAATTGGACTTTGAATATATTCAGATGAACTATTTAGAGGAAATATCAACTATACAGCAGCAAGTAGACATAACTGCTGTTCCTGAGAATAAAGTTTGTTTTAAGTACCGCCCGAGGTGTAATACATTCTTGTTTCTGCCTTTTATGAGGCCAATTACCGTGCAAGACGGCGAGGGGAGGCGGGTGGGGGAAAGCACCGCCGGGTTTCAGGGGGGCTGGCGCAGTGTGAATCGCCTCCCCAGCACACGCGTCCTGCAGGTGACAAATAGGTTCGCTGCAGCCTCTCCTCCTGGACCCAGAAACGATGCTCAGCCCAAACTGGAGCCTTAAAGAAGTGAGGTCATACATGGCCGGGTAGTACAGTGAGCTCTGGTAGAGGTAGGTGGGGAGCCAGCTTCCTGTCTGAATCTTCACTCCGGATTTTTTTGCCACTCCTGGCTGAAACAGGGTGGGGTGGGGTGGGGGAGCACACTACCTTCTGATAAATAACCCGGCTAAAAACGAGATAAAGGGACAGTGTGTCTTATTGGTTTTGTCCCCAGAAAAGCCAATTCGAAGAAGGCAATAAAAGGTAAACAGGTAACGCCTGCCCTGCCTGCCACCCCACGTCTAAGTCGATTGAATGTTTGCTATTCTAACCCACGGTCTCTTTCCGTGTAAGAAATAAGGAAAGATGGAAATAAATTAGAGTTCTGGCTGAGCGCCAGAGTGGCCAGCCAGAACCTGGAGATTTACATGAGAAATACAAACAGCAAATGACCCATTAAGCTCACCAAAGACCACAAGTGAAAATGCCAAGAACACACGGAGTCTGAGACCCCTTATGATGAGGCAGAGTCCCCGTGTTAAAGCTGGGATTTGCTTCATCGTAGCGTTTATTAGCACAAACCAAAGGCAGGCCGTGTTCTTTCCAGCCAAGGGGCACTTTTTTGTAGCCATGCTCGGGACTCACACTGCACGCTTCGTTGCAATACCTGGGATTCCAGAAGCTAATTCTAAAATTTAATGAAGGCCTGATCTAAATCACTTCATCTGAATTTTATCTTTATGAGGCTGGAGGAATCTAAATTGAGGAGGAATATATTGCGTTCGGTGTGTTCAGGTATAGTTTTATGAATTTCCTAAAATGATGTGATCTGCTTTTAATAAAAATTCACTTGTAGGTATCTAACCCCTGGGAATGAAATGTTCTTTTGAATCTGGATTCTCAGATTCCACTTTCTTTGAAGAAGCCCTAATGTGGGGGATTTTTGTCTGTTTCTTTGCTTGCTTGCTTTCTGGCGTTGTTGCAAAGCAGGTTCCGTGTGTGAGATGAGGCCTTAGGAACACGATTGGGTTGAAAAGTGGGCCCTGAATTGTTCACACACTTAAGGTCCTAGTTCTTGTTCTGCCTGTATTTGGATTAACCTTTAAGGTGCGTTAGCATAGTCTTGTGTTTGAGCTCATCCATCGACTTCACTGCAAAGTAAATTGTGGTTCTTTCCATCAGTGCTATTTATGAGCCTAAGACTTCAAAGACATCTTGGTCCAAAGGTTGGGCTCTGTGGAAAGTGTTGATCTTTATAGGAAAGGGGCCAGACCGCCCTGCTGTCCTGTGACAGCGATTTGTTTCCAACCCATCCGCAGCCTGGAGGAGGCGCTGCCGACCGGGCAAAGAGAGGCCCTTGCTCAGAGGGTCCATTCAGATCCTCCTCCCTGTTCATCTCAGTAGCCAGGGACCTAGAATTCCCTACCCAATGCCCTCCACATTTTCGGGGGTGTGCACCCCTCTTCTGGGAGTCCAGACTCCTGAAGGCAGGCCTCCCCAGGAGTGCATGACACTGAGCACAAGGGGTTAAGCAGGAGGGAACCCGTGTGGGGAGGTGAGCAGCCGGGGCCTGGGAATACACACCGGGGAATTCACACAGGAGTGAGCAGCGGCTCTCTGCCATGAACGCCAGATCTCAGGGGTGGAAAGGAAGGAGCCAAGGGGGGGAGGGAACAGCCTGCAGCTGCCTCATAGCCAGCCAGCCGGAATTCTGAGTAGTCTGACGACTGTACATCTACACCCAAGTTCCCAACTGCTACAAAAGCATTCGCGTCAAGGTAGCAGACAGAACATTGTTACTTAACACTGTGTCAGCTCGATGTGTGACGCTTCAGTGTTTAGACACAGGGCATATGGGTGTCACTGGTCCTTGCGTCCTGGCCCCCGCTTCGTGGACCTCCCTTGGACGGGCCCTGGAGGTGTCCCTGAGTCCCATCGCTCAGTTGGCACAAATCACTCACCCAGGAAACAGAAAGAAGGGTGCAGGTTTGGAGAAGGCCTATGGGCCACCGTTGGCGGTGAGTGCTGCACCCCACCTTTTTCCAGGCCTGTGGCCTCACCGGATAGAATAGGAGAATTTGGGGATGGACTGGGACAGTGGTGAGGAAACTGTGAAACCAGGCCTTTTGTCCCATCACCCTCACTCCCCACCGTCAGTAACCCAGGGATGTGCCGTCCCTGTAGTCAGAAAGGGGATGCCCTGTGCTAAGTGGAAAAGGGGGTGTCGTAGCCACCACCCCCCCGCTGTTAAATACTAAACAAAACACCTATTGGACAGATTCTCCGCTCACAGAATTACGCAGACTCCGTTGGAACTTTGAACTACACATTCTATGCATTTACCTATGGGGTGCTGTGTATTTATGATCTGGTATGACTTAAAGCTTCGTCTTCCGAAATGCGAACTAGAATTCTTTACCCACCATTTGTAGTCCCAGTTTTTATCGACAAGGATGGCAAGACTGGTAGAAACTAATCTGATACTTGAACAATAGGAATAACCATGTAACACTCTAGGATTTATTCTGAGAACACCCAATTGGACCACCTTAATGCTATACAGGAGTGAAAAATACGGACAAGGAACACCCCCCCCCCCGCCCCAGGTTTTGACCCCAGTGTCTGGTCGTGAACAGGTCTTTCTTTGCCTCGGAAAATCAGGGCTCTATGCTGACCAATTCTCTTTCTCAGAAATATCCAGGGTTTATCTGGCACTAAGACTGTGACAGTTCCAAGCGTTTCCATATATGAGAATTTTTCACTTTTAACTGTATTTTAACCTTTCATACACTAAAAGTAGTTCTTCCCTTTAGTTGCCTGATATGGATTCCAACAAATGGAAGTAGAAACTGCCCATAAACATAATATGGCGTGAGGGAGAATTAGCAACGCCGCCTCTCAGATTCTGAATTTTCACCAACCATCTTGGGAAGAAAAGAGAGAACTCTTTGCAACACCTGGGAAGGTGTGACTCACCCATTACGACCTTTATTTTGCATCTGAAGAGCCAAATCACTAAGAAACAGACATGTACCTTTTACAAATCATCACTGCATTTAACTAAAAATGAGAAACTGACATCAATGAAACACTTATATTAACACTGAAAAGTACAGTTATTTGCGGTCTATCATGGCAGAAAAAAAGCCTGCCCCCAACACACTTTTTAGCATCGGTTGGAAAACAAGCCTACCAAGTGACTTTAGGGTGCATCATTTAGATTTCTACACGGTCTGTCCTGAAAGTATCCGTCCACGTTAAATGAAAAGTAGAGGCATTTATTGAAGAAGATATGAGATACAAGAAGTATTGCAGATAGGACAAGGGCGCCTCAGTTCCCTTGAAAGTAGGCACTTTGGGACCTCACACAGTTGTCCCAGTCGCCACCAGCTGCCCTGTTGTATTTTCCTGAATCTCGTCCACCCTTTGAAATCTCTTCCCTTTCAGAGGTTTTGGGACAAGTCAGAACTCGCAGGGCACCAAATCTGGGCTGTAGGGGGCAGTGCTGAGTACCTGGGTGATTTGATGTTTCACCAAAAAATCGTTTTCTGCACAAGATGTGATGCGTGAGCAGGTGTGTTATGGTGATTCGGTTACCAGTCACCACTTGTTCATAGCTGCAGGCTTCCGAATCATCCAAATAGTTTCCATGGAGAAACGTTGAAGCTTAACATAAAATTTGATGCAGACTCACCACTCTACTGGTCCAGTCACTTCAAATTTGGTGTCCACACAGTGCACATGCTAACTCAACAAGAGTCTACCGCCCCCACTGACTAGTGCAGTGAAGTCGTCACTGGTCACGCATGCGCATTCCAGTCCACTCTCCTTGGCTGCCAGTTCACGCTGATGTTATGCAAACCGTTCCCATTATATTAACAATAGCTGGACTTTTCCTGGATGGACCTCGTATTGGAGCATTTAACAAATGCTGAAATCCCCCCTATACCTTCTCCCATCACCCAAGGGCCCTTTTTAACTGATGGGTGGATTCAAATACAGTAGGAACACTAAAAATTATGTGATTTTCTTATTAACTTGAAACGATAGCTGGTAAAATGGGCCATTACTCTGCAAGACCTAATTAAGTGAACACTAAAGATGCAGCTAAGCTCCAAAGTAAAAATAATACCCATTTTCTTAACCAAGTCCCATTTTTTCAAAGGCAGCACTTTAACTATGATTTAATTAGTGAACTATGAATTCTGTCGGGGGGGGGGACTAGAAGAGAGAAAAGATAATTACTACCCCTCCTACATCAGTCTGGAGAGACTCAAACTCCTACGTGACAAGAATGTGTCAAGTCGCATTAAAGACAAACCACCATGGTGTGAATCCTTCAGCCACCCTCCCCCGATACAGCTTTGCTCCTATAAGGGGCAGCCATTCTAATCTAATAAGAGGAGGGAAATAGCGGAAAAGCACACACCTGAAGCCCTATGGAGAACAGGTGATTCTTTCTGCCCCAGGCAGGCAGGAACATAATGTCATTTCTGTTCGTTTGTGCTCGCGCTCTGACGGAGGGCCATTCCTGGGGGGAATGGCTTTTCCTCTGCCAGTGGGGAAAGGAAAGAACACATTCTCCAAGGAAATAGCATTTTGCTGTTTACCAGTCCTGCCCACCGCGTGAAGCTCTGGGTAATTGTCTCGGCTCTGAGAAACCCCTGAAGGCAGAGAGGTTGGTGTCCTCCCTCTCCTTCTCATTTTCTCTCCCTTGGGGAAAGAAAAGAAAGAAAACACAAAGGGGCCACAGAGAGGACGGGTGGCGACGTTCTCCAGAAGGATCTTTCGGGCAGCGGATGCCTGGTTAGGGAGACCCCAGCTAAACATCCAGTTGAACAGTGTGACAGGTTTTGCAGCCATCTTGCCCTTGAACATGTGTTTCCATCTTGCACCACTGCAGTTCCTGACTGGGAAAGCAGTCGAATCTAAATGCGTTCTGACCCGTGGTTCTCATTCTGCCGAGTGGACCTGACTGCATGGGACAGTGGCACTTTCAGACATGACTTCACCTGCAGTTCAGACCAGGTTTGGGGAGGGCCGTGAAGGATCCTAGTCGTGACATGTTTTTCATTACATGCGTGATTTTGTGGCCAGATGACTTCTTTTCCCCCTGGGCAGAGGATCCATTATCCTCGTCATATATATTTTCTAATTTATGAAAGACCTAAAAATGTACTGAAGACTGCTCTATAACACCTAAGATTAGAATTTGCCCTACCTGTAAAAGGTCTGTTTACGTGAGAACTTGTTGACAGGGGATGTGTGAAAATAACCTGTAGGCATTTGAGAACACATGTTTTCCAGCCATCAGCTTACTATTCATTTCACACTGACCTCATCTCTCCCAGGCTGCTGAGAAATATATCTATTTGCACATTCCCTTTTGTAGATGTATATTCCAATATGTTCATAGTCGTTCTGGAAATCAAGCATGAAGTAAAAGCAAAAATGGCTCAGAACAGGCTCAGTGTAGTGTGAGTATCACATGATCAAATCAATATCTGGTGTATTTCCCTTGGCAACAGGTATGGTCCATGGAGACTCTGCCCTCTGGGCCCTGGCTTAACCTTCCTTTAGGGTTTGAAGAATATTGGTTCCAGTAAAGGGTCCTGCATACAGCTCCTGAGAGAATCTCTGTTTCTGAATAATTTAAACAGTTGCATTACTCTTTTGATCATAAAAGCCTCATATGTCATCACCGGTTCCACCTAAATCACTAAATGTTGGCAATTGGAAATACATCATTTTTTCATTCAATCTGAGTACGGGCAAATGGCCATGTATATTCTCACTTTAAATCACCCAACGTGTTTCCATTTCCAATCTCATGCCCGTGTCACTGAACGTGAGGGAGGGTCCCCCCAGTTAGAGGCAGGCAGCCCTCGGTTGGGTTGAGACGCGCCTAGCAGGGGATGTGACCACATAGATTTCAACTGCCCCTCATTGGTCAGATGCCGTCACCTGGAATTTGACCGCGCTCTGAGAAAGTCTGAGACCCAGTGGGTTCGGGCTCTGTCCCCAAGGCTGTGGGCAGCGCAGGCCACTCCGACATCTCTACTGCAGATGGTTTGAAGAAAGGGTTCAAACATTTTCTTTCCCACACTTGTCATAAATGTTGTTAAAGCACAAAGTGTGTGACACTGGAATACACTTGAGTTGAATGGCGCAAAGGCATTTCTGGTTTTGGCTGCTTTGTGTCATTCTTATAGGTCTTCTAGGTTACGAGCATTAATTAGATTAAGAGAAAGAGCCTTTTTTCTGATTGGAAAGAGCCTTTCTGATGGTCGTTCTGGTCCCCTGAGCTGCGGGCACCATTCTCACTATGCGAGACACTCACGCTCGTCTGTCCTCCAGACCCACCCTATCCAAACTGGTAACTGCTGGGAGTGTCCGACGCTCGCTGGGTGACTTCAAAGTCTCGCAACGAAACACACAAGAAAAGAATGTGAATGAGCTCCTCGATCATTTCCTGTGGTTTGTCTGAATAATATTTTGGATATACAGGGTTAAATGAAACACACTATTAGAATCGAGTTTCACCGTTTCCCTTTGCTTTTCTGATGATGCGGCCAGAGATCTTTTTAATCCCACATGCGGCTCACGTTACTTTTCTATCAGCCAACACTGCTCTAGACCCCTAATTTTCCCATCTGTAAAATGGGATAATAGTATCCATTCTCCAGAGTCCCTGGGAAAATCAGCGCATTGAGCTGATGAATGTGAAACTACTTGGTAAATTATAAAGAGCAGGAGGAACCTAAAGTGCCAAGGACTCATGACAGTGACAGTGATGACGATGTTTTCAAGTCCCAGTTCCACGCTTCCAGATTTTCCTGGAAATTTTCAGCCAGAGGTCTTGCTGTAACCCTCTCTCATAGAGCTTCCAAGGCAGTGAATGCGACACTTTCAAAGTTCTGAATGTGACCCATGACCTGAACAGGTAGGTCAGCAACAGTGTTGGCAAGGAGACCACATACTACTGATGGAAATAATAGTAACAACAGCCTTGAGCTAAGTACTATGGTGAGTCCTTTTACCATCTTGGTTCTGAATAACACCCTGGCTGGCGTGGCTCAGTGGACTGAGCACCAGACTACAAACCAAAGAGTCACCGGTTCGATTCCCAGGCAGGTCACATGCCTGGGTTGCAGGCCAGTTCCCAGTAGGGGGCGTGTGAGAGCCAACCACATATTGATGTTTCTCTCCATCTCTTTCTCCCTCCTTTCCCCTCTCTAAAAATAAATAAACAAAATCTTAAAAAAAAACCCACTAAATAACACTGAGCTTCTATCAACGCAGCTATGAGCACACGGTCGATTCATATTTTTCCTTCTGTAAATTTGATTGCTTCTGATAAATTATGCATGTCTACCATGAACAGAAGTTGGCAAGATGTGACTGGACAGCAGCAGTTCAGTGGACAAAAGCAAAACGTGAGTCGACAAAGTGTGTGTGAGTTTAGGTAACAGATACAGGTTAAGGGTTATAACGCGAAAGGTGTTAGGGTCTCTGCAGTTGGATCGAAGCGCTGACCCTCTCGGTAAACTGGACCTGCTCCAGGGTGACTTCCATGACGTAACAGTTCTGTTATCTCTTCAGTCCATTCAATGATCTTTCGAGATAAACTGCTCACTCCACAGCCGTGGACTCAAAATGCATTTTCTCGCTGTCCCCAGTTGCGCCTCTCCACCCCAGGAAGTCCGAAAGAGCCTTGCAGATCATCACCATCTTGGCTTTAGTCAGTCTTTGTAAAAATCTGGAGTGCCCTTCAGTGTGCCCTACCCACAAAAACCTTGCCCCAGTTCNAAAAATAAATAAACAAAATCTTCAAAAAAAAACCCACCAAATAACACTGAGCTTCTATCAATGCAGCTATGAGCACACGGTCGATTCATATTTTTCCTTCTGTAAATTTGATTGATTCTGATAAATTATGCGTGTCTACCATGAACAGAAGTTGGCAAGATGTGACTGGACAGCAGCAATTCAGTGGACAAAAGCAAAACGTGAGTCGACGAAGTGTGTGTGAGTTTAGGTAACAGATACAGGTTAAGGGTTATAACGCGAAAGGTGTTAGGGTCTCTGCAGTTGGATCGAAGCGCTGACCCTCTCGGTAAACTGGACCTGCTCCAGGGTGACTTCCATGACGTAACAGTTCTGTTATCTCTTCAGTCCATTCAATGATCTTTCGAGATAAACTGCTCACTCCACAGCCGTGGACTCAAAATGCATTTTCTCGCTGTCCCCAGTTGCGCCTCTCCACCCCAGGAAGTCCGAAAGAGCCTTGCAGATCATCACCATCTTGGCTTTAGTCAGTCTTTGTAAAAATCTGGAGTGCCCTTCAGTGTGCCCTACCCACAAAAACCTTGCCCCAGTTCCTTGGGGAGAGCTCCGCCTCCCCAAGAAGCCTTGCCTGACCATCCTCACTACTTCTGTGCTCAGGCTGAATGTTCGACTCCTCGCTTGGTTTCTTGCTGTTATGTAATTTACACTGTGATTTACTCGTTATCGCCCCTACTAGATTATTGTTGTTAATACTAACATTAGCCATACACAGAGGATCTTGCATATAATAGGGCTCTCTACATTCATTGGGCAATATTTATTGAGCACATCGTATGTGCCAGGCTCTAAGTCATTAGAGCAACAGAGCCTAATGCAAATTTGAGTGTGCACACTTCTTATTATATTTAAACAATGCAATTTAAGTAAATTGCCGTGTTAAATAATATAAACAAGAAGCAAAGCAAACTGAATTCCTGAGGAGAAAATGTGTATACGTTCAAGATTTGCAGATTGAATCCCATTTTAAATGCACTAGGGGAGTATTCTTAATTAAAACTGGGGGTCTGTGCTTCTCAAAGAGCAAACAGTCCCCCCTAACATCATCCACATATCCCCAGCCTACCTCTTCGAATGGCAGGTTATGATACAAATGGTCTTCTCTTAAAATAGAAACATCTGTACGCCCCAATCTTTGCCACACTTCTTGCCCTTGAGTGAGGCGTCCTCAGATCTGAGCAGCCCCCAAATCACCCAGAGGATATTAGTAAAACAGCCCCGGGAGTTGGTGACTCACTAGGTCTGGGGTGAAGCGGCTGCTATGGGGGGAGATGTCGCCCTTTGAGACCCACTGGTTTAGGCTGAGTAAAAACCTCACTGTAGTTTGCTGAGACCCCCACAGGGCCTCACCTAACTGCCCTCGCCGGGGGCTCCGTCACCTCACATAACACGGGCATCTTGATCCTTTTCCTGCCAAATTTGTGGTAAGATGACAGTGAGACCCCAGACGGGGAATTGTCCCATGGGAGGCCTGCTGCGCCTACAAACGGGAGCTGAAAACACACACACCTTCAGTGGGGCCACAGGATGCGGCAAAGGCACCCGCCCCATTCCGCGCTCCCACTCAAGCCGTCCCAGCTATCTGTTATTGAGAAATTCTGGTCTCCAAATCCAGCTGATTTCACTGACGAGACGACAAAACAAGAGGATCCCGCAGTTGACAAAGACCCACTAGGTCATCGTTTCGGACCAGGTACATCGTCCAGCCTTTTTTGTTTCCTTGCTTGATTCAATAAAGCCATCAGAACCATCGAGCCGGTGGCACGTGCCATTCCTCAGCTGGAGTGTTTGGTTTCCCCCGAATCGAGTTATGGGGCAGAAACAGGCAGCATGCAGACAACAGAGAAATAAAAAACCAGATTCTCATTTCTCTTGTCAGCTCACGGTGGTGGTGGCTTCCACTCGGAAATGCTAAGATCCCACGAGATCCCACTTAATTAAAGCCCCGCCAGCCCCTGCTCACTCCGGCTTGCCCTCTAACGGCCTCTGAGGCCACGCTCTGTGATGTCTCCCTAACCCACGAGAACGGCTCGGGGGAATGTTAATGCAAGGGATCGATGATCAAAAATTAATTTTAAAGCCCGTGGTGAGAGAGCATTAACACGAGCCATGCAGCCCGCCCAGCGGAGACCCTGAGCGCCGCCGCCGAGGTCTTGCAGAGGATTTGAGCACAGAAGGCTGCACGGATAGAATGAATGCATCTTGAGAATAATGATGCATGTCACTAATAACCTGGTGCTAAGTTATAAGCCTAAATTGGAGCCTCTGCAGAGGCATATACAGCCTCTGTAATTTCCAGTTTGCTGTAATAGTATGGAAATGGTTTTTGGTGCCGGGATTGGATCAGCCTAAATGAGCTGGAATTGATAGCTGCCTGGGAGACGAGGGCCAGGAGAGAGTGGTCACGCCCGTGTCCTTGCTGACTTATCTGGGGCTCTCCAGACGTGACAGTTTTAAGGAGTGAGCCTTTAACTGTGTTACAGAAACGCACTACAATCTCCTACAGCACAGAGCAGGCCCTTCTCAAATTGACTCTGCAAGACGGCGGAATGGAGGGCCTCTGTTCCAGGGAGGGAAAGGGCTTTTGCTCCCCGGTAAAGGAAGAGGAAGCCATAAATGCAGGGCAGGAGACCTGGGGAAGGCATTCTGAGGGCATGGAGAAGTCAGCTCTCTCCCTAGGAGACCCTGAGCCCCAGGTACTGTGACCCGTAGAAGCGAGAATGTTCCAGAAGGCAGACGGCTTTCCCCTTTGAGGGGACAACACGCTGACCCTCGAGGACAAGTCAGGGACACTCATGTTGAAACTGTTCAAACCACAAAATAAAAAGCCTGAGGTTGATAGCCTAGGAGAATTTCTTTGGGTTCCATGTGGCAGAGAGCATCTTGAGTGTTATGCTGCAATTGAGGTCACTAATAACTCACTCATCGGGACATGAATAAATCATTAGGAGGCACGGTGGCAAGTTAGATTAGCCTGATTGGAAGCAAGCACCGTGAGGTCTTCGCGAGGCATGTAAGACTCACTATGATGTGGCCTTAAAAGGAGAGGAAGAGACACCAAGGTGCACACACACAGAGAAGAGGCATCCAAGGACACGGTGAGAGGAGGGGGCGTCTGCACACGAAGGAGAGAGGCCACAGGGCAAACCAACCGGGCAGCACCTTGACCTTGGGCTTGCAGCCTCCAGAACTATGGAAAAATAATTTTTTGTTGTTCTAAGCTCCCCAGCCTCTGGTGTATTGTTACGGCAGCCCTCGCAAACTAATACACCGTCTGTAGACCTGAATTTTAAAAAGATTTTTAGAAAGCCACTACTAAGTTCATTCCCTCATTCTCCATGTTTTCATGGAGGACTTACTACGTGCCAGGAATGATTCTGATCCGAGGGCCAGGATGCCGTGGAGAGCAAGATGAACTGCTGTCTCAGAGCTCACACCCTGCGGATGTGTGGCTGACAAGAACAAAAGCGCAGAGAGCACATGTCGGATGGAGGCACAGGACGTGAGGGGATGGGTCGATGCCCGCAGAGACAGCGTTGTGATGAGATCTCATGACAAAATGATGTTTCATCAGGGACCGAACTTGAGTGAGGACATGGACATGATGAATATCTAGTGGGGAACCATCACCGGTAAAGGGAATAGCTGAGGCCAATACCCCGAGGCAAGGGCAGGTGTGAGGGACCCCAGAAGGGAGAACAGAGAGAGGGGAGCGCAGCCCCCTGATAGGGTTCTGCCTTGATTAGTTTTATATCTGTACTGCCACTTACACGCAAAAATGAGCCAGTCACGTAAAAGGTGTTCAATAAATGCTTGTGGAATGAATGAGTTCCTGACCACTTAAATCTACCGACTCAGTGATAATGAACTCAGATTACTCAAATAGTCACACTGTTGAAATATTTATATGTACCAGACCATCTACGCCAGGTTTTCAGGGGGAAGTATTGTCAATAAACTTCACAGGGCGGCATGTACTTCCTCCACAATCACAGGAGAAAGTTTGCCGATGCTGCAAGTTTTGTCCAAGGAAATATCTGATGCTCACGAACTAGGCTATAAGCACCCACCAGGGTTGTGAAAGGCACGGCCAATCATCTCTGTTCTCCGTGCCCCCCCTCTCTTGAGCTCCATGTCCAAGGGCTTACGGGACATCTACCTGGGTGTCTTAATAGGAGCACTCAACCAATATGTCTAAAGTGCTCAAGTCTCGGGTCCCCATCACCCCCAACCGCACCTGTTCCCCCTTAGCTTTCCCACCTCGGGTGTGGCACCAACTTACACCCCAGAAGCTGGGAATCTTCCCTTTCCCTCATCAGAGATCCCGTCAGCAAGCCTTCAAGTCACCTCCCAATGCAGCACCTGCCCCACCTGGTGGACCGCCACCGTGTCCTTACTGGTTTCCTTTCATCCAGTCTCTCCCCCTTCATGCCTCCCCTGAGCCACCAGAGAGACCCTTGAAATAAGGAAATAGGGTCAAGTCCCTCCTCTGCTCCAGCTCACCAGTGGCTTCTCCCCACGTGTGGGTTAAAGTCCACAGGGCCCCCCAGGAACTGTCCCCAGCTCCGTCTCTGCCCTGCTGTGCCCCCACACCAACCTTCACTGACCCCAGACCCTCGGCCTCAAGCCTCTCTGCTTGCTGTTCCATCCACCTGGAATCATTTTTCCTAGATAGTCTCCATAATTCATTCAGGACTTGGCTTCAAAAGCTCCACATCACAACGACCTCTCTCTATCACCAGTCATCTCCTATTCCTTTATCCCACTTTCTCTTCTTCCCACCACATCCCACCACCAACGTGGTGGTGTTAGTGGGTTTGCTGTCTGCTGGGTTGGCTGCTGCATCCTGACCGTCAAGAACGGCGCTGGTGGTGCAGGAGGCACTCAGTAAATGTTGGTGGAACCAGTGAATGAATGAATGAATGAATGAATGAATGAATGAACGCATGCTCCTGGAAGGCACTGGTCACACAACGCCTTGCCTGCAGGACCCAAACCAGATCGTAGGCCCCCTCTGATGAGTGCTGTGAATGATCCAAAGTCTGCTGGTTCGAGACATGAAAACGATGGGCCGTCCGTGCACTACACCGTGGGGGGCGGTGGTTTGTTTTGTTTTCACACCAAGGACTGTTCCATTTGTCTCTTTCTTCCCAGAACCTAACAGAGTCTAGGACCAACAGGCACTTGGCAGGCGTTCCCTGAACTCACACTCCGTGGACACCATGGCTTTGAGACTCACCGTGTGCAAAGATTAACTGGTGATACGTAACCCTGGTATAATTCTGCACCTATTTCATTGGCATTTAATACATGTGAAGCTAGGGGTCCTATGCACCGGGTCCCCCATCTCCATGGCTCATGTGAGGCTTTGCGAGGAAGAAAAGGTGCCCCTCCCTACTAGCCAGCTGGCTCCAGAGCCAAGTGCACCTGTAGGCTCCTGCCTTCACCTGCACGGCTCCCTCCCACGTGACAGGGACTAGGGCCAGGTGACCAGTCACTCTGTTGGCATCGGTCCTGGGAGATGCAAAAACAGTGCTGTCTTCATCCTGTGCTTACGTAGACCTTCTAAGGAAAGTCTATGACATGAGCCCTTGACTTATACCTGACACGTCCTCTCTCCCAATGTTAACACCCGGTCACTCAGGAGGCCTGCCCGTTTGAAAAGGCCCAGGACCGAGCTGTCTGGGTTGATTAGTGCCAGAATGGCACCCCTGTGACAGGGGCCACACTAGGACCAAGCGAGACGGGCTGCTGCCGTGTGTTCGCCAAACCTCTTCCAGCCACGGCCCACCCACGTGGCACGAGCGTTGAGAGAAATTACCGTCCTCACTTTACATAAAGAGGAGAAACATTTGATTTCTTTCGTAATGGCCTCTTCGAGCAGTTTGCAAATGTAATTACATGGGATGGAAATGCCAGCTTGGGCAATGAAATTATCGGCACATTAAAAGAGACAAATGCAGGGAAGCGAGGCTTCAGAGGACGGATCGAGTACAAGAGGAGATTCCCCGGGGTCCCGACTCCCACTCTGAAGGAGGAGACCCCGCGTTGCCGGGTGAGGGAGTCTGGCATGATTTCGGGGTCATGGTTGAATGTGCTAACGTTACCACTGGGACCCGCACGAGGTAGGAGGTTCCTGCGCGTAAGGAGGAGGCTGGCCCCTGCCCCTCAGGCAGCCACTCCCTAATGAAATAAGGGAACAGTCAACTTGCGCCCGGCACCAGCTCGGCGCCTGGCCCTGCGCTGGGTACCTCCGCATCCCAGATCTCCCTCAGTGCCCTCACGATTCCTTCCACAGGGAGGGAACTGGGGCTTAAAGCAGCAGTGTGAGCTGGGCCCTGGTCCAGGCTTAGCCCTCTTCAGGTCCCCCCTGCTGCCATGCCCAGGCCAGGCCGGGGCTCACCGCCCTCTCCTCCCCACCCCACCCCGAGGCTCCAGTTCCCTGCTCCCCAGCATCCCCACTGGGCAGAAAGCCAGCCCTCCAGGATGGCCAGGGCCCTGCCCACATGCTAAGCTCACAGAAGGAGCCTGCTGGGGCGGGGGGCAGCTGTCTCAGGGGCCCCCTCAGGCCTTCATCACTCATCCGGGTTCCAGCCGTCCTTCCCTACACCAGGGTGGTTCTGAGTGCAGGCTCTGAGGTCCACCTGCTGTGTTTGAAGCACAGTTCTGCGTTCGTGCCCTCTTGGGCACTGCCCTAACCTTGCTGTGCCTCAGTTTCCACACTGCTACCTGGGTGCGATAATATCCCCAATGTTACAGCAATATAACAGCATCCCAATGTTTTAGGAATTGAATGCACCATAACATATTTCAAGGTCAGAACCTAATAAGCACTTAAAAAATATTGACTTTTGTCATTATTATTTTTATTACTGCTCAGTTTTTGTGTCCTACCTAAACTCATATGTTGAAGCCCTAATCCCAGTGTGATGGCTTGGGGCATGGGGAGCAGGTAGGGGAGCTTTTGGAGGAAGCTCATGAGGGTGGAGCTCTCATGAAGGGGATTAGAGCCACCTGCAAACCAGGAAAAGGCTTCTCACCAGGAACCAAATGCGCCAGCACTTTGACCTTGGACTTGCAGCCTCCAGAACCACGAGAAATAAATTTCTGAGCCACCACTCTGTGCTATTTTCTTACAGCAGCCTCGGTGAGTGAGGACAATTATTAGTCCATGTCTTCCGTGGTGGCACCCCCTTCCATTATGTGAGTGGCCATGTGTACAATGTGGGCGTGCCTCAGTCTCCCCGTGTAATTTCCTCCTCCACCCCAGCCAGCAGCCGGGCAGGCTGACTGGGCCCTGAGGACACTGGGCCCTGCGGACACTGGGCCCTGTAGACACTGGGCCCTGCGGACACTGGGCTCTTCGGACACTGAGCCCTGCGGACACTGGGCCCTTCAGACACTGGGTCCAGCAGGAGAACCCTGCCGTAATCTTGAGCACAAGTGGTGGAGTAGTGGCTCCCAAAAGTGGTCACATGGGGTCCTAAAGGAGCAAAGCTGACACTGAAAATCTCATTTTTTAAGTTTAAATGGGTGGGAAAAGCAAGCGATTCAGAAGCTGAGCAAACAGTGAAATGTTGGGGGAGGGGGGCATGGGGGGATAAGAAGACCACAGGTCCTGAATGTGGTCCAGTTTGCTGCCTCCTTCACTTTCGCTTTTCTGTTTACCCCGCGCAGGTCCTGCTGAGTCTACGGCAGCGGGGTGCTTCTGCACCAGCCTCCTGTCTTTTATGCTCATCGCCCCCACGTTCATTTCAGAACCCCTTCCTCAGCCGCCTGGACCATCACCACAGCCCCCCTTGGGTGTCTCTGGCTACGGCCTGCTCACTGCGGGTGGGGGCGTCTGTATAAAACACACACTGAGCAGGGCACATGCCTGGGTTGCAGGCCAGTTCCCAGCAGGGGGCGCATGTGAGGCAACCATACATTGATGTTTCTCTCCCTCTCTCCTTCCCTTCCCCTCTAAAGAAAAGTAAATAAAATCTTGAAAACACACACACACACACACACACACAAAGCTGAGGATCCCAGTTCCGCTTTTGAAACTAAACCCTTACCAATGCCCATTTTATTGTTTGATCAAATCCATCCTGCCCTTTTCTGTGCCCCCCACTAGCAATGCTGGCTGCTCGCTGTCCCCAGAACGTACACAGCCCGTGTGCCCACTGAGCGCCCTCTCTGTTTCAGTCCCACTGCAGGGCCTAGGGACGCTTGGTGAGCACTTGGTCCTCGAACACCAGGAGGCCATGGAACAGCAGGAGGGGTCGTTGGGGGCCAGTGGAGAGTGTGTCAGAGAGAGGTGGACAGGACCCGTCGCGTCTCATACACAGTGTTCCCTCAGAGGAGGCGTCTCATTTAAATGCTACCACTGT
This sequence comes from Sturnira hondurensis, assembly GCF_014824575.4. Taxonomy (NCBI): domain Eukaryota; kingdom Metazoa; phylum Chordata; class Mammalia; order Chiroptera; family Phyllostomidae; genus Sturnira; species Sturnira hondurensis. The sequence continues at coordinate 1,267,213 of NW_028079430.1, read as the reverse complement.
TGAGTGATTTCCTCCATTGCGGAATCACTTATTTAGTGAAAAACTCTGAAGGTGAACAGAGAACACCTGGGGCAGGTGTCCGGTGACACAGAGGGGTGTGATGGAGGGGACACAGGTGACGCGTCTTCCGCAGTCAGCCAGGAAGGGTGGGGGCTATGTGTCCTGCCTAAACGCATTCGTATTCCATCTTCTTTCAAAATTCTGTGACAACCCGAATAGACACCTGGGCAGGGCACGAGCAGCCCACTGGATGTCCTTTCACGCTGCCCCAGGGAGTAAGGAGAGCCGAGATCCGGAGTCATCACCTCCAGGGCGGCATGCCGACACCCTTAAGGAGTGGTGGGTGTTGGGGCAGGTGACGCAAATTCTCTGAGCCTCAGTTATGAGCTTCGGGAACTGAGATAATTCCTACCCCCCTGAGTACTGTGAGATCCCCAGATATACAGTTCATTTTTCAGCATGGGAGTGCTGTTAAAATGGGAAACCAGAACCAAAGAACCAAAGAAACCACCAGACGGGGGATCCTACACTGAATTTCCCAGCTGCAGGCAGACATCCGTGTTCCAAGTAAAGTGAAGTCATAAGCAATGACGCCTGAGGCCCTTTGCTCTGCAAGCCTTCCCCTCCGCTTATCAAGACCTCTTTCCCCTTGACAGCGCTGCCTGCAGGTAACACGGACTCACGGTCCCCGGAGGGTTCCCTCCCGACCCACTCCTGTCTCCGCGAGGCGGGAAGTCCTTCTCGGCAGACTGAAAGGCACTCAGGTAGGTGCATATCGACATTTTCATCCCCCTTGGCAATAAACCCTTAAGGGGGGGGAATGTGTTTCAAGATGAGGCCTTAAACCTATTTGGTAGGGCCTTATAAACTCAGTGCGAAACGAGGCAAAATAGCACAAAAAGAGACGTTTTGGGCCCCCGTCACAGAAGCATAGCAGTGAGGGGGCTGCCCCCCACCAGCAGTGCAGTGGGGCCCGTGGCCTTTTCAGGAAGAGCAAGGAAGTCTCTCAGTGCGCTGGGTCGTTCAGGACGGCAAACCTGAGAGGCGCCTCCTGGCGGAGACCCAGGGCAGGGCAGGCCACTGGGCAGAAGGGGCGCGCCCTGAGCCAGCAGGGAAGGGCCAGCGGACCGGGAGCTGTTGGCAAGTTTTGCCAAGGCGTCTGCTGCTGGCAGACCATGGCTTCTTGTTGGGGTTCTGTCCTTTCTGCTTCTGCCCCGTGGCCTTGCAGATACATTGGCGTAGTTCCGACACGTTTCCGACCCCGAGCCCACACCCGGGAGGCAACTCCCAGCTGCAAAGGTTCCTTAGGACTAAAGACCAAACGGGCTCAGGGCTTCATGCTCCTCCAATGCACGCCCCTTGGAACAGGGCATCGCGGCTGCGCAGATCTGGGTTCCGATGGCCGGGGAAGGGGACCCGGCGACCTGGCTGAGCTGGAGCTCCGTGCTGTTCACAGATGACTCAGAGAGACACCTTTCCCCACCCCCACCACCCCGCACACGCCCCCCACCCTCAGCCGGAGGTGCTCAGGGCTCCGAAGCTGCCAAGCAGCGGAGTAGGGTGATGTCTTCTGTCCTTGCCCCTCCCCACACTCACACACCAGTTGGAGTCTCAGATCTATTGGAATGGGTCATACCCAGAACCAAATTTCAATAAGGACACAGGCACTGATGAAGAAAATGACTTTGGAGTCAGTGCCACTGCCTGAGACACGGAGGAGACATCTGCGTTCCAGTGCAGCCGTCCTGCCACCCCGGGGGGTACCTTGGGGAAGTGGCCCCGGTCTAGTCAGGGTTGTGGCAGGAACGGGGACAAGCCCAAAGCAGGCAGCAGAGGAGAATTTCACGCAGGGCCAACGTTCAGAGATGTGGGGAGAGGAAAGCAAAGAGGAATGGGGGCGTATCTGGGTTTGGGGGAGCAGCTCCCACCACTAGGTCTGGAGGGTGAAGGGAGTGAGCCGTCCCTGGACCCAGAGGGACAGGCAGCCCCGGGAGAGCCCCACCGACCCATGTGCTGTCAGAGGGGACCCCGGGGAAAAAAACTCCCATTCTTCTCACCCTTGAGTTTCCCGCCAATGCCTCCCGCTGACCCAGCCTGATGGGAATCAAGAGAGCAAAGGTGTCCGCTCCGGCGGCCTACGGTGGGGCCGTAAAGGGTCACCCGTGGCAGGAGCAGGTAGCGGAGACCACAGACTGGGTGCAGGCACCTGCAGGGGCTACAGCCTCACCCTGCTCACTCCCCAAGGTCCTGGCCCCCTGGGGCAATCGGAGAATGTTTGCCAAGGCCACCCCAAGTGACCTGATCAGACACGTCCCGAGAGACCATCAGGCCCCATTCTGTCTTGACTGGCAGCCCCCTGGTAAGGATGACAAGTTTCAGGTTCTACCAATAGCTACCAGGATATTTGGCAACATAGTAGCCCAAGCAGAGGGTGCAGTGACACGTGGGACCTCAAGATCTCCAAGGCCAGAGGGGAGGATGATCCTGTCCAGGGGCACCTCTGGAGGATGTCTGGAGGCCAGCACCTCCTGAGCCCAGCCTCAAGGGGCACATGCACCCTCCAAGCTCCCCAAAGAGCACGTGGTCAGAGCTACAGCCGGGGCGGCTGACATGTAAGCCCCCCCAGGGGGACCCCAAACATCCCAGCGGCACAGAGAAAGGACTCAGCAGACTTTTTCTGTAAAGAGCCGCGTTGTAAACCTTTTATCTTTGTGAGCTGCATGTTCTCTGTATTTCACCCGGAAAACAGGTGACTGGCGGGGTCTGACACTCGGTGGCAGTTTGCTGACGACGGACTTGGAATTTGAGATTGCAAGCGTTCCGATGATCCCGCCCTCTTTTGTGCAGACAGGACGGTGGGGCTGGGTCACCTCTGTTTTAGGTGTGGGTATCCTCAATTTCTACGAGACTGCAAGCCACATGGAAACGGAGCCGTGCCTTTCTGTCNACTCAGCAGACTTTTTCTGTAAAGAGCCGCGTTGTAAACCTTTTATCTTTGTGAGCTGTATGTTCTCTGTATTTCCCTCGAAAAACAGGTGACTGGCGGGGTCTGACACTCGGTGGCAGTTTGCTGACGACGGACTTGGAATTTGAGATTGCAAGCGTTCCAATGATCCCGCCCTCTTTTGTGCAGACAGGACGGTGGGGCTGGGTCACCTCTGTTTTAGGTGTGGGTATCCTCAATTTCTACGAGACTGCAAGCCACATGGAAACGGAGCCGTGCCTTTCTGTCCTGGGCATGCCCAATGCCCAGGATGACATGAACGAATGAACGAACGAATGAATGAGTGAATATCCGTACGAGGGATGCTACAATTTGCAGTCCCATCTGCAGTCTGTGTTACTGTAAGCCTTGTGCCTTGTCTGTGTATTTAAAATATTAAATGAGCAGAAGATGTGTAGAGAAATAGAGACTCTGTGTGGCTCCTCCGTCTCTTCCCAAACTGAGCCACATTTTCATGCGCCGCCTCACTTGCAGGAGGGTAGAACAGGTTAGCTCAAACAAACAAATGTTGACAGTAGAAAAGTAAACAGGATCCTAATTAATGCGTCTGCTAATTAGACTCCCTGGATGGGTGTTTAACCATAACACATGAATTAGGTGTTTATTCCTAACATATGCTCCACTTAGGGGGTTGGGTATTCAGTGCTCTGTTTAGCTATCAAACGTGGCCTTCAAACACCACAGAAAACAGATCCTTGCAAACTCTGTTTTCATGATCTTGAGTAAGTTCCCTCTCTCCCTTCCCTCCCCGCCACCTGCCGCGAGGGTCTGCTGTCACTACTGTTGTCCAGAAGGATAACTTGGGGACTGCCTGTGAGACCCTGGCCTCGGCACCTCGGCCACTAGCGTGGATGCAGAGACGCTCAGGACGAGGTCTGCCAGTGTGCAGGGAGGCGGAGGGAGTGGAGAAGAGAGTACCGAACAGTTTCTGTCCTGCAAGCGTCCTTACCAGATAAAGAGACCAAGGTCCCGAGAGCAAAAGGCATTCCTCCAGTCACATCTGTCCTTCAGGCCTTCACTCGGTCAGGGCTGATGGACCCCTGTGACGAGCCAGGCCCCATGCCGCCTAGTGGGTGGGGGTCGAGCCAGCTTTGTGGATTCTGGGTCATCTCTGCTACAGATAATTCCAAGAAAAAAAATGTAAAATCGGGGCAAAACGTGAATACTGATGTAGAATAATGGCAAAATAGAAATGAAAAAAATGCGAAAGCCAGTAGTCATTATAATCATCAGAAAATCCAGAGAGATAACATAACATTTTTATTAATGAACCACCTGTCACACCCCTGTAGTAAGTTTTCCCAACAGTTTTGATTGGATGGGCCTCGGTCACCTCTTCGGTGACAATGATTTTACAATGTCGTTTTCTACAGACAGAAAGGAGAGACACGTGAGTCTTCCCTCAGGTGTCACTGATCAAAATTTCTTTTGGATAATTGGCTGTTTGCGATGTTTCTTCAGCTTCACAACTCATGATAGGTAATGTACTAGACAACTTCAGGGTTGCCGTCAAACCTGGGAAAACATTTACCGAGGAGCAAACTTCTCTTCGGATTTGGTCCCAGCGATGAGAACCAAACCCTCTGGGATTTCGTGGAACCGAAGGCCGTAAGTGGTCTTCATAGGCTCACACCCGGCACCACAGAGGCTGGGCCTAGGTTCTCCTGCACCCTCACCCCTCCCCTGCTTGGAGGGACCGGAAACCCCGCACCTAAGAGCATAGCCACAGGCCCCTCATGGTTGAGGATGAGTTGGCCCCGGGGGACAGTGGGGTTACACCCAGAAGCCATTCTTGGACTAGATCAGCCAGCAATAATTTAGCTGCACAGAGAGGTGACTAAAGACTACATAATTACGAGTATCTCATAAAACTGACGTTCAACATGCATGCAACTTACCTCTCCCTCGGAGGAGAGAGTGACAGAGAAGTCAGTGGGGAAAGACCTGCACATTTGATTGTGATTTGCATTTCTCACCCACGCAGAGTTTGTCTAAAATCAATGGTCCTGTGAACTTTTGCCACCTTCCCCCACAACCCCCAAAGCCCCCAACCCCCATAAGTAAAGGGACAATGCAAGTTAGGACCCGAAGCCTAAACCACACTAGCTTAATGGCACATGCACTGCAGGTACTAGGAATTCCATAATGAACAATAAGTAGCTATTTGAAAACATCCGATGGCTTTCGGTCTAAACCAGGGAAGCAGCTATTCACACACATGTTGTTTACTGACGCGGAGACCAAGCTACTTGTGAAAACACGTGGAAGACACACCATTCCCTCAGTCCTCGTTTAAAAAAAAAATCCAGACTCACAAGCATGGCTTGAACATCAACCAAGACGGGTTAGGATTTGCTGAAGTAACAAACAGTCCCCAATGTCTCAGCACCTACAAACAATACATTTATTTTATTTTTCATTCACGGAAACCTGGCGTGGGTTCACAGGACTCCTCAAGAAAGCCACGCTCCGTGTGATGACTCAGTGTGTCTTCTGTGTCAACACATGTTTTTATAGTCTCATGTCAACGGACCCAGATATAAAGTGGAGCACCAGTAATTAAATGTGTTTCCCACGCGAATTCTATCAGCCCAGGGAAATCCCACAGCGGTGCCTAATTTCAGGGAGTGTAGAGGTACAGGCCTCCCATGCACCCAGAAAGAGGGCGAGGAGGATTCCGTGAGCAGTCTGCCACAGCTGCGGACGTCTGCGTGGCCCTGCCCTGCTTCTCCGGCTGCTTAGCCCAGAAGTCCTTCTCACAGCCGAAGTCCCAGCCTTCCCGAGATACTTCCAGTTTTCCCAAGCACAGGGCAACTTCCTTTCATACTTTCTTGGTTATGTTCTCAGGGCTCGCCTGACCGACAAACCTTCTCTGGCCCCTCAAGAATGGATCAGACGCCCTGGCGAATGCATCTGCACAGACCCTGCATGTACGGTATCACCTAACATCTTTCGCTTTGTACTGAGATTGCTTTGGGCCTTGTGAGGTTACCCCAGGAAACCCAAACCTTGAGAATAAGTGACACATCGTATTCACGGGGCCACCTGTTTCACAGCTGCTCAAGAAAGACTGGTTCAGGATGGCGTGGTCTGCCAGGGAAAGAGCAAACTCGCGGACTCGAGCATCATCCCATGACCTTTCCAGTGTTACTACCATGATGCGCCTTCGTGAACCTCATTTGACCACATAATCAAGGGACTTCCTGTTTCACTACCCGCCCCCTCCCCTCCCCTCCCCCATCTCCCATGCTTGCGTCTTTGTTCTCACTGTGTTCCTATCCTGGGAGCTTTCCTAACCACATTTTGGTATTTTCAGGTCCTACAGGTATTTCAGAGGCCAGTTCTGAAGACAATTCTCTTTTCGGCCTGAACGATGCCTCCCTCCCCTGAATGCCCATCAAATTTTACCCACGGCCTATAACGTCACTTTATCCTACAAAGTGCTCCATAAAGCGTTGTGGGAGAGATGTCGAGTGTTTCACTACATCATATAAAATCCTTCCCATTCCCTCCCCACCTCAGAAAGAAGGCACGAACGCCTCAAAACCTATGAAATATTCAACACCCTTTTCAGTCCTGGTTAATAAGCTGCCGAGACAAAGATGCTTCCGTGTGAAAATAACTGTGTAACTTGCAGTGAATTATCAACAATCCACATTTTGCCGAGGAAAACCAAGAGGTTTATCTTATTTGTTGTTTTGCTGCCTTCTTTCTTCCTGTTGGATTTATTAATGCCCATATCATCAGAGCTATAATAAGCCTTAAAATTAATGTCCGATGTCTTTCATAGCTTAAGACTTAATTTATCCCCTAAGCCTTAGACTCTGGCACAATTAGGTTGTGATACATGGACATTTCTGCTTACTGCGGACTTAGTAAAAAGGACTCCAATATTGAATGGCCTCATAAATATATATTGAATTTCACTTCCTAACATGCAAAACCCATTTTCCTATTGTGGGGAGGTTTTTCAGGTTGGGGGGCAGAGTGAGTGTCTTTAAGTCTTTGTGTTGTGTGCCACTAATTCGTCCATAAATCACCATGCCTGAGAATTGCACAGATTACCCTAAAGCCAACACTCAGTTAGCCCGGGAACCCCCAGGGCACCCTTCAATCTCACCCGTGTCTCCAAAGGTTTCCTGCCAGAGGGTTAAGATGTCAGGGTCACTTGGACATTCATGAGAAGTTAGCGATACTTCATTAGTTTTCATCAAATTCTTTATTGAAAAAAAAGTTACTCTTTTTTTTAAATCCTTGCCTGAGGATACATTTATGGACAGAGAGGAAGGGGGAGGGGCAGAGAGAGAGAGCAACATCGATTGGTTGTCTCCCACACTTACCACTGGGAATGTGGCCTGACTGGGGATTGAGGCCAGAACCTAGGTATGTGCCCTGACCAGGACTTGAACTCACAATCTTTTGTGTCGTCGGGTTGTACCAGATGACGATGCTCCATCCAACTGAGCCACATCAGCCAGGGCAAAGGTTGTGGTTTTCTATTACCATATTTTTTGGACCATCAGACGCACCTAGGTTTTAGAGAAGGAAAATAGGAACAAAAATGTTGAAGCAAAAAATGTGGTAAAATATTTCATAACATAAATAATGTCATATTTCACCAATGTAAATGTAAACAGAACTCAACAGCAGAATTAATAACCGTTATTCCCCCCCAATTTGGGGGGAGGGGTGTAAGAAGTGCATCTTATAGTTGGAAAACAATTATGGTACGTAGGTTTAAAAAAATCACTAGAGAGAATACTGATGAAATGTGGATGTTTCCCAAGATCCTCCTCCTGAGAAACAACCTCAGTCGATTAACATATTTTTCATTTGTGTATTCACTAGACTTTTATTTGTGTGTGTGTGAGACTTTCTTCCTCATTCCTGGTCAGAAGTGCCTTGTCTGCTTTGCCGCCCGCTCTCATCTGTTGGTCCTGCTGCCTTTGTTGGATGAGGCTGTGAAACTGGGAATTCTCTAGGACAGTTCCATCACTTCCGGTCTCACTGCAGGAACGAAGGCAGACGCCCCTTTTTTATTACAAAATCTTTTATTACAAAAACCATAAGCATGTAGATCTGTAGCATAACAATATCACGCTCAAGCGCACCGCATGACATTTTAGGTGAAACTATAAATTATTACGCCGATACTATTATCCTACCAACCACACTCAAGCAGGCATCACTTCTGCCGGACTCGGGATTTACTCTTTGCTCGGAAATGCTAAGACAATTTTTTCCCTCAATGCTCCACTATAACAGATTAAAGTATGCTCAGCAAGGGTTCGAAATAAGAAGAGGCAGGAAACACAAACATTGGAAATAGGGAATCGCCCACTCCGAGACAACAGAAACTTCTCTTTGAGAGATCCTGGGTGGTGTGGCTGCAATGTGGGTGGGTGGACGAAAGCGCGCAACGCAACAGGAGAGGAAAGGAGGCAGAAAAACTGTAGCGGAACAGAGCAAGAGATAGTTAGGGGTTTAAATACATCAAACACGTACAGGAGAGTCTTCGGAAAAACAAGCTGAGATCATGTAATGGGGGCGCGTATATTATAGCAAAGGGTACGCGCGGCAATGGTTAAAAGAAGGAAGAAAGAGGCTGCAGAGAAGGAGAGAAGGAAGTAGACAGGAACCTCCCCAGCGTTCTGGATACTTCTACATGTGTAGACATGGGCTTAGATGCTACCTTCCACATTCTCAGCGTGGCTTTGGAAGATGAAGGAGAGAAGCTTCGGCCCTGCCTTCAGTTCAGGTAGAAGGCCCCGCTTAGGAGTGGCCTGCAGCAGCGGTCCCCAACCTTTCGGGGAAGACAATTTTACCACGGACTGGGGTGAGAGGCACAGTTTCAGGAGGATTCAAATGCATTGCAAGGTTCAAGCTCACCTCCTTCTGTGCCGCCCTGTTCCTAACCGGCCCAGAGGTTGGGGACCCCTGGCCTAGAGAGTAAAATCAATGGAACAGATGCTGTCGTGTCTCCTCATATCTCTCCACATAGTCAGCATGTACTTTTCTGTAATTCTCCCTTTTTAAATAAAAAATAATTTTCCAAGCTAAAGAGGCTTTCTTCAGTGACAAGTTCGTGTAAAACAAGCAAACCAGCAGAACTAGGGCCCGGGGAGACTCGTGAGCATCAGCAGTTCATCCACCTGTCCATCCGACCCACCACCCCACCCATCCACTTGTCTCTATTTCTGTATCTCTCCTTAGAGATTCATTCTTCATTCCATAAAGGTACTGTTAGTAGGCATGAGTAGATCAATACGATAAAGGCCAGACCTTATCTTCAAGAAGCTTACACGCTAGGGTATAATCACCTTTTCCATTCTGGTAAAAACACACAAGAAGTTCCTTGTTTTTGTCTTAACCCTGGGTTTCTGCTTCCTAGGTTTGGAGCTCAGTATTCAAGTCACGTGTGCACACACACACACACCCTTTTCAGAGCGATGGCCTAATTATTTGTATAAACTTAAAGAAACAAAGCCCTACATTTGTATTGCATCTCTCAGGATTCCATAAGGAAGCTTTTTCCTGAAGGAGTAGACAAGCCTGTCCTGCAGTGGATGGAGGCCAGGTTACTTTCCTTTCTCTTCCCCTTGGCAAGCTTGTCTGATGTGATGCTCACATCCACCTGCTTCCCCCCAGGGAGACAGAGGGGTGGGGCTGGATCACTCTCATTAGCATATGAAAAAAAAAAAGAAAAGCGCACCACTAACCAAGGTGACAGAGCAGGCAGATCTGTGACCTCCGGCTGACTCCTAACTCTTCCCACACAAAACTTTACCACCTATTACTAGGACAATTTAGGGAGAAGAATAAAATGCCGAAGAAAATCCACCTGAAGTTTAGAGATAACCAACAGCTCTCGTACTCACACACACCTTGACCCCTACAGCACACTAAGTCCTCGACGGCGGTCACAGCAGGAACTTGGGTTTGCTGGCCACTGGAAAATCCTGCATCAGATGCAAAGAGCATGTTTTCTCAGTGACCCCCCTCGCCATTTCCTCCTAACGCCATCTACATCGGAGCCAAAGGCAAGATGCCGTGGGGCCCTCCACCTCGGCCCCAGCCATCCCACTCTCCCTGCTCCAGCCCCACAGGCCCCTTGCTGGCCCTCAGAACAAGCCTGCTCCCACTTCGGGCCTGTGCTCCGCCTGGAATCCTCTTCCCAGACACCCGCAGTGGCTGCTTCTGCACCACCTAGAAGCCATTGCTTAAATGGTGCACTCTGTCCTTCATTCTTCAGACATCACCGACCCCTCCCCTCAAACACACCATTGCTCTCCTCTACTTTTGCTGGGGTCTGCCATAGTCCTTATTATCTTCTAACGTATTTTATGTTTATTACTGATCACCTGCCCTCCCCTTCCTTGCCTGTCTTATTCGAAGATACATCTCAAGAGTCTGCCTTCCGGTCAAGATGGCTCACCTCTTTGCACAACCACATCAACATTGCAACCAAAGTATAGAACAACCATCACTCAGGAATGTCAGAAATTGAGCTGAACGGAGGTCTGACAAATACGGAATTGAAGAAACCATACCCATCCGGACTGGTAGGAGCAGTGCGGATGAACAACAGGCTGGCCCCACAGCCTGGTTCTCATACTCCCAAGATACTGGGAGTGAGGAGCCCCAGAACCACACCAGGCCCCCCAGCCCAGGATTCCAGGGCCAGGAAGATAAGTCTGCACAACTTTTGGCTGTGAAAACCAGCAGGGATTGAGTCGGTGGAGGAGGCCACTGGAGACCTCAGCAGCTCCTCTGGGGGAACGTACACATGGACTCACCTACTCAGATTGGCTCCCTCTGGGCTTCGGCACTGGGGTGGCAGCTTGGAGGGCACCAGTGGTGTACAGGGAGAGACCGAAGTGTCTGGCATTTGGGCGAGCAGAGGCCATTGTCCCTCTGCTGAGTCTTTCTCCTACAGCATCAGTAGGCCGGTGCGTATCTGAGACTCCATCAACCCGGCTGACACTGTGTGACCCACCTTGGAGATCCACAGAGGCCCCCCCCAACTTACAGGCCCCCCCAAGCTGTTTTTCCAGAAGAATGGCTGGTCTTGGCTCCTAAATCCTATCAAACAAGTAGCAGCTGGCTTCATTGAGCCCCAGTGGCAGCCAGATTAGAGTCACAACTTGGTTTCACTTGGGAGTCTGCAAGCCCAGCACAAGTAGCAGCCATCTCAGGTTGCCTTACAGCTCAGGCAGGGTGCCCCGGGGCAAAACGTAGGTGGGGACGGACCTTGGTCTGCACCGCCCAGGAAGCCCCAGGGCCAGCGCCCCCAGTGGACAGCTACAGACCACGTCAGAGCACCAGTGCCCTGCCCTGCACAGCTGACCCTCCACGGAGGGTGGAGGTTGGTGGTCAGTGGTCACAGCCAGTCCTTGCAGCTGACTGGCCTGGGTAAATCCCTCCCATTGACCTGCCAACAGCAACCAAGGCTCAACTGCAAGAAGAGAGTGTACTCAGCCCACATGAAGGGCGCACCTCGAGTACCCAGCTTGGATGATGGGGGAGGCTGTGCCGCTGGACCCTACAGGACACCTACTACATTAGGCCACATGACCAAGACACAGAGTCAAAGAAGCTCTACTTACTACACAGAAACAAACACAGGGAGGCTGCCTAAATGAGGAGACCAAGAAATATGGCCCAAAAGAAAGAACAGATCAAAACTCCAGAAAAAGAGCTAATGAAATGGAGATAAACAATCTATCAGATACAGAGTTCAAAACACTGGTTATAAGGATGCTCAAGGAACTTGGTGAGGACCTCAGCAGCATAAAAAAGACCCAGTCCAAAACGAAGGATACATTCATTGAAATAAAGAACATTTTACAGGGAAACAACAGTGGAGTGGGTGAAGATGAGAATCAAATCAATGATTTGGAACATACGGAACCAAAAAACAAGCTCGCAGAACAGCAAGAATAAAAAAAAATGGGAAGAGTATAAACAGCCTCTGGGACAACTTTAAGAGGTCCAATATTCACTTCATAAGGGTACCAGAAGAAGAGAAAGGACAAGAAATTGGAGATCTATCTAAAAAAAATAGTGAAGGAAAACTTCCCTAATTTGGTGAAGAAAATAGACATGCAAGTCCAGGAAGGGCAGAGTCCCAATTATGATGGATGCCAAGAGGCCCACTCTAAGACACATCATTATTAAAAGGCCAAATGTTAAAGATAAAGAGAAAGCCCTGACTGGTGTAGCTCAGTGGATTGAGCGTGGGCCTGCGAACCAAGGGATTGTGGTTCGATTCCCAGTCAGGGCACATGCCTGGGTTGCAAGCCAGTTCCCAGCAAGGGACACACAAGAGGCAACCATACATTGATATTTCTCTCCCTCTCTCCTTCCCTTCCCCTCTAAAGATAAATAAATAAAATCTTTCAAAAAAAGATAAAGAGAGACTCTTAAAAGCAAGAGGGGAAAAAAGCTAGTTACCCGAAGGTTGCCAGATAGGAGGGAGGAGGGGGAGAATGAGTGAAGAGGTGAGGGGATTAAGAAGTCAAATAGGTAGTTACAGAATAGACCTGGGATGTAAGCACAGTACAGGAAACGGAGGAGCCAAAGAACCTATACACACAACCCATGGACATGAGCAAAGGTGGGGGGATTGCCTGAGAGACTGAGGAGTGCTGGGTGGAGAGGGGCAAAGGGGGAAAGCTCAGGACAGCTGTAACAGCATAATCAAGAAAACATAATAAAAATTTTAAAAACCAAAGTATGTCTCAAGTGGCACATCATCAGTAGTTAATAACTTTCTGTTGGAGAAGCGAATAAATGAATGAATGAATGAATGAATGAATGAACACACCCCTAGACAGAAGTCAGTGTTGATTCAGATGGATGCCTGGTAGACATTGCTCCTGTACTGAGATTCACGGGAGAACAGAAGTCTTTCACACTCTTACCTTTGATAACTAGCGGAGCTGCTTAAGCACCTTTTGGTTTTTCCCTCCAGAAATAATTCCCCAAGGAACCCCGGGATCCCTTAAACCTCATTGTCGCCCTGCAGGAGCACTTTCCCCGGGGCTGCCTGTGCTTTTGCAGCAGGCCATGGGCAGTGCTCTGGTTGGAGACTGTCTCTCAAGGTCGTTCTACCAGCCTGACGCCCCTGCAGCGCCCAGTGGGAGCTGCTGCCTGGCTGTCCCACCAGCAGCGTGTTTCCTGTTGGGTCCCAGCTAACACCCCAGCAGGGGCTCTCCCAACCGCACCGATGCTGCCTGATAAAACTCGTCCCCCTCCCCACTCCCATCCTCTTTGCACTTACAGAAATATCACTTATTTATAACATGTTGTAACAGACGACAATATAGCCAAGAGGGAAGCCTGCTTCTTCTGAACAATGCCAGTCACACAACATGAAGGGTGATTTTCCTCTTGCAAGGCATCAGCTGGGAACGTCGCGTGTGCGTAGGACAGGTGCTGGGAGGAGGGGACCCACACGGGGGCGCGGCGGCTGAACCCTGTCCTCACAGAGCCTGCTCAGCGGGCCTCTAATGTGTGTGCATTTGCAAGTGGCACGTGCTGACCTCTCTGATCTGTTTGCCCGGGTCATACACCCCCGAAGGGACCGCATAAGGGAAAGGAGAAAGAAGAAGCTTCAATTTTCTTTAATTTGTCATGGTTTTCATTTCCATTTGGATGGTAGGTGTCAGAAGACCCCTGTGTGGTGAAGTGCCTTACCCTTGTCACCAACTCCTCTCCACAGTCCACCTCACGGCCACAAGCCACACCTCAGAGTCACTACCCGCAGGAACCCATCCCTCATTGACATGCCTGGAGGTCTCTGCCCAGGCCACCTCTGTCAGCATTCCAACGCCTCAGGTGTGGCACTTCACGGGGACAGGAAGGGACATGGGCTTTCAGGACAGTGCTTTGCTCACAACAAATAACTATGGATCTGTCCTGGCTGGTGTGGCTCAGTGGACTCAGTGCTACCCTGTGAACCAAAGGGTCGCCGGTTTGATTCCCAGTCAGGACACATGCCCGGGTTGCAGGCCAGGTCCCCAGCAGGGGGTGTGCGAGAGGCAACCACACAATGAGTTTTTCTGCCTCTCTTTTACCCTTCCTCCCCCTCTGCCTAAGGATAAATAAATAAAAGCTAATAAATAAATAAATAAGGACCTACTGTTCAATCACCTCAGCGAGACCTTTGAAACCTCGCTGTTTGGTTGCCCGCCTGGAAGGCCACAGGATCCTCTACCAGAGAGAATCCAGTCCTACTCTTAGCCGACCACTGCCGTGCACGGAGGATCAGAACAGAGCAGACAGTGAGTGTCCTTATCTCTCCTAGATTCGGGGGCCTGCTATTCTTCCTCCTTCCTTTTTCCTGGAGGTCTCTCTGCCCCCCCAGGTCCTGGCTCCACCTAGCTGTGGCTCCTGGGAACAATTCTGTGGGACTCACCCCGGCTCCATTTACAGAAGTGGATGCTAGGTACATAAACCCGTTCTTCAGCCTACAATCTCTGAAAAACAAACGACTCTTCGTTGGCTAGTATCGATCATCTCTCAATCCTATGAAAAGCTGAAGCTCCACGGAGCTCTGCCTCCGTGCCAGGCACTGTGCTAAGCACCTTACATACATCATCTCAGTTAAAGTTCATGAAACCCATCAGTTGGCCATAATCATTTCTGTGACCATTTTATGGTCCAGGAAGGTAAGACCTGGAGAGCCATACAGCTAAGTCATAAGGCATTCAGAATCCAGCCCACAAGTGTGGTTTGGTTGGTTGGAGTGTCATCCCATAGATGAAAAAGTCAAGGGCTGGATTCCCAGTCAGGGCACATACCCATGTTGCGGGTTCGATCCCCAGCCGGGGAATGTGCGAGAAGGCAGTCGATCGATGCTTCTTTCTCACATCAATGTTTCTCTCTCCCTCTCTCTCCCCCTGTTCCTAAAAGCAGTGGAAAAATGTCCTCAGGTGAGGATTTAAAAAAAAAAAAGAGTTCACAATCTAAACTCAAGCTGTCTAACTTTGAGCTGCCGTGAGATCTGGAGCCGTGTTGAGAATGTTAAAAGACTGAGGTGTGCAAAGCCCTTAAAATACTGCCTGGCACGTGACAGCCTCAATGCAAAGCTGCTTCCCACCGGGGACAAGCATGGAAGGGAACCGAGTGTGCAAAGAAGAAGAAGAGGCGACTGTTACCACACACTCAGTATTGGGGGAGTGTACACAAAAAACCAACGAAGGCAAAAAAATTCTACTGAGAACCTTTCTTTGCCTCATCAAATATTTACAAACTGACTTAAGAGCAGGACCCTGCCCTTGGTGGAAAGATTCAACCTAATTGTTGTATCGAAAGAGACAGAGAGAGAGAGACATAAGTGGGTAAGCCCACGCATAGAGCAAGAGTTACAAAGAAGAGGGCACAGTTGACCCCCACCGGGGTGGGGCTCAGGGTCAGGAAGGATGTCACAAGAGTACCATTGGCCCAGACGACAACTGCTGGAACAATGAGGGACCTTGGAGTTGACCTTTGCTAGGGTTTGGTCTGCCAAGCCTGGCAGCACCCAGGGCCACTCGCAGATGTCTGGCGGCCATCTCTGGTCACCCCCCTACCCCCCTGCAATGAGAGGGTGGGGGGAGAAGCAGCACAGTGAGAAGCAGGCATCGTTCACGACTGTACGCTCGCCAAGGTGCAGAGTTTCAGTCCAAACACACAGACACAGGAGCCCGCTTCAACTCCAACGACTGACTGAATCACCTCCTTTCTCTGCTCCAGGAGGTCCTGTTGGCTGTCAGCACAAAGAGGGTGTGAGACAGTGACCCTGGGTTCACGTTTCAGTGTTGTTTCGTTTTGTTTCTGCAGCCCCCAAATCCTAATACTTTTCTACCGCCCCCACACGACCATGTGCCCCGGCGTCGTGTCGCTAAGCCCAGCCGACCTGCTACTTCCCTGACCACAGCTCACACTTGCGGAGTTCGAATAAACCCGGGGAAGTGTCAGAGCGGACGTGCAGTTGGACGGTGCGGCCTCCAGGCTCTGCTCCTCCGAGGATGAGCAAACCTTCACGTGCACGGCTCATTGGCAAGACAAGCTTCGCAGTCGCCGCAGGTGGACTTGCCGCTCTGGGCTTTGGAGAGAAACACGGTTGGCTTCTGAGAACCCGACCCGTGGACTTCCCAGACGAGGGCTGTGACCAACACCTGTGGCGATACGCCGAGACTCGCTGTGACCTGTAGCTTTAGAAACGTCCTAAATCCCAGTTAGACCTGTCTGGATGCAAACTCAGGGAGGGTAAATTTGAACGTAATTAAGATTCATTTCGTAGAAAAATAATCAGTGTTACTGAATCCTCTTTGGAGAAAAACTTTGCGGGCAAGAGACAGCAGGGGAGGAAGCCGACTGATTTTGGCCCACGAGCCAAATCCAGCTGCCTGCCTGTTTCTTATGAAGTTTAATTGGAACATCTGTGTAAAGCTGCTACATAATGTTTAAGGCTGTTTTGTGCTATAATTACAGAGTCTAGCAGTATGACAAGAATCATTTGTCCCACAATATGTGAAATGGCTTCTGACTATTTGGCTTCTATAGAAAGAGCTCACGAAGCCGTGACAGAGAAGATCAAAGACTGGGATCTCTCACTCTGAGCTCTTGCAGCACACGCCCAGAATAAAACACACTCTCATTAGGCCCCAAATTAGGGGTTGGGGATCCTGGTTCTTATTAGAATTTTCCTGGGCGAGGTATCGTGATCAATGTCTCTTTGTGTGGCTATGGGGACAGAACTCCAGTTTCCAAGTTAGGTGATGTCTAGGACGAGATGCCTGATCAGTCCCACCCAAGAAGTTAGTGCCCCCCCCCAAAGCCACACTCCCACCCTGGAAATGAACCCAGCAAGCTATCAGAGCTGAACGTCGTTTAATATTCACACATAGAACTCCCCTCTCCTATTCCACACCCCTGCGGTAACCTTCTAATAATCTGACGGCCCCTGGGGCGTGCCCCGCAGAGAGCTGGGCGAGTCGACGGCTGATTGCCTGCTGCGGGGCTCCGCGCCGGGGCCGAAACTGCTGTTCTGACCTACGGAGGCCAGTCTCTGGGGACGTGGTTTATGTGCTCCAGTCTCTGAGTAGCACATACGGTCTCGGTG
This sequence comes from Sturnira hondurensis, assembly GCF_014824575.4. NCBI lineage: Eukaryota > Metazoa > Chordata > Mammalia > Chiroptera > Phyllostomidae > Sturnira > Sturnira hondurensis. Next base: position 1,250,099 of record NW_028079430.1, on the reverse strand, counting down.
GACCGACGCTTTCGGGGTTCGGAACCCACACGGTTGGCGTGAGAATTACATGAGCGACAAACACGGTCCAAACTGGTGAGCGGTAAAGCCCCACGATGCTGCTTCGATTGCCAGAGTGTGCATCTGCGGACCAGAGTTTAGCACGCAGAGGGAGGTCGCTGTGTTTTCCAAGGTAAATGAACGGTGGCTCATCCGTTTATCTCGCGGTTTGAAAGGTTAAGAAGCAGAAGACAGGAAATAAGAGAGGGAGGGTAAATGTGGAGGAGGGAAAGGAGGGTGAGACTCTGCCCTTGAGGGCTCCTGCACCCTCGGCAGCACCTGGCTCTCTGTAGGGACACCACCACTGATGGGACCCGACCTTCGTTCGTCGTTACAGTCAGGCTCCGCACAGTGACATTCAGGTCAAGGGCAGAGCGCACAGACAACGGTACTTCCATGCGGTTACAATGGGGCCGAAAGATTACTGTCGCCTGGGACATCACAGCCATCGTGTGACGGCGTGGCAGGTGACTGAGGTGTCTGTGGTGGTGCTGGTGTGAACAACCCTACCACGCTGCCTGTTGTGTAAAAGTACACCACCCACAGTTACGGTGTAACACAGAATAGTGATCATGATGATAAACGGCAATGTGGCTGGTTGGTGTATTGTCTATGCTGCAATTTAATCTTTATTATTGAATGGACTCTTTCTACATATATACACGGTTTATATACATATATTTTTTTAAGTGTGCGGTGAAACAGGGTGCCTGGTTTTGCAGGCAGCAGCCGCACGCGCCCGGGTTGACCATGTCTCTCGATTGCACCCCTTTCTCTCTTGTGGTTGATTGACTCTCGGGTCGTGTTGTGCCGTGACAGGCAGTGCAGGCTTGTAGCCCGGGAGCAGTAGGCTGTGCCGTGTAGCTCGTGTAGGTACATGCTATGATGTCCACACGACAACAAAATCGCCTCCAGATGCCTTTTTCAAAACACAAGGCCGTTGTTCGAGCCACAAGACCGACTGCTTCTGCTCTCAGATCCCGTGGAAGCCACTCGGGAAACTGGACGAACAGAGAGGGTGGGGGCCAGACTGGCTGTGACTTCCTGCCCACCCTTCAAATCATCCAGTTAGCGAATCTCCATTAGCTGTACGCACAGGTGTAGACGCGTGGCTTTGTTTAATTTCACGTGTTTCGATTTTGAAAATGTCTCATGACTCTCTGAGAGTTTTTAAGACCCAGGTCTTCCTCTCATCAGATTTTCAAATGGAAACTTTCGAAGGAGATTTTGCTGCCTCGGCAGATCCCGTCTCTTCTCCACAGTCCTGACCCCTCCCCGGACGCTGTGAACACAGCCCACGGTGCTCACGGTGGCACACGCCAGGGGAAGAGCTGGGCAGCTCGTGGCCTTTAATTATTCAGGATGTAATCATGCCGGCCTGTACAATCAATATTTGCTCATCTGACTCTGATTGCCAGCTCGTGGCATTCAGTACCAGCACCGACAGAATGGCAGGCACGATGGCACATTTCATAGGCTTTCTCTCCACTCTTCTAACAAGCTTACGGGAAGGATTTTAATCAGCTGATGAACTCATCAATGGCTCTTCCAGGAGCCTTGGCACCTCCCCGCACCAACCTCCCATGACCATATTTGCCTGACATCTTGTGGCCACCAGGAACATGACAGCCTAGAAGCCCAACCTGGGCACTCAGTGCCCGCCGTGCCCGGCCTGCTCGGGCCGGCGTCCAGGGGAGCACAGGCATGAACCTGCCTGGGCGCTGTGTGTTGCTTAACTATTTCATCTAATGGAGATGGAAAAGACACTTTTCTTTTTATACTCAGGAGGCAAGCTGGAACCTGGAAGGGGAGAATCGGGGTCTCGATCTGAGCCACACGATGCCTGGCTTGGGGTCAGCCACCTCAGCCACTGAACACGTCTCCTGCGAAGGACCTGCCAGCCCAGAACGTGGCTCGGTGCACTTGGGAAAGGACTGGTGTGTGCGGCCGGCTCCTCTGGGAGATAGGATTTCAAGCTGCTATTGTTGGAACAAAGAGTGAAGAATCCTCTGATTATTAACCCGGGGACTGATAAAGGTTTCATTTTCAACCCATAGAAATGGGGCTGTGGCTCGTGATCTTTGTTTTGGAGCATTAGAAACATTTTGTTCAAAACCAGATTTAGTGGGGAATCCTATAAACATAAAACGGGAATAAATAGGTGCTTTGATAGAATCGGGGGGTGCAGGTGAGCGACACGGCTTCAATTTCCCTTGCCCCCCCAAGATACCTCCCCAAAACCCAGGCCTGTGAAGGAACCGCTTGAAAACCTCGGGAAGGACAGAAATAATGTCGGGTTTGAAATCAGAACCGCTAGCGCGGTATTCCAGCTCTACCCCAGAGCAGCCGAGCATCACCCAATACACTGTTAATCCTTCTAACCCTCGGGTTCTTCACCTATGAACTAGGAGAAATAATATCTATTCCACAGGGTTATCGGGTATATTAAGAGAGGCAATAAAACATAAAAATATAATAAAAATATGCATTTTTTTAAAAGCACACATTCCACTGGAAAAAAAATAAAAGTAAAAACAAAGAAGCAGCGAAATGAAAGCGCTGTGTAGTTACTAGACAAGTCATCGAGTTGTCACCAGCAGCTGACACATGGGTAGTCACGGGACCCGGAGGAACACGCTGCAGCCCAGGCCTCGCATGGCCTTCTCGCCAAGTTCCCAGGAAACCTGGAGCGATCCACGGGTCGTCCTGATCAACGGCACGCCTCTGAGGAGCTCAGCATCGCCCAGACACAGGGAACTGCCCTGAAGAATGGACCACAGGGCGCCCAGACGCACCTGGGGTCATTCTCATCACGTTGCATGTGCAGGATAGCGATGCCTGCACCTGGGACCCGTTCCCACCCTATGTGATAACCACATCCGAGGACGGGCATTAGCATCTCTCACAAGAACATGCAGATACCGAGGAACAGAGAGGTTGTCACTGTCCCTGAGCGCACAGCAGGTCCAGGACTGAGCTAGTACCAGATTCAATTTCTCTTGTCACTGCACTGACCCTCCATCTGCCCAGGACAGCCTGCCTTACAAACGACACCAATCTAGGGAGGGAGGAGGGGAGCTAGGGCTGCCCTGGAGAGATGGGACAAAGATCTCTCAACCAGGGAGGGCAAGGCCAGGTCACTGCTGGGGTCTGGGAGCTGGCCAGGCACATCAGGAGGAGCGTAGAGACCTCGCCTTTGCTTCCCTTGGGAATTCAAGGGGTGGGGAGTGGATTCTGTTCTCTCTGCTGGGAGCAGGACCTGGAGATCTTTCTAGGTGTTTCCGAGGGAGGCATGCTCATGACTGCCCAGCAGCAGGATGTCCCTGCCTTGGCTCCCGTGATGCTGGGCACGCACAGCCCCAGGAGTGCGTTGCAGGTGAGGGTGCAGTGTGCAGGAGTTGCTACCGGCCAGGTGTTCTCAGTAAGCTGGGATGCGGACGGCCAGACGCAGCAGACTGGCCTTGCCCCACAGCGCACCCTGAATGCCTTAGAATCAATTCTCAAGGGAAGGCATATTAGTTCCAGTGGAGAGCTTGACGGATAAGCTGTCTGGTGTGTGATTCCGACCCAAAGAAAGAAGGTCTAGTTAGGATCAGATATCCTACCAAACCCTCTCTTCAGGCTGAAAATTATATGGTAGAATTGTGCCATTAAGGGTAATTTAAAAGAAAATGGGCATCGAATTTAGAGATCATTGCTGGCAAGGCTGGGCCCTTATCTTCACCAGCCTTTGAAGCTGTTACATAAACCACCAAAATGAAAACCACAGGTGACTGTGTCTATTAATGGTCCGGGCATTTGTGCCTTTTCTGTCAGACTCTTGAATATTTTCTCTTTCCTTTTTTTGAGCCAAGGGGAGAAAAAGCTCAGGATCAGAAATAGAACATCACTTGAATTCAGTAGAGTATTTTTTAAGGGGGGAAAAAAAAAGGAGAGAGCTTTCGGAGGCAAGATGATAAATGGCAAATAAGAAACCGGGTGGGTGCCTGGGGGCTGGGGAAGAGGGGCCGACCATGGCGGGGAGAGATGAGGATTCAGCGAGATGGAGTGGCCGTCTCTATCCTCAGAGAAAGAGCTATCGATCCACTTTTACGGACAAGGAGTTGGATCCTGGGGACCGCGGACTGTGGCACGGAGGCTTCTCTGAGCCCGCCACGGAAAGAACAATGCAGAGCCAACACTCCTCGATTAGTCATCGGGGCTGTTTGATTTGTTCCTCGGCCAGATGTTCCCCGGTGGGTCCCCGCTGGCCGATCTGTCCTCCGCGAACAGGAGGGCAGGCAGAGTCGCGGCCGCCACTTGGGAAGACGCCACCAGGCTGGGCTCGGTGGAGCCCTCCGCAGGAGGTGGCCGCGGATTGGTTTCTCACCGTTTCTCTTAGAGATCAAGGGCATCCAGCAGACAGCACACCTGCCCACTCCCGGGCTGGGCTCGAGGCATCTGGGCAGCCTGGACTCCCAGGAGCTCCAGTGAGCTCCACAGAGTCCTGAGCTGGGCGCCTCGTTCCATCGGCTGCTCGGTATGTGCCCGTGGGATTTCACGAACAGTCATCGCCAGGTTCAAAGCGGGCCGCGATCTGGCCGGCAGATTGTCAGACCCCATGGCAATAACCATCTGCTGTCCCCTGGGCCAAGGGCTGGGGTTGGGGAGCCGGCTATCCTCTGAGTGAAGAGCGGAGGGAGGAGGCTTGAGAGCTTGTTTGTTTGGGAAATTGGTTGGTTTTACCCTTTTGGGTCAACAAGAACTGCATTGTGTGTGTAACAGGCAGAAAGGTACCTTTCTTGGCTTTTCACAAGGCCTGTAGGGGATATCTCTTATTTCTTTGTATTTTTTATGAATCCTCAGCCTAGGATATATTTACAGCTTTTAGAGAAAGAGGAAGGGAGGGAGGGAGAGACAGATAGAAACTTGGGTGTGAGAGAGAAACATCAGTGGGTTGCCCCCTCCCGTATGCACCCCAGCCCAGGATGGAACTTGCAACTTAGGTGTGTGTCCTGACCAGGATCGAACTTGAAACCCTCTAGTGCATGAGACGACCCTCCACCCCACTGAGCCACGGGGCCAGGGCAGGGACACCTCTTTTCTCTGCCCACGTCATCCTTTCTTCTGGAAGCTCTGCCTCCCCTCCCCCAGCTTTCGGGTACCTTTCTCATTCTGGCCAATCAGAGGACTTCTCTGGAATTTTCAAACCCACACTGGGCAGACCCACTCAGCCCCAGGTATGGGAGCTGGGGAATGTGAGACTGGCACCTGGGGGTGGCCTGGTGGCAGAAGCCAGACGGTCACAGGGAAGGCAGGGCAGACACCAGCTGGGGCCAGCTGCTCCTGAGGACACGTGGCCACTCTGCCCTCCCCGTTAGCTGTCCATTCTCGCCTCCAATCACACAGGATGCTCCCATCTCTCGTAAATCACTATTTTTGCCAAAGCCAGTTTGAGTTTCTGTCCTTGAGTCTGTGTGAGTCCTGACAAATAAGTGGATCAAGTCCAATGGAAACAGGATGGTACCCCGAATCACCCCGTTTTTGAGAGCCACCTCGCTGATGAACCACTTGGGTGAAAATCAGTTCCTCGCGTAATCCATTTACTGAGAGACGAGTCACAAAACCGGGGGTTTCCCCCAGGCTTTGGTTCGGCCGTGACTTCTGAGGCTCCTACTTAGCATGTAGCTGAGATGTCAGTTTCCTGAGGCTTTCACATCATTTAAATGCCCAGGATGTCATCAAGAGGAGACATTTTACGTGCAAATAGCATGAGTTTCCCTTAAATATAGGTTGCCCGTCGCTACCTTCTAAGGGAAGACCTTGCCCCCCGACACCTACCTGTTTCTCTTCTCCTCCTCCTGCTCCTGCCTGGTGCCTGTCTTCACCCAAGCCCACAAATTGGCTGTGACAGACTGTTCCAGATCCGTTAACAACGGCATCTAACCAATTTTAGTCATTGATCTTTTAGCAAGTTGGTCGTCAGGCGAGTTACAAATAGTGTACTTTCGATAACTTGACCAAGAACCCAGTCAAACACCTCACCATCGAGATGGGCTGGAAAAATGAAATCGAAGAGGCACTTAGGAAGTTCAGCTTCTCCCTTCCCGTCCAGTAGACACGTCCCGGCCAGTGGGTCTCCCCAACCCCACGACATTCTGGGCACCCGGGCTGAACGGTCGGTGCTGTTGCCTCGGAAGGGCCACGACCCCCCTCTTAGCCGGGGCCACTCTAAGCTCTGGGTGATCGCAACAGCCCCACCCTCATAGCTGGAGCGCATGTACTCTNAACACCTCACCATCGGGATGGGCTGGAAAAATGAAATCGAAGAGGCACTTAGGAAGTTCAGCTTCTCCCTTCCCGTCCAGTAGACACGTCCTGGCCAGTGGGTCTCCCCAACCCCACGACATTCTGGGCACCCGGGCTGAACGGTCGGTGCTGTTGCCTCGGAAGGGCCACGACCCCCCTCTTAGCCGGGGCCACTCTAAGCTCTGGGTGATCGCAACAGCCCCACCCTCATAGCTGGAGCGCATGTACTCTGTCTTCCCTCACTAACCTGTAAGTTAAGATTTGATTTATTTACTTTTAGACAGGGGAGGAAGGGGGGAGAAAAAGAGGGAGAGAAACATCACTGTGTTGCCTCTCGTGCACACCCCAACTGGAGACCGAACCAACATCCCAGGCGTGTGCCCTGACCAGGGATCAAACCAGAAACACTTCACTCCTCAGAACGACACCCAAGCAACTGAGCCACAGAGCTACACTGTAAGTCCTTGAGGACAGGAACCAGTTCAGCCTGGTGTCATCACTGTGTCCCGGGTACCTGGCCAGGTGGGGGCACCGCACGGGAACTGTCCCCTCTTCGGCCTCTGATGCTGCCCCTGCCCTGGCCACACTGACACCTCTGAGTCTTCGGCAGCCCAAGGACCAGGCCTGGCCCCGCATGCCTTTTCTCAAAGCTCTGGCTTTCGGACGACCCTGTGGCTGAGCCTGGTGGCACCTGCCGGACCAGCCCGGGCCAGCCTCGGCTTTCGGTTGATCTCAGCAACTACTTCCCACACCTGTCTCGGGGTCAATCGTCGCTGCAGTCCACCCAAGAGAGGAAAAGGAAACGCCCGACCCCCCTCGTCGGCCATGAGAGGGAGGGGGCTCCGCGTGACGCCCCAGAACGAGGAGGCACCGTAGGACCTGGCAGAGCAGGGCAGCTGTGTTAGCCCCATGGGGTCGACTTCAGGTCCTAGCGTTTCTTTGTCACGTGGTGTGTTGTCAGGGAGAGTTAATAATAACAACTACCATATTTTGCGGTATATAATGCACACCTGTGTATCACACACACCCACGTTTGTGGCCCAAACTTCCAGAGGGGAAAAAAATCTTTCATTTTAATTTTTAGTCCAATGATTTATTTCTACTTAGACCCTTGTTTTTTGTATTATAAAGGAATTTTAGCATTTGTTCTTGAACATATTATGGTATACGAAATTTTATGTAACAAATGATTGCAAAACACAAGAAATTTTATGTAACAAATGATTGCAAAACACAAGAACAGACACGAGGTATCTCAGGTACGACCCACGGATAATGCGCACTCTTATTTTTCCCTCAAAACTGTCGGCAAAAAAGTGCGCATTGTACACAGCAAAATAACAGTAGTTTACAGCGCAGTCGTTGTGAGGAACAAGAAACCAGTCAGATTAAAGATAAGTAGAAGTGAACTAGAAAGGAGTGATTCAGCCCAGCTGGTTATGACGATGGGTAAACTGGAATACTGGCAATACTGTATGTCTGTCCGTCTGTCTCCCTGTCTGTCTGTATTGTCCTCCGTGTCTGTGCTGCGGCTTTCTCCGAGCTGTAAATGACACACACCGCTCAGTCGGGCCACCTACAGCGAAAGACGAACCTCTGAGTCGACCCGATCTTCTAAATTTCCTTCCCACCACGAAGAGGCCCATCCCAAGCTGCAGGAGAGCGTCCTGCTGGGTCAGATGAGAGGACGACGTTTACGTGGAAACCGGAGCCCACAGGGGCAGGTGTTGGGTGTGTGTTGGGGGGAGGGGAGGAGAGGGCAGTGAGACAGATCCCGGGAAGGGCGCGGCTGCTGCGGAGTTCACGGGCACTGCTGCGGCTTCCGTGGGTCCCGGCAACTGCTGTGTGAGTACATCCAGGAGCAAATAGCAAAGGCCTGGCCCACGGTAGAGGGTCACTCGCTTCCTTTTCTCTTCTGCCTCCGTTGGGTGGCACGTACCGGCTGTGACAGAGAATGCACACTGTGACCTCCACCTGGGGTCTCACCTTAGCCCCTAGGGTGGCTAACCTTCCACTCCTTTCAAATAAAGCCCTAGGAAGATGAGAAGGGTTTCTAATTTCTGCTCAGTCCGAGGTCTGCCTGGACACGGCAGTGCCGCCTCCACTGCCTGGGCCTGGGGAGGGCAGGTCTCCTGAGCCCCCACCGACCACGGGGACTCCCAAACTCCACAGCAAGCCCACCTCCAGAGCAGAGCCCATGGGCACTGTGTGACCCCGTGTGGCCAGGCTATGGCCCACAGCTCCATCTGGCCCAGGCCTCCTGAGGGAAGGGTGGCCGTGTTTAGCAAATAAAAACACAGGGTAGCCACTTAAGTCTCAGTTGAACAACCAATACGCATCCAGTGTAAGCATGTCCTAAATATTCATTATTTACCTCAAATTTAAATGTAACCGGCGGCCTGTATTTTATCGGGCAACACGCCTCTGCTCGCTTTATTCCCTAAAGTGGCGCTCTAACTGCCCCTCCCCACCATTGCACACCCAACCCAAGCAGGCCCCAGACATAAAATGGGTCTTCCGCCCACTCTCCCCTGCCGGCCTCAGCCAGGAGTCTCCAACCACAGTCCTGTTCTTACTTGTCTGACCAACTCCCGGCCTCAGTGGTACGGACCCGATCACCCACGCTGGGCCCTAGCCCGGCCCAGCCCCAGAGCAAGCCACGGCCATGGCCCTGGCTCCGTACCAGCTGTTCCTAAAGCCCAAATGGGCTCTGGTTTTGCTTACGCAGCAAAGCCTGCATGCAATAATCGGCCAGTCCCATGTCGGGTCTCTGTTCGCGATCACCCAGCAAGCTAGGCCTCCTTCGAGGTCTTGCACGGTTTCACTTTCTCCCTGGTTTCTGGGCACTAGGGAGACAGTGCAGAAAACCTCGCCAGCCTTCTGCTTCCATCTCTGCCCAACTGTTCGTCCTGCTTTCTTAAGGCGTCCCTGGTGTTTTGGCCTGTTCTCCCGAGGCCACCATCTGGAGCACTTCTGCGAGGTCGGAACGAGGAGGGCAGACTGTGGTCCGAATTCTCAAATTGGAGAACAGACAAAAGTCTTGGCTTCTAATCCCTGCAGAATGCCAAGGTCTTGAAGGATTAGCCAACCAATTGCACTGGGCGTTCCGACTGGCAGACGCCACAGATTTCCCTCTGAGACAAAACAGGCCAGAGTTGAAGTCGTCAGAGACTCCCCAAAACACAGAGCCAGCCCGCACCCTATCACCTCGTGATTCTGAAGGGCGGAGGCTGGGAGAAGGCAGGAAAACTCTGAGCCGTGCAGCCTGCCAGATGTCAGAGAGAAAGAAACACCTGCTTGAGCCACTGTGGAAGGCAAAACGAAACATCGCTCAAATTAGAGAAAGAAGAAAAACGCTTTGTCGTCGCAAACAAGGTGTTTGGCAATTGAACAAGCTTTTGCACCAGGCTCATCCTGGTGGTGGTTACAGAGACAAGCGTCCTAGGGTTGTTTTCCAAGCGCCCAGGAGAGAGCAGATGTTAGTTAGGAAGGAAGGGCGGCCGGGCAGACTGCGATTCGTGTTGTGCTGGTGTTACGTTCCGAGTTCATCACATCCGCTGCGTCGGCATTGCGACCGGAGCAGAAAATAATCTGTGCAAAGAGCTGGGCCTGTAGGAGCCACGTGCACAGTGTGGTCCCAGCCCAGACCTCGCAACCTAGGAATTTGTTAGACGTCGGGCTTCCCGACGGACCAGGGGGCATCCTGCTCAGGGAATGTGTCAGACGGAGAAAGCCAAATACCACGTGCTCTCACTAAGACGTGGGATCTATAGAAGCAACACAAATGAATGAGCTAAACAGAGATAGACCCACCCAGAACAAGCTCACTGGTGACAGGGGTGGGGCCAGGGCTAAAAAACTATACACACTGAGTGCCATAGAACTAATTTCAACTCTTCGTCCCCACGTAGAACAGAACAATACAAAACCAAGAGATGGGCCCAACACATAAACAGGAAAGAGAGATATACTCCTGTCCCTAATTATATGAGGGGGAGGGAAGAAAAAAGAAAGGGAGATGCCAGAATACAAATGATATATACCACCTCTGTTCCCTTTTTAGTAAGGTCTCTACTCCAAACATTATTTAAATTCTGAGTTTAAATCTAATAGCAGGTGAAAATACAAGGACTTGCCATAAGTTGTCCATTTCACCCTCATGACACCCTGTGAGGTGGATTTCAATATTATCCCATTTTGCAGGTGAGGAGAACGTGGTACGGGTTGGTCAGTAACTGGGTCATACGCAGATGAGCAAACACACAGTTTGTAGTTCCCAGTCAGGGCTAATGGTACCATGGAAATGGCTGTGTGGTTTAGCTTCGTACGCTGCTTGTCAAGCAATGCCTCCTTCTCTGTGCTTTGCAATCCTGGAACTACTAAAAAAAAAAAGAAAATGCAACTTCCCTGGTCCCATCCAGGCCTATCATCAGACACACGAGACGGAACCCAGCACGCTCTGGTTGGCCAGCCCTCGGGTGATGGGCCACGGCGACCACCCAGGGGCACCCCGCGTGGCTCTCAGGGACTACCCAGACACTCCTCCACACCGAGGCTTCTTGACAAGAGAGATAGCTGTTTTGCTCCAAGCATCTTGAATGCACCAGGAGTCCGATTTAGCATGGATCTCCAAGTCAACCTGGGGTTCATTCAGGACCCAAAGAGTTATTTAATTAGATCCATGTAAACATTTGTAATAACGAAGTCATTGTCTTCCTTCTCCTTACCTCCTAGTCTGAAGAGAGGGACACACACACACACTTCTATAACTAAATAAAGGAAGGCAGGTCTGTTAGGGGTTGCAGTATTGCCTTTACATATTTTCCCCGACTTGCAGTACATTTGACCGTACTAGTCAATGTACTTAAGAAAAGCAAAAGGCAGACAGAGGAGGCACGCCTGAGTCGCTCGCAAGCTCATCAAATCTGTTATTGGCACCCCACACTGCAATGGGGGGGCAATAGAAGTCGCAGTTGCTCCTGGGACTGACTGATACTCCTGGTAAATGGGATAAAACACTTGTAAGTCTACACCACCTGATATTTTCCTACATCTTTGCTATAATGTTTCTGGGACACTTTTTATGTTAGAAAAAAGATTCGAATTATGATTCTTTCAAAGATTCATTTATGAAATGCGTCTTAATTGTTACCAGCTGGGCTGCTCACACACCCCCGCCCCACCCCCACCCAGGTGAGGGCTCCTAAAATGATGAGGAAAGCATTCAAATTTCCCTTTGTCAGTGAAAATCACTTCCCACTGAGAACTGAGCTGGCATTCTAGAGTGTCTAAATGTCTCAGTTTCCACTTGTGGCTTTGGTCTCTGCCTCAGACGTCAGGAGGAGGGAGTGAGGCGGTTGTGTTGGGAACCAAGGAATTGCTCATTGCCGCTACTCGAACCCCATCTCAGCACACACAACCTCAAACTCAGCTACTTTTGCCCTGTTGTATGGCTTTAAATTAGAAGCCCATGGATTTCGTAATTGATATATTTTTAAAGATTTTATTTATTTTTAGACAGAAGTTAAGAAAGGGAGAAAGACGGCGAGAGAAACATCTATGTGTGGTTGCCTCTCACGTGACTCCCACTGGGGACCTGGCCTGAAACTCAGGCACGTGCCCTGGCTAGGAATTGAACCGGCGACCCTTTGATTCGCAATCCACTGAGCCACACCAGCCAGGGTTCATAATTGATCTCAAGCACCCATTCTGGGTAGGGATTAAACAGTGAATGAGTTCTCTCATACCCATGATCTTCCCAAATATAACACGGTATTCAAGTGTGTTCACAACGTGCCAAATTGAAGAAGTCAGTTGCCAAATAGTGAACACACACTACACACACACACAACAGTGATTGCTGAGAGCTGGGGTTTTATCTGTGAAACTAGTGAAATTTAGAGTTTCCTGCTTTTACCCTTTCGTGATCAGAAAGAAATCTAATTTTAAACTAAGAAAACTATTTGGCTCCAAAGTAACTCCCCCAAATATTTATTCATTACTGTGGCGTTTTTAGCAAAAGTTCACACATTCTCTGATACGCCTTTCTCGTCCTGCCCTGCGGGTGGGCTGGGCTGAACGTCTGTTTCAGACGGAAGAATACAGAAAGCAAAAAACAGTGATTTCAAGTAGGGAGGCCCGGCAGGGACCCCTCCCCTCCTCAGGGTGAACATCGCCAGCAGTCGTCATGGTGACGCTGTGTGGATGTCCTGTCTTCTCTCCTCAGGGACATTCTTCCCCCTCCCCACCCTCTAGCCCCGGGTTAATCAGGAGCAAACGTGAAGCAGAGCGGAAGAGAGTAAGGTGACCGGGCCACCGAATGCAGTGTGGCATCCTGAACTGGAGACCCTGGGACAGGCAGAGAAGGACATTAGGGGAAACAGGGAGAAGCATGAGTAAAATCTTTACCAATGTGAACTCCTGTGCTTTGAACATGGACAACATGTACACACGATGCTGAATTAGGAAAGGGTGCATAGGAATTGTCTATATTCCCTTCACAACTCTCCTGTGACTCTCAAATGATTTCAAGACAAAAATTTAAAAATAGAGCAAGGCCACTGGGCATTTATAAAAACACGAAATTGCCCCTTTGCTTTCTGCAAATCACGTGCCCGGCAGCTCTTGCAAAAGGGCCTCGCAGGCAATCCTCACCGACAGAGAGCTGCCAAAACTTCCCACGGGAACACCGCATCCCGGGAAGGGGCGGTGGGAGCAGGAATTCTGCCCACTGTGGCACGCTCCCTACCGGGCTCTGTTACGGGCTTCCCCTCCCACCTGGTCACCAGCGCGGCACCCAGCGCACCCTTCTTGCTGACTGCCCTGGAGACAACAGGGAGCGGCTGGCTCTTCAGCCACTTTCTCTCCTTCCTGCCGGCCCACCCGGCCCACCCGCCGAACTCTCCATTTGTCGTGCACAGGGGACCAGGGCCATTTTAAATCCATTTATTGCTTTTCCCCCCCTTCCCAGACAAGAAAAAGCTGACGTTCACCACCACCCAACCAGTATATGAAATGTTAAAGGGTCTTCTTGAAGAAGAAGAAAAAATATGTGAACGATAAAAGAGCCATAAATGCAAACCTATCAACGACGGAATCTAAAAACCAAAATCAACAAGCAGAACAGAAACACACTCATAGAGACCATTTGGGTGGCGGCCACGTGGGAGAGGGTTGGGGGGGGAGAGGAGGGTCAAGGGACGGAAGAGCACAGAGTGGGTGGTATAGGTAGTCACGGGCACGTAAAGTACAGCATAGGGAACAGGGTCAGTAACATCCGACTAACTCCGTCTGGTGTCAGGTGGGCGTGAGATTTATCAGGACACTCGCTTCTTCAGTTATGTAAGAGCCCATCCCTGGGCTGTACACCTGGAACGAATTCAGGTTCCGGCAGAAGGAACACCTGCTTGAGTGTGGTTGGTAGGGTAATAATAGGGGTGCAATAATTTACAGTTTTAATTTGAACATTTTACCTAAAATATCAGACGGTGTGCTTGAGTGTGATATTGTTATATTACAGAGTTGCATGCTTACCATTTTTAATAAACAACTTTATAGTAAAAAGGGGGCATTATTCATGCCAGACCCTGTATAATAATTTAGGTCAACTGCAGCTGAAGATTAAAAAATGGTAAAAAAGAAAAGAGAAGAGCCTATTACCTCTGCGTTCTGTCTCCTCCTTTCACGGGCATTGTTTTTTGTTGGGTTTTGTCTTTTGCCACAAAGTTCAGCTCTTCCCTCAAAGGTGTGAAATCTGGCCACCCTCTGTGTTGTCACCGCAGTTCCCTCTCTGTCCTGGTCCTCAGGCCACACCCTCCCTTTGGGGGGAAACAAAGGGCCCCCTGCAAATGCAACGATCTTGCTCACAACCGACTTCAGGAGACACCTGACCCGGGAGCTCTGCTGGCACTGTCATCACACGAGGTCCCTGTGATCAGGGACGCCCGTCCCCTGCCGGGCGCAAAGAGCACAACTGGACAGAGGGAACGGCGACCAGGAGAACCATGGGTCTGCAGAGCACCTTTCCTGTGGAAACCGCTGGCGTGTGGTCATCAGGACCATTTGCAAATGGCCACTGAGGGGCCTTGGAGGAGGCGCCCGAGTAAAACGAGGGGGAATCTGTCTTGGACATGGGCCCGTGAATTCTCACCAGGTTTCTGAGGCAAGTCAGGAACAGAGGAAAAGGGTGAGAAGAGGTTACTCGGGGGTTAAATTCCCCGCTCCAGAGATAGGAAAGGAAAGGGTAAAAAAGATGGGAGCCTCAGGGACTAACCCCGCAGGGAGGGATGCAGACTCACATGTGCCCTAGGGAGCTCTGGCTTCTCTCACTGCTGGAGAAGCCTGGGCGTGCTCCGAAGAGGGGCCTCCTGAGCAACTGTGGGCTGAGCTGGGAGACGGGACCCTCGTTGGCACAGTGCATGGCAACATTACAACTGTTGAACTTCACGACTCCAACTTAGCAAGATGGTGCCCGCGAAGCTCTAAGACTGAGCCTCATTTCCTGCAAAAGCAAAAACAAAAGAAAAACAACATCCCATTCATCTTACTCGCTTAGCATGTTGACTTTACGTTTTAACAAATTTTTCAAAATCATCATAATTCCATCACTCAGCAAGCTAGTTCTTGGTTTATTCAAGAGCCTGTCTACGAGTTGTCCATGTGTGATGACTGTGACAAAATTATAATCACAGGATAAGTAGATTTTTGAATTTGTCTGTTTAGCTTTACATGACAAAGGGTATTTCTAAGTTGCAAAGATAGCCATAATTACTATTTTTTAGAACTGGACAATATTCCCTTTTGTTTGTATGCTGTAATTTATTTAATTCGCCCTTTTGTTGGGTATGAACAGTTTCCCAAGTTTCCCAGTAACCCAGAATTCAACGCACGTGACTTTGGTCTTTTCTGAATAATTTATTTGGGACAATTTCTCAGAGGTTGAATTTGGAGGTTAAAAGACACATCTTAACCCCCAATTTTACAAGTCGTAAGTTATTTTTCCAGATTGACTGTCTAGAATGTGTTTCTTTGTTTAAATGAGTATGAGACGAGATAAAATAGATATGCTCCTTCGTTTCTGTTGCACACCAGACCCACGCATGAGAGTGTCTACCAGCCACTCGGTCTGGATGTTCGGTAAGTGTTTTAAATTGAACATTTCAACAACTACAAGTCATTTCCTTCCCGACTCCCCAAACGTGTTCCTCCTCCAACGTGCCCTGGTTCAAATAAGAACATCCCCATCCACCCCACCGCTTAAGCCAGAAAAGCCTAGGAGTCATGCTGATTCCTTCTCCACCCACACCTCTCCCCCCATCTCGTCGATCCTCAGGTGCCGTGGGGTCTCTCCCCGGGCTACCTGTCGACCCCGACCACTTCTCTAGCAACCCCCACTTGCTACTCTGGCCCAAACCTCCTTTGTCTCTCCCCCGGCTACTGTAGAGTCCACCTAGGTGGGCCCCGCGCGCACCTCGGGACCTCGACCCTTCAGACTGTCCTTGCTGTACGCAGAGCTCTCCGTAAAGCGTTTGGTCCCTGTGCTTAACCTGCATTATCTCCCTACGGACTCGGCGTAACTGAGACTCTCATCGCCACGCGCAGGGCTGTCTGGGATCTGACCTCTCCCGTCTCTCCAGGGTCACCAGATGCCACTCGCCCCCTCGTGGTTCTGCATCAGCCGTGCTGGTTTTCCCACTTTATGGGAGTTCACAGAAAGCCGTTTGGTTGCTCTGAAGTGTTGCTGCGGAGTCTCTCGCTGTCCTGTGGCTCTAGTTCACACACGTGAGGATTCAAACATTTTGGGAGACGCCAAGGAAGGGTGGGTGGAGGGTCGGGTGGTACCCTTCTCTCCTCCACAGGTAAATTTGCAAGGGCTTCTTTTTGTAAGTAATTAAATGGTTTATTTTTTAAATTTTACTCTCCCCTCTCCCTGTGGCAACTATCAGCTTGCTCTCTGCATCTGTGCGTCTGTTTCTGTTTTATTCGTTTGTTTTTTAGATTCCACATAAAAGTGAAATCATACCGTATTTGTCTTTCTCTGTCCAACTTAATTCCCTTAGCCTCATACTCTCTAGGTCCATCCATGTGGTCGCCAATGGCAAGATTTCACTCTTCCTTATGGCTGAGTCCTATTCCAGCCATCCTCACCTTATTGCAGTTCCTGAAATGCCCCCTGTTCCCTCTTACCCCGTGCCTTACGCAATACTGTTCTCTCTTTTACCCCCACAACCCCCACCTCTGTCTCGTCCTACCCACCCTTTGCATGGGACCGCATCTACCTTGTCCTTACACAGGATCCTCACGCCACACTGTCACCATCCGGGCCATCGTAGCGAGCAGTGTGCGTTCGGGGCCTCCCCTCTGGCAATGCTGATTTCACGTGTCGACATGTTAGATGTGTATCTTCACCGACAGATCGTGAGCTTCTGGAGGGCGAGATCTGGTGTTTTTTCTCGTTCACCCTGTGTCCTCCGTGCCCAGCATGCCCCCGACACATAAACACTCAATATCTGTCTGTTCAGTGAATAAGCCCACAGAGGGCCTAAGTGTATTTTCAGGTCTGACAGAAGATGCGAACCCTACTCCCCAAGATCTTGTTACAATTTACATCTCCATGTTTTATACTAACCATGGGCCACATTGCCAGGCAGGTATTTTATCAGTTGATTTTCTCCCTCCAAGCGGACAAGTGATTAGCACAAGCACAGGTCGATGACTAAGGGTAAGACGAAGCCTACCTATTTTCCCCCTCCCCTGCCTGTCCCACCTGTCCTCTTGGCGAGGATTGATAGAGCAGGTGGACTCAGTTTTCCTGTCAGTCATCATCAGCGAGTGGAGGTCTGTGTGCACTAGGACAGGATAGCATTAAATAGATGGATGGGCCGCTTTCCCCATTTGTTTCTCGGTCATCGGAGCGGCACCGACAGGGCCATCACGCTAGAGGGATGGCCACAGTAGCTGTGACAAAGGCCATGCCAGACTGAATTCCTCCCTGGCCACTGACCCCCGGCGAGGAGCGTACTTGCCATCGTTACCAATAAACCTGCACACCGCCCTGCGTGGGAAGAACCTATCTCGCCCTTCACTCAAGGACAGGAAGACAATGCGTGCCTGCCTTTCTCGAACTTTCATCACAAAAGGGAGACCGCAAATGATTCACGCGTGTATTCATAATTCCACCTTGGTGACATCTCCGTTGCTGGTCACAGCTGGGCCCTCCAAGATCTGCAAGGAGGTGACCTCCATGACTGTGGTCACCTGGGCACAGGCCATGGGGCCGCCAGACCCCAGGCTCAGACCTGCCACTGTTACCGCTTCTCTGATGAGAATATCCAGCCCTGGCTGGTGTGGCTCAGTGGACTGAGCACTGGACTGCGAAGCAAAGGGTCACCTGTTTGATTCCCAGTCAGGGCACATGTCTGGGTTGTGGACCAGGCTCCCCAGTAGGGGGCGCACAGGAGAGGCAACCACACATGGCTGTTTCTCTCCCTCTCTCACTCCCTTCCCCTCTCTCTAAAAATAAATACATCAAATCCTTAATAAAATAAAATACCCAAGGTCTTCACCCTCCAAGAGGAAGCTCCAGGCAGGGAGAAATAACTCGCCAAGTGGATCTGATCTCGCCTGCCTGTGTTACTCTGGCCCTGGCATTTGCTCACATAACTGTGCCTTCCTGAGCGCTCTGGCACAAGTTGGGACAACACCTCCTGCCTCTCTGGCCATCCTGAGCACACACAGCGAAGCCTGGCTGGGCGCATCCAACGCCCTAAAGGTCAGAGGGAGTGTGGAAGAAGGGAAAACACAGAGAAAGCAAAAATCACGCAACACCCTGCATGGCGCCCTGGCGGCTGCGCCGGCCCCACCACCCTGCCCGGGAGGCCCTTGGGTCCTCCTCTCTCGGGTTTGCTCCTGAGGGTGTTACACTTTCCCCTGAAAGGGTGGCAAGGCGCCTGCCCTCCTGGCCTCTCAGGGAGCGTGTCACCCATCACAGAAGAGATCATGCCGGAGCCCCGCCTCCTTCTCCGTGCAGCAGGACAGGAGGGTGTGGGAGGGTAACCGTTGGTTGGACTCTGTGTCTGGCCCCAGCGTTGTGATGAGAGAAGACTCAGGGTAAGGGATGGCAGCAGGAGACCTCCTGTGATTCAGGGGAGAAGAGCAAGTTCACGAAAACTGCAACCTGACTCCACGGAGGCCCTGGTAACCAGGTCTCTTGTTTCGCTGGTGAACGGCAGCCCTGGCAAGATTGCGGGTCCAGGTGGCAAGACTGGCAGGCAGCTCGCGGCCTCCTGCCCTGGCCTGGACCTGGGTGCCCATAACCAGCTGCTGGCTGATGGAACACATTTGCTGCTTGGATCCAGTTTCCCCACGGTCACTTGGCCCACTCACCGGCTAGCAGGTCCCAGACTCATCCCAAGGTCTCTCAGGGAAAATCCAGGCAGGGCGGTGTTCGAACCCCCCCGCCCCCTGGGGGTCCAGCCTTCCTGCAGCCCCCACCCACCGCCACCTCGCTACCACTGTTCCCAGCCAGGGGGACCTCAATCCTCTCCCCACTGCACAAACGCCACCCGAGTCGGGGACCCTCCAGGGCATCAGGGCCCCAGAGGGAGGCTCATTCTCTATCTCACCTGCACCCCCAGCTCCGCTGTGCATCTGGGGCGAGGCCCAGCCTGGGAGGTGGACTGGGAGGAAAGGCTGGAGCACCGAGGAGGGCCCGCAGCCCCCGTGGCCTCAAAGCTGCTGTGAAGGAGTACACTGGGCCACAGCCACCTCTCAAACAGGACCCTGGTCCCATCCACTGCCCCCACCCCCGCTCAGACATCCAGCCCCTGACTTCAAGCCCCATGGGGTCAAATGAGACATGAAGCTTCCCAGGGAAAGGACAGGGTCCCAGGAAATGCCAGGAGGAAAACAACTGTGCTCGGTTGGTCAAGGTGAGGCCCTTGACCTTGACATGAAGGTCGAGGGCCCCAACTCTCCTAGTATGAAAGAAGAAGCTCTGTAAGCAGGGAAGGGAAGCCGGCCAAGGGACCCCGTGTGGTAATAGGGCACATGTCTTTGCAACCCAATCCCCATGGGAGTCACAATAAATTTAGTAACAGGAACGAGGCTTCCCTCCGAGGATATGAGAATCTCTGGGTTGAAAATAACCACAAGGTCATCGAGTCCAGCTGCCTCCGATTGCCTGAAGTTTTCCAGCGCACTTTTGCACAGTCACCCAGCCTCATATTCACCCAGCAGCTGAGTGTTCTAGGTGGCGGCACCTGTGGGGGGTGGGAAAGGCTTGGAAAGCCACCTGGTGACCTCGTGTGTCCAGAGAGAGGCTCAGGGCGGGCAGGGGGCGGTACCCAGGTGTGTGGGGCCTGCACATCCCTCCAAGGTGGAGGTGTCTTCCTACACCCTGGAGTGACGGCAAAGACTCAGGGTGAGCTCCAGTCTTTTGTCCTTCAGGCTGTTTACACGGCTGCTTTTGGGAATCAGCCTTAAAACACCCCCCAGGGGAGGGCGAATTTTTTGTTGTTGGCACTCATTCCTGCGAAAGACCCAGGTGTTTTGATTTTAGAACCAGAAGGAACTGAGTCACCTCACCCCACATCCTCATTTGACTTGCAAAGGGAACCTCGAGTCTTGGGGTAGAAACCAGAGAACAATCCCTCCTGTTTCTGACCAGCGCTCCCTCTGAGGCTGCACGTCCCCTAGTTGGGGGCAGTCCCTGCCTCTGAGCCCCTCACGAAGGCGCCCCATGGCCTGTCTTCTGAGTATCACGTTACCTGATCCACGTGCCCCTGGGTCTTGTTGGCTCATCCCTTGTTCTCCAAATCCTCTTCTCTCCATCTTTGCAGCAGCTTTGCCGGTGCCCTCTGCCTTTCCATCTTCTCGGCAAGACGTTCTTCTGCCTGGCGCTCTCTCCGGCACGTCCTGCCGCCGTCTCTCTCCGCCTCGACGAGTTCTTTCTTTTGGTTCCAGGCACCGCTCGCACACAGATCGTTTACAAATATCCCTCTTCAACCCACAGGTCTCTCCCCAGCCAGTAGGTTGTGTTGCAGAGCCACAAGCCCAACTACTTACTGGTTTTCTTCATCTGGGTGTCTCAGAGCGTCTTGACTGAACATGTTACAAAACTGCAGTTCATTATCCGCTGCACCAAACCTGGGGCATTCCTGAATTGCCGATGTTGCTGAGACCCACTTCTCACCACCATGATCCCAGAAGTGGTCCTAGACTTGTCTATTTCTGTCCATCGCTACTCCCAGTCCGTGCCTGCCGTGAAGAAGTGAAGGGAAGAACACAGCATCATTGCATCAAGGCTGGAAAAAGCAGCCTTGCCCCCCATCCCACCCTAACAGATGTCAGGAATGAAAGAACAGATTCTTCCTCTTCTTCTTTTTAAAATATTTGCTGTATTCATTTTTAGAGAGAGGTAAAGGGAGGGAGAAAGAGAGGGAGAGAAACATCAATCGGCTCCCTCTCCTACGAGCTCCCCAACCGGGGACAGAACCCATGGCCCAGGTAGATACCCTGACTGGGAATCGAACTGATGATTTTTCTGCCTTGTAGGATGACACCCAACCCACTGAGCCACACTGGTCCGGACAAATGGACTCTTCTGATAAGGACAGCAGGGAAAGTTGTGCACTCATAGGCAGGTGGCCATGACCTCAGTGCTGAGGGCTCAGCTAGCCCCCTGTCCATCTGCCTCTGTTTGTATCTGCTTCCTACCCATCCAGCTCAGATTGAACGCGGCACCTTCCGGATGACCCTCTCCCCAATAGCTGCAGCCCACTTACCCAGTCATCAGCACACCAGCAACATCCCGCCCACCTGTCTTCTCCGTGCCTGCACCTGGCCCCCCCGAGGGCTGACGGGCACAACAGTAGCCCCAGCATGAACTCACGGTCCCTGACCCAACTTGTCCTTGGCATTCCCTGTTCACATGACTGTTCTATAGGCAGCTCACTCTTCTCCACTGACCGTGGCCACGTCTCCCTGTCACGGCTACGCTTCTTGCAGAGTGTCCACCTCCTGCTTCGATTCCCTCACTCCCTTCATCACTCACCACTGTCCTATCTCCGTCCTGCCCCACGTTCCCCCGAAGCTGCTCTCTCCGGTGGCCTCCGTGTCACGTGAGTCCAATGTCCACTCTCAGTCCCTGCCGTTCAGTCTCTTGGTAACATCTGACTGACCGTGCCCTCTCCTGTACGCTCTCCTCTCCCCTGGCTTCCCCGATACGCGTTCTCCTCAACCCCGCCGGAGGCGTTTTTGCCAGCATGACCAAGCCTCGGGATACGGGAGTCGGGCCACGCTCTGTCCCAGACCTCCTTCCTTATGCGTCGTAACTCCCTCCTTGGGATGCCGCCCCTCCAGTGACTTGCATCAAGAGCCCTCTGTAAACTAAGGACCCCTGATCCACAGCTGCTCTGCGGGGATGTCACCCCGGCAGGTGGCGTATACAGATACGTCACGCTCCACGTGTCAGAAGCTGATCCCTACCTTCTCCCCCTTCTCACTCTGCACCCCAGACCCCACTGCCTTTAGCACACCTCTCACCACACGGCACTCTCCTGGGACCCCCCCCCCCCACCACCCAAATCCCACTCAAACAGGCTCTAGGCCATGCCCTTCCCTCTAAAGCAAGGGTGGGGGAGGGGGAGCTCTCCTGTCTCCTGGTGTGTGCCGTGGGAAGCCACCAGGGGGTCCACAGTAGAGGAGCAACCCGTGTGGCCGTGGATTTCTACAGTCACACGCAGAAAACTGTGTGGGGGACAGAGTGGAGTGAAGGAGCGAAGAAGGGCATGGAAGTGCCAGGTAGGAAGCTCCTGCAAGAAGCTGGTCTGTGGTCACGGCAGCTGCAACCGGGCTACTGGCAGAGACGTTGAGTGTGACGCGTACTTTGAAGGTAGCGTCGGCCAGAGGCACAGATGAATGGGATGGGACCTGTGAGAGGAAGCGGACTTGGTAATGATTCTAACGGCGTTTGGCCTGAGCGCCTGGAGAGAGGGGCTTGTCCCTGACCGAGACGGGGAAGGCCGTGGAAGGAGCTGGTCTGGACACATTAATTTTCAGCAGCCTATTAGACATTCAGGACATTTCATGCTGATCAGAGTTGCATATTTTTTATTGAAATAGCCCTTATCAAAATGCCTGATATCTTTTAGGATTAGCCCCATTCCTTTCAGGCTCAAGGCTCCGGCACTAACCCAAACTTTATGGATGTCGTAAAACTGGTCAAAGGGGATACACCAGTTTGGTGCCGTCTGTGGCGCCAGATCCCCAAACTGCTACTGTCTCGATATTTGCTCTGAGCATCGCTTCAAAATCCGAATAAGCAAAACACTCCTGGGTGTGCAGAAGGCTCAGAGCCATTCTTCATTCTAAAGCTTCCCAAATTCAGAGGTATTAGACGAGGTTTTCTTGGCCCAGCCACGAGCCAGGTCTTCCGATAAACCATCTGCTAGGAATCTGTCCCTCCGCAGACCGAGCCAAGCCCTCCAGATGGGGCTGTGAAAGGGCTCCAGGCTGGATAAAGACGGCGAAGGGATGACTGTGGGCATGTTTTCAAATCATTGCACCTGGGTCACCAAGGACATCATCGGGTAATGCCCCCTCGGGCCTTCTTAGAGAAGTGAAACCATTGCTGACCAGGATGGGACATGCACACCCAGCGGGTCCCTGCAAGAACCAATGGTGCCCCGTGAGTACCATGAAAAAAAATCACAACCCCCCAACCTGCTGAAACACAAAAGTTCTACTTCCAATCTTCAGTGCTAAATGGGTGAGTGCATCTTCCTTTCTTAAAATAACTTGCTTGCTAGAAAAAAAACAATAAGAAAATAAATAAAGAAAAAAAGGAAGTAACTTGCTTGCTAAGGAAAAAACGTGGGCACATTTCTCAGGCTCAAAAGAGCATCTGAGGAAAATAGCCAAGTTCAACAACAGTCCATCATCCACCCGCAGGTTCCTGTGACAGACCCCAGGCGGTGGAAATTTTAGCATCTCGGTTTGGAATGGGCGGTCCCCTCCAGGAGGACTCGTGGGGCAAGGGCTCCAGGTGAACTTCGGGCACAGTCGTAGATGGTGCCTCAGTTGCTCATATTGGACGGAGGTTGGGGTTTGGGGGTTTTCCCAAGCTGAGGATGGGGGTGCCCACTGAAGAACCAGCCTGGCTTCTCTGTGAATCAGCTCACAAGACCCATCACCAGCGAGATTTCCAAACCTTTTGGCAGGGTGGGGGATGGGGTGCAGAATGAAGAAATGGAGAGAGAGAGCTTCAAAGAGGGGCTTTGGGGACAATAAGCTGCATTTAAATGTTGACTTGGTGTAGGTTTACTGTTCAGAAATTCTTTCATAGTAGGTAGCCAAGTAACGCCCTGTGAATAGGTGGAGTAATTTGTTGATAAATTTATTAAGTAACACGATATTCTCTTATTCATTGAAACCTTGACAAACCATTGAAATAGTTCCAATAGATTCCGGTCAATGTCTAGGGCCCCGGGGCTATGCCTCGAGCGAAGCATGAGACTCTCAGGGAGAAATTACTCAGAGGAAACGTATTTGCCTCCCCCAGCCTGGAAACTGTCACCTACCTCAGGTACAGGAGCCACACCTCCATCCCTATGCAGAGAGACCCAGGGCCACGTGGGGCAGATAAAGGCTTTGAATGAATAGATGTGCATTCCTAGTTAGGTACATCTGTAAGCTTGTCTCGGACTTTAGGTGACAGTGACCTGGTCCTGAGAATGACTTTGGAATTGTGCCTGTGACCATGGCATTATAATCAGGTTTGGAAGCCTCACCAGAGGATGTGAGGTGGCAGACGGGCTGGGGGGTCCTGGCTCCGTGGGACCTTGAGCAAGTTATCACAACTGAACGTGCCTCGGTCACTTCATCTGTCAGGTGGGCAGGAACAGGCCAGCGCCCACAGAGAGCGCAGACGAAGTGACTGGACGTGAGCAGAACATTTCAGCCGGGGCTGGGACATCGTAGTGCTGTGTTGTGTTTGCTACTTTAATATCACCAGCACCGTTGACCTAGCTGGGGATTTAATACCTACTCCGCCGAAGAATCAGATGAAAGGCTACACGCAGCTAAGTTGCCTATAGTGTCCGGTAACCCACACAGACTCCACCCCCAGGAGGCGTGGGGAACCAGGGCAGGACAGGGCAGGGCTCAGAGCTCAGACTGGCCACCTTAGACTCTACTGCACGGGGCAGAATGAATTGGAAGAGTTTTTTCCAGCAAGAGGGTCAAGGGGGAGTTCGGACATCTTTTGGTCTTTTGTCGAAATGGGAAATTGCTAGTATCATTCTTTCCCATCATCTTCCACCAAAAAAAAAAAAAGTAACTGAGGGTTTTGTGGTGTCAAATGTGCGGTCAGGGAAAACATGAAATTCCCAGCTGGTTCCTGACCTGCTGATGGTGTTCAACACAAACGCAACGCATTTAATAATTTCACATTTTAATGATGCTAGTAGGTTGTATCGTGAGAAATTGCCGATTTGTGGGTCCAAAAGATAAAATATCAGCAGTTATCCCAGGGGTCAATTTACAACATGCAATATACTTGGTTGTATTTTATGCTTTGGACCCTGGGGCAAATTTATTAAAGGGCATGTTTAAAAAGATGGATATGAAATAAAAACCATTTCAGGGCTGACCTTCGGTTGCCCAAAGATGGAGTACACTTACAAACTTCTGATCATTTTGTGTCATTGATGCATGGAGGGGACTCCAGAGGACACTTTTTCTAAAGCTTTCTTCCTTCTAATGCAGAAGCTGAGGTCCTTGACCATGTACTTGGTCAAGGTCATGGTTAGGAAACGTCAGAACCGAGAAGAGCTCTCTGGTCCTGAGTTCCAGTCCCATTTCTCTTGCGGGCCAATGGAATTTCTGTCGTCTGGAAGCGTGCTGGGCGGGTGCAGGCTGGGTTCGTAAAGAAGCCACGTTCATGAAGTAGGAGACGTGAGTCTGAGCAGCTCTCGTCTGACCACTTTCTCACGCTGAGCCAGCCTCCTGACTCTCGGCCATGGGTTGACAGTGACTCGTCTCAGGACCTGTCCCCCAGGTTCCCCCAGCTCTCCGGTTCCTGAAACCATTCTCCCCACCAGCCCCTTGGGGCCGAGGCCCGTGTTTCCTGCTGTTGCTAGCCCAGGGTTGCCTCATCCGCCTCGCTGGTCTCCTCGAACCCTGCCCTCAGCTCTGTACACAGCCAGTTTGTCCATCAGCTCCCTCTGACTCATGTGCTGTGTGTTTCTTGCTGGGCAATCATGACCCAGGGGGGTCCTGTAGGCCCTGCCAAACAGCATGAGATGCAATTCCTTCCATAAAATGCACAGGGAGAGCGCTCAAGTCCCCACCGTACCCCGTACTCCAAACACAGACGAGCTCCTGACCCACCGGGAATGTACTGGGGTTTGAAAATGCGGTCACTGTCTCTCAGAGGCGGCTCTTTTTCACAGAATTAGTCATTCTGTTCATGATTTGATGTCCTTGTTGGTTCTCCCACCAAGGGATTGATAATTAGCACTTGAGACACGTTCATTCTCATCGGAAGCCAAGGGTACTATCGGGGGCAGGGGTGCCTAACAGTCAAGAAAAATAATCTGACACTCAAGAACCAGTAAGTCACTGTGCCAACATCCATTCCATAAAGAAACAGCGGCACTACTAAGAATATCTGCTTTGCTTTTAACTTTCCCTACTATATTTGGTGGGTTAAGGCAGGTCTTTGGCAACTCCTAGTTCTGGGGTCCAAGAAACTTGAGATGTCTCATCTGTCTTTCCAAATAAATTCCTAGCAACTTAACGTGGAGTTTTTATAACAGAGAAAAAAATGCATTCTTTCCCCTCCTCCTTACAACTAATTTCAAGAGGGAAAACAAAATGCTTTCATAGGCATAACGTAACATATGTAACATAACATAGCCTCTATAACATAACACGGCATTTATAACATATATAACATAGCATGACATAATATAACGTGTATAGACGCTACATAATATACATATACGTGTCTATACATAATATACGCTACATAGCATGACATAATATAACGTGTATAGACACGTTATATAACGTGTATACCATAACATATATGGCAGAACACATACAGCATAACACATATACCATGGCATAGCATATATAACATGGTGTATATAACATAACATATATAGCATAACATGACATAGCAGATATAACATAACATAGCATATATACCATATATAACATGGCATATATATAACATAGCACAACATATATAACATAATGTACCATAACATGACATGACATATATAGCATAACATATACAATATAACATAACATATATAGTGTGACATAACATATATGACATAGCGTATGACATGACATGACAACAAACAGCCTGGAGAGCTAAGGAGCCCCAACCACGACATCCCCAAACTAAAGGGACAGGAAGTAAAATCTCACCCTGAGGGTAACTGCAAAGAGATGCACCGTCATAGCCATCCCTTGGTCTCAGCGCTGAGAACCTTGGCCGTGGCTGAACAGCAGCCCACGTTGGCCCCTGACTTGGGGACGTGCTGCAGTTCGGAGGACATGAGTCCAGTGGTGCAGGCCAGCTGCAACCATGCCCGAGTCTTTACTCCACCAGGTCGCTGCTCGGCGTGACACCNACCATAACATATATGGCAGAACACATACAGCATAACACATATAACATGGCATAGCATATATAACATGGTGTATATAACATAACATATATAGCATAACATAACATAGCAGATATAACATAACATAGCATATATGCCGTATATAACATGGCATATATATAACATAGCACAACATATATAACATAACGTACCATAACATGACATGACATATATAGCATAACATATACAATATAACATAACATGTATAGTGTGACATAACATATATGACATAGCGTATGACATGACATGACAACAAACAGCCTGGAGAGCTAAGGAGCCCCAACCACGACATCCCCAAACTAAAGGGACAGGAAGTAAAATCTCACCCTGAGGGTAACTGCAAAGAGATGCACCGTCATAGCCATCCCTTGGTCTCAGCGCTGAGAACCTTGGCCGTGGCTGAACAGCAGCCCACGTTGGCCCCTGACTTGGGGACGTGCTGCAGTTCGGAGGACATGAGTCCAGTGGTGCAGGCCAGCTGCAACCATGCCCGAGTCTTTACTCCACCAGGTCGCTGCTCGGCGTGACACCAGTACCCCCACGAACACGAGACCAAGTTGCACTTAAACTGCCACACAGCGAGTTCCTCGGCCGGAAACAACGGTCTGGAGAACGATGAAGGACAGTCTGCAAATCCGTAGGCGGCGATTCGACAGGAGCCCTCTGGGCAAAAAGGGCGAACGCATGCCCAGAGTAAGGGTTTGTGCGGGGGAAGACCCACACCACGCCTCCCTGAGGGATGCCCCCTCCTAGCTCCCAGGCCGTCTGGTCCCCTGGGGGTGGGGCCAGGTTCCGCCCACAGGGCCAGCCTCTGCTGCTGGTCACTTGAACACTCAGTACAGGCTGTGGGCAGGTCAGCCTTGAAGATGGGGGTTCCACATGGCTGAGCCCAGGGGTAACAGAAATGACCACAGTTTAATCAGAAAACAGGGGCCCCTGTGACTGTGAGTGGATAAAAGGCTTATTACAGAATAAGACTGCATAGGATTGTGGCAAATATTAGGACAAGTCAGAGAAACCAAGATGGAGTCGCCAACCAGTCCCCTGAAAGCACAGAAGCAGGGTGAGCGTGTCCAGGTTTCAGGTCCCAGGGAAGCCACGGCTTCTGTGTGGTCCCTCCTCTGTGGACCGGCAGCCAACACTGGTTTGGACCTAGGAGTCAGGTCCCATGGCCAGAATGAAGGGCCAGAGAGAAAACGACACGCAGACTCCCCTGGGCACTTTCCGAATCTGTTCTCTACCTGTTCGACAGCAAGACCTTCTGAGGGCGATGAGTGGCTGTCCGTCTACTTCCCAAATCTTGTGCAAGCTCTCCTGTTGTCAGCTCCACTGCAGACCTACAGGGAACAGGATCCTGAGAAATGTAGTTCCCTCCTAACCAGGTTGGGATGGCACAGCCCAGCACAGCCCAGAGAAAGAAGGCTAACCGTTAACCGTTAACCGAAGGTTAACCGTTCACTTACTCATTCACTAATTCATCCGAACAGCAGATACTTTGGGCTGTTCGTTTCACAGAGCTTAAAACAGCCTTCATGGAATGGGAGGGGTAGTGGGACAGACATTAGTAAATTTCAAACACTTAAATTTATAACTGTTGCCCTGGCTGGTGTAGCTCAGTGGATTGAGCGTGGGCCTGTGAACCAAGGGATCGAGGTTCAATTCCCAGTCAGGGCACGTGCCTGGGTTGCTGGCCAGGTCCCAGCAGGGGACTCACGAGAGGCGACCATACATTGATATTTCTCTCCCTCTCTCTTTCCCTTATCCTCTAAAGATAAATAAATAAAATCAAAAAAATTTATAACTATTAACCTGATAGTGCAGCGACGGGAAATAAGGTGAGTCCGTGAAAGGGAACGGCAGAAGAGGGACCACTTGGCCTGGGGGCTCAGAGACTATGCTGAGGAGTGGTGTCTAAACCAAGACCTGAAAAATGAAAAGCTCCAGGGGCTGTGTCTTCCTTTCCGGGAACAGAAAGACATCTCAGAAGGCTCTGAAGGCAGCTGAGCACCCTGGCTACCGCCTCCTCTTCACCTGCTGTCTCAACTGGACTCCGTCCCAAAGAGCTTTATTTTACTCCACCAAACCTCATGCTCTCACGGTTCTCAGCAAACCGCCGATTGCCAAATCCAGTGGCGAATTTAGTCCTCACTTCTCTTGATCCCTCCAGTCACTTGTGCAGCTGGTCCCCCCTCCTTCTTGAAGCATTGCCTTCCCCTGGCTTCCAGAACCTCGCTGTCTGTCCCTGCCAGCTGGACGGGGCTGCGCTCCAGGACAGCAAGCGCCTGGGCTTGCGTGGCGCTGTGTCTCCAGTGGCCATCACAGTGCAGGCGCACAGTAGGCACTAAATACTTGCTGAATAAATTAAAGGAGTCCGGGGAGAAACAGCTGGTGAGGTGGGCAAGGGGACAAGAAAGCACGCTGCTGCAGAAGCGAAGTGAAACCACTCTCAAACAGGAAAATGGGACCGGTGATTTAAACACAGCTGGGAGTTGACCTTTGGGCTTGGCAACGTGGTGGTTTGGGAAGGAGGTCTGGGTGGCGTCTCGGGGTCCAAGGTCAGATTGGAGGAGGATCAAGAGAGAGTAGAAGAACTGTAGTTGGAAGGGAACATGGGGGGCAGGGCGACGGGAGGGAAGCAGCTTTCTCTCTTTATGTGTTCTTATTTTTTAAGAAGGATCTGCATGTCCTGATCTGAAGAGTCTGGTAAAGAAATGAACTTTGCACTGGCAGCATGGAGAGGAGCATCGTCACTGGAGTGACAAGGACTGGCGAGGAACGGGACTCTAGTGTAAGTCAGCTGGTGGCTCTGGACGGGAGCTCGGGCAGTTCACACAACAGGAAGGGAGGATGTTGGCACCGACGAGCGAATCAGCAGGCATCGGGGAGAAAGGTGTACACGGGCTTCTCTGACATACCTCTGTGCAGGAGTCTTCTCCTCTGTCCAAACTACTGGCACCGGAGGGCCCCGGAGGGCCCCGGAGGGCCCCGGGGCTCAGTGGCTCCTCCTCCTCCTGCCTTCATTAGCAAAGATGATCTCTCTTGGTCCCCGGACCTCAAATATGCTGCTCGTTCCCAAATGTTTCGATCGTGCCCCAACCTCTCCATAGACAACGGACTCACACCCCACTGCCTACCTGACTTCTGTGCTCAGATGGCCAACAGGCTTCTTCAGTTCAATGGACTGTCTAGAGCAGTTGATTTCTCTTCCCAAATCAGCCACTCACCCCTCATCGTGCATGTATAATGCTGCACAGGCTTCAACACCATTCAAGCCAAATGTTGGCCTCAGCCTCAACGATTCCCTTTTTCTCGTCATTCCATATCAAGGAATGCCATAAGCAAGGCCAGCATGACTTCAAAATGTCTCGGATCCCAGCGCACCTCCGGCACCGTGGGATACATCCCAGTCCTGGGCCGCCTTCCCTTCTCACCCAGGTTACGCGATGACGCTCTCACGGTCTCTCGGCTTCCAGTCCTCTCTCCCTTTGTAAAGCTCCACCCCTGAGCCAAAGTGAGCCTCTGAAAAAGCAAATTCGATGATGTCACTTCCCTGCTCAAAACTCTGCAGAATCCCCAGTGGTTTTTCCCAAAAATAAAATCGGAAGTCCTTGCCACAACCTGCAAGGTCCTACCTGATCTGATCCCCAAATTAGCTCTCTGGGCTCCTCCTTGGCCAGCCTTTTCCTGGTTCCCTCCATTCTAGGATCCACGGATCCACACGCTGATACTTGGGAAGAACCAAGCCAAGCTCACCCACCCCAGGATTCTGCACGGACTCTTCTCTCTACCTGCAGGTCGTCACCCTGAAAGCCACACGGCTCCTTCCACCCTCCCTTCTCCAGGTGTCTGTGCAGATATTCCCCAGAAAGGCCTTCCACGGCTGCCGTGTCTAAATTAGCACCATCCTCTCACTATCTCCTTCCTCTGCTTTGGTTTTCTTTGCTGCATTTATTCCCCCTGGTGCCTAGGACGCCGTGTGTGTCCCTTCACTGACGGTCTCCCTGTCCGTGCCAATATCGAGAAGGCTCCATCCGAGCAGAAAATTGTCCACTTTGTCCACCACTTATCTCCAGCCCCTGTGCACAGAGGCCAGGCCTCAATATGTGCACTGAATAAATAGAAACTGTTGAAGAGCTTTTGAAAAATGATAGAATCAAAAATTGGCCAGGAGCAAGAATGGAAGCCGGGGTGCCAGGTGCCAGCTCTGGCGATTGTCCAGGGGAGATGGGGTGGGCGTGGCGCGAGGAAGAGGGACCGGAGATGCGAAGAAGAGGCTCCCTCAAGTCTTCTGCCCTCCACGGCTGTACATCCCGATTCTGCCGGAGCCTTCCTTCTCGGTCTGTCCCCTATACAAGCCTGATGCTCCCGCTAAATGCTTATCAGCTGTCTTGATGCAGGATGATAGGGCTCTATGGATGGAAGCAGGTGCAGAAGTGACTGAATCGGATGCCATCGCCCTACACGGGAGGAACCTGAGCCCCAGGGAGATCAGAGGCCCCACTCGGAGCCCCCTGGCTCGTCAGAGGAAGAAGCCGAGACTAGGATCTGCTTTGATGTACTCCTACTTCTTGGTTCTCTTCATCTGTCCACTGGTTGTGCTGCAAAATCAGCGATCATCTTGAAAAACACTTACGTAGGTTAAACATCTGAAGAACTTTGAAACTGCTCATTGTTTTAAAAAATAACTGGCTGTGTGATTCCAAGTTTAAATTTGGCTTTTGGCACAATTTTAATTGTCTTCTGGGCTGTGCCAAGAAGTCCTGAGAAAGCGCATCAATTTTTTTTTATGGGTCTCTCTGTTCAACAGCTTTGAACTTGGCTCAGCAGCCAAATGTCACTCCAAGGTAGTTCACTTAGGGGTTAGCCCCCCAATTTCCTTTATGCCCCCTGATATCTATTCTCTGTCATCTTTGAGGCCAGACTCAAAAATGGGATTGTGTCCAATATTTTAAGGCAATGCAGAACGAATTGAGTAGGACAAGTAGTCCAGACAGGTGGCGTAAAGGTGAAGACAACAATACCTTTTGTACTAATGTAGATTGATTTCATTACATCACCAACGGGAAGCTTCTCCTTCACACAACCCAGGGCACCGCAGTTCATCAGGAAGGGTGATAAAGGCTGAGGGCACTGCCCCTCTTCCCGCTTTCCCTCCCTTCGTCATATTATGAATTTGCGAAGAATTCAGGAGCGTTTCATTAATTCGTTTAAAGAAGTTGCTTATTCCTAAGGAGCTCATCGCACAAAAGTACTGCAGAGATTCGCTCTCCTGCCGAGACGTGTGATCCTGAGATGTTGGGAGCGAAAAATAGGGAGGATTCACGTGGGGCTGACGGCCTGGGCAGCTGAAAAATACAGGGGTGGAACTGGTATAACCCCTTTCATTTCTACCAAAGTCTGCCCTTCACGCCCCTGAGTCTGAGCGGGACAGACCCCGGACCCATTCTGTGGCAACATGCGGCTTCAGCTTCCCCTTAGCACATGCCTTTCTTCCCATGATGCACTCCGTCCCTGCTAATAATCTCCGCCGAAGCGTTTGTATTTCTAGGGAGCTCTCTAATACTCTGAGAACATAAGGAAGGGAGCTCTTACAGGTTGAATTGTGTCCCCGCCAAATTCCTATGTGGAAACCCTAATCCCCACGACCTCAGAATGTGACCTCATTTGGAAACAGGGTCGCGGCAGGTAGAACGAAGATGGAATCACACCGCAGAAGGCGGGGACTTTGATCCGATGGGACTGGTATCTTCATCAAAACGGGGAACTTGGACACACACGGGGAGAAGGCCACGCGAAGACCAGAGCTTTGCCCAGCAAACCGGGAACTAGCCAACACCCCCAAAGCCCTGGAACTTGGCCCTGCTGACACCTTGATCTTGGTCACCTCTGACCTCCAGAATAGACTGACCAACACTTTCTGTGGTCTAAGCCACCCAGTTACAGCAGTCCTAGCAAACTAATACAGGAGCCTCTCAGCGGAATGACACAGAGCTGACTTCACGGGTCTAGAAGCTGCCGCAGTCAGCGGGAGCTCCTGAATTGTAACTGGAGCACCGCCCCCCTGTTTACCCCCCTCCCTGGCTCTGCAGGACCTGGGAGCTGCTCAGACAGTTTTTGCACATCCGCCCCTCTGCCCCTGCTCCTCCGTCTCACCCTCTGCAGTCACCCCAGCCCCCCGCTGTTCTGCACGCACTAAGCACTGAGAGTTGTGCACCTTTCCCCCCTCGCTTACATTTGGTTTCTGCTCAAAAATCATTTCCTTGACCACCCTCCGTAGACGAACAGCCTCTTCACTTATCCTGCCTTCCTTCCCTCAATAGCACTACCAGGACCTCGCGTTCTGTATCTGTTTATCACGTTTCACCACCAGCAACCATGTCAGCTCCAGCGTGCAGGGCTGCGTCGGATTCACTGTCATGTCCTCGAAGCCTAGAGCGGTGGCGTTCAGCGAAGGAGCCCAGTACACATTTCTTGGATGGATGGCTGGATGGAGAGAGGGATGGATTTGCCAGCAACTCGGGGATTTTATGATTTAAAACATTCAAACTACTTCCAGGGCATGTCTGGTGGCTGCTACCACTTTCCTCTGTTACTGAGATGGAGCCTGTGGCCCAGGGGTCTGAAAACTGTCCTCCTCCTTCCTCTCTCCTTTGCCCAGCGCCTTGAACTTCAGCAGGTGTGGAAGTCTCAGCTGGTGTGGAAGCCTCGTGGGTTCATGCCTCGTGTAACCCCATCCCTTCTGAGTGTCTGTGGATGTACTAACTCTGTCTAAGGAATAGAAGAGAGAAGGAATGGTGGTTATCCCTTCTGAGATTCAGTTGTAAGAAGACTAATTTCACCTTGAGGGCTCTCCATCCTCCCTCTCGGCCATCGTAGGAGAAGCCAGCAGCCCTGTTCTGAGACCCCCATGAGTGAACCTGGAGGCTGATTCCCCCCCATTTGAATGGTGAGGTGACTGCAGCCCTGACTGGCACCCCGATGGCAGCCTCGTGGGAGGCCCCGAGCCAGAGACACCCTGATTCTTGTCTTCTCCCTGATTCCTGACCCACAGAAGCAGCAGGATAATAAATGTTTGTGGTCCTCGGCTGCTGAGTGTTGGAGCAATTTGTTACGTAGCAGCAGCTAACTGATACACCACGCACCATGTTTCACCTGCGCTCCAAACGCATCATTGCAAAAGCGTTACTAATGTGAAAAAATAACTCAAGATCTTTCTTCCAAAGCCTTCCAAAGCATGTTGGAAGATTTTTTCCAATATGCCCACAAAAGAGTTTTTTCAAATCTGAGACAACTTTTTAAATTTGTAACATTTTTGTGTGCATTAAAGAAAAAAGATAGACAATAGTTTGGTGACTGCCAGAGGGAAGGAGGGGTGGGGGAGGTGGAAGAGGACAGAGGGGGTGGTTAAAAGTGGCAGAAATCGACTTGACTTTGGGTGGTGAGCACCCCGTACGGGGGGTCATAGAGTTGTGCACTTGAAACCTGTGTGGTTTTATGAACCAGTGTCTCCAAAAAATTCAGTTCAAAGTGTTTAACTTAAAATGGCAACCAACATGCACATGAAGAATCTCTGCTGTTTTTGCATATTCTCATTTAATCTTCATAGAACCCTTTGAAATAGGTGCTATCAACACCTTGTTTGAACTGTAGAGGAACTGAGGTACAAGAAATATCAGCCACTGCCCAAGGTCATAGAGCTAGTGAGGGGTGGAGCCAGACAAGCCGGTCCTGAGGCCTCACCTGTCGGTCTAAGCTGCCCCTTCGACAAGAAGGTCGAATCGCCCTACAAACCAACTTCAGTGTGGAACTCAACCCGGACTAGAGTCTTCATGATGAGGACTGGAAAATATCTACCTCTGACGAGTTCTCCTGAGAATTAAATGAGATCACACACCAAACACCTACTAGACAGCCTGCACATTAGCAACACAAAAAATAAAATAAAATATAAAATAAAATAAAATATCCAAGCCCTGGCCCAGTGACTCTGCTGGAGCATCATCCCATGCACCAAAAGGTTGTGGGTTTGACCCCCAGTCAGGGCACATTCCTATCAACAGGTTGCCTGTTCGATCCCCAGTCGGGCATGTATGGTAGGCAACTGATCAGTGCTTCTTTTTCACACTGATGTTTCTCACGTTGATGTTTCTCTCTCTTTCTAAAAAAAAATATATATATATCAGATTTACTGACTCCATTCACGTGATATCAGATTTACTGACTCCATTCACGTGCACTGACACAGCCGTCAGCCGTGCATGCAAGGATTGTGACCCAGTCACGTGTCCGCCCGACCTAGGATTTCAGCCGCTGCCCCCCGTGGAGACAGCAGCGACCCTGAACGGTTCTCGGAAGAAAGGTCTTGGGGATTATAGAAATAGTTCTTTAAAAACCAGAAGCTCCTGGACACTGCTATAGCAGTGATGAGTGTAAAGAGCATTTACCTGACTCGGAGCCCGGACACCTGGGTGTGAGCCTTTCCTAGGCCAAGAGTCCCAATCTGGGTGATCTTGGACAAGTCCGTTCTCTCACCAAGCCTCAAGTGTCCTCATCTTTAAAATGGGAGGAATAGCGTGACCCTACCAGCCTGTCTGGGCTGGGCCGCTCCAAATCTGATGAAATAAGGTATGTTGAAAGTCTCAGGCCGGAGACTGCAAGTGAAGGGATATTTCTTTCTGATTATCGTTGGCAGAAGGAAAGGCCCTGCCGAATGGAGATCATTTGTGTTTCTGCCACCGTGGGAGGGAAATGGAAACAACTGAAATGCATTGCAGACGAGGCCAAGGGGGGCGGGCGAAGCCCAGCAGCACACGTGCAGAGCAGTTAATTCAGAGGGAGAGGCTGTGTCCCGACAGCAGCCGAGCACAGCCCGGTCTCCAGCCGCCACCGGAGGCTGGGATTTCAAATGCTCAGCTGCAGCCACCTGCACGGGACTCAGCTGTCGGAGTCCGAGGTCTGAGCAGGGTTAGCTGTCCAGCCACGAAGTCTCAAAGTCTCCAGTTGGTGGCCCGGGTCCCCACACAGGAATCCACCCCGCAGGCACGCTCTGACTTCCACTCGCGCCAGCGGCTAGGTGTGAAGGACACCAGGGTGACGAAGGCAGACCCAGGGGCCACCTGGTGCTTCTTCCAGCCAGGAGGTGGTCATGCAGATAACTTACCGGGAACACAACTGGACAGAGATCCCCGTCACGATCAGTGCGGGCGCACTTGAAAACCTCTCTGCTTTGACGCAGCCTCTGAATATCTCCGTGAACCGGGAAGGAAACAGAATTTCACAAAACTGGAGAGCTAGTGTGGAAGCAGCTCAGTTTGCCAACTCACGCCCACGTTTACAGAGACGACATCGCACGTGCTTTGCCAGGGGGTCTCTGGGGATAGCTGGACACACCAGCCTTGCTGGGGGTCGTGCCCCGCTGCTCAGGGGTCAGCGTGCACCCCAACGTCAGGGCACCGTGGGACCTGAGTGTACCTCCCATTTCTGCACTGGGGCCTCTCATGGCCTCTCATGGTAACATCTGTGTCATGGTAGTTGCACTGTGCCTAGAAATTCTGGAAATTTCCAGCAGAGCCAGAGTCTGGAGTTCTTCCTAAGGAGATTTTTTTTTCTGTCACAATTTCCCCCAATCCTGTGCAATCGATGGCACCTATCCAGAGATCGGATTCCTTTCTGACCTTCATTTGGGGGCTTGTCCATGACTCCAGTCTGCCCATGTGATAGAACATTTCTAATCCAGGGCCGGCCAATCCCACAAAACTCGCCTCAGTAAAAAATGAAGGGACTAACGGACTTAAGTCTCCATGATTAAGCTGAGTGAAAATTCCATTTTCCTAGTAAAAATCATGTGGAGCTATTAAATTCAAATCCTGAGGTTGTTTGTGGGCTCGCATATTAATCTTCCCAAACACCCACACTTTTCCATCTATGATTCAAATGCTCCAG
Source organism: Sturnira hondurensis (assembly GCF_014824575.4). NCBI lineage: Eukaryota > Metazoa > Chordata > Mammalia > Chiroptera > Phyllostomidae > Sturnira > Sturnira hondurensis. The sequence continues at coordinate 1,213,149 of NW_028079430.1, read as the reverse complement.
ATTAAACCGCACGTCAGACATGCAACACCGGCTCTGGTGCTCAAGGTAAAAGCTGCAAGGACATAGTTGGGTTCCTGAGTATTTTATCGTCAGAAACGCAAGGGTGTCCAGGCGCTTTGCAGGGCATCTTTCTCGTGTTACGGTTTATTCTTCATGCCCCCTTACTACAGAAGAAGAAATTGACGCTTGGAGAAGGCAAAATCAGGGCTGGGGTTTGAACCCAGATCTGATGCTAAAGGTCCCACCCTTCCCGTGACATCAAATGCCTTAATTTCCTTCCTAGAGAGACTGTCTGCTTTAGGACCTGCTGAGTTTGGCTCCTTAACTCAATTAACAAGCCTGAAGGAATTCAAAGATGAACATGGCAACTACCCAAATTTGCCAGGAAAACCACCCGACGAGGACAGCCATGAAAATGATCACAGAGACGGTCCCCTCAAAGTCAGGCACGACTCCACTCCGTGTGTATGATTTCACTGGGGTTCCCAGTCCACTTCCTGGGAAGTGGCTGCTGTTACAACCCCAAATGGCAGGGTCCTATGCGGCCGGGATGGGACAGGAACCCAGATACGCAGTGCGACATCTGGCTATGCTTGTATCGCTCTTCTCTACAATGGTCAAGTTCAACAGGACAAAGCAAGACACCGAAAGACTGGTTATTGACATGTTTTACTTCAGTTACTTGATGGGAGGAAAACACTTGAATGTTACTAAGGAGAGAGGCCCATGTGAACTAATGAATAAAGGGAGAGTTTGTAGTACAATTGGCCTCTTATTATAAAGGGTAGTGATGAACGTGACCTACATTGTTGATATGCAGACGAGATGGAACAAAAACATCAAAGGAATCTCCTCCCTTCGAGCGAAGGGGGTTGTATTTCTGAGCTGGGTTGTGCAGGACATCAGCATGGAAGCCACTGCAAGGAGCCAGCCTTTCTGGTCCTCAGATGTCTGATCGGGCCCCGTCCTCCCCCGGGCCAGCCCGCCTCCAGCTCTGTGCACGACCCCACGGCCTGCTGTGCCCAAAACTTGCCTCCGCGTCTCTCTCGTTTAGCAGTTCGCTACTTTTTCGTGTGAACTTTGGATCAACACAGAAAAAGAAGTTCAATGTCTGACACCAATCTCTCCGGGCAGCCCTGAGTTCACCATCGCGTGAGCTTTTCTTCAGGAGGCAGGAGGAGGAGGACGTTTCTGAGCTCGGGTTAATCATGAATGGTTCAAACCGCGATGGTGAACTCACCAGGTCCTTCTTGGCTGGAAACACCCAAATCTCTCTGCTGGCCCACGAAGCACGGCAGGACAAGGGAGTGGTTGCACCGGCTCGGAGGCCACATGGCCCGGCTCTGACACTCGCCAACTGTGTCATCTGGGTTGAACGGCCCCCTCTCAAAATGCCTCAGTTTCTTCATCTGGAAAATGGGGATAATAATACAGGGTTCTGCCTCCTGGGGCTGCTGTGAGTCAGTGTACACCCAGCATCTAGAACAGCGTGTGGCACATAGTAAACCCGTCAATGGACGTGATTTGCGACTATTGAGTCTATCTTAGAGTTTCATAACCTAGACAACAATCCTGACCCAGCCTGGTCAAAATCAGGGCTCCTCATCCCGTGTCTGCTACGGGGCTGGTATACAGCGGACCACCCCTTGGCCCCAGGTTCACTTCCCATGGTTTCAGTTCCCCATGTCCCCTGAGGTAGGGACATACATGCGAAATCCCGGAAACTAACGATACGTAAGTTTTAGGTGGCACTGCATCCTGTGGACCACAGTGAAGTCTTGGCAGCTGCCCAGTCCCCGGCACGGCTCGGCTGCGTCCCGCCCGGGCTGTGAATCGCCCCTCCGGGGAGCGTCTCCACCCTGCACTGGCGCCTACCTGTCAGGCTCTCCACAGCCTTCCAGGTTATCAGGTAACTGTGGCAATAACACAACACTGTGCTCAAGTCACCCTTATTTTACATAATAATGCCACTCTTGTCACAGTGTATCATTTTAATTGTTCTATTTTAATATGAGTTATTGTTCGTCTCTTAGCATGTCTGATTTATAAAGTGATCTCGGTGTGTACATACAGGAAGAGCCATAGCACATCCTGGGTTCGGTACTCTCCGAAGTTTCAGGCATCCCCTGGGGGTCTTGGAGCATACCCCCCATGGCTAAGGGGGGGCCTACTGTGTGTCGAATTACGGAATCGTTCAATGAAAAGACTCTTCAGCTCTGGGGAGATCCATTTAATGCAAGTGGTAACTATTTATTGTATCGACATATTTACAAAATATTACAAAGTGAAATACCACTCTAACTCACCATATTACACGAGGCTGTATACAGGCAGGTATATGGAAAAACATCAACTTGTCTTTGGTATTGGAAATCGACACGAACCCGCAGCATTTTATGTTTGTAGTACAAAGTATTAACCAAACAAAGATGTGCTCAGCAACATGGTGAAAAGGGGCTCGAATACCTTCTGCTGGGACCCCACCCAGGTCCATGAAATGCACAGGAAGACCAAACACCACGGTAGGGGAGGGAGTCTAGTGGCTAAAGAGACAGTGAAAGAAACACCACCAGCCACAACACCCTACACGGGAGTGTCTCAATTGCTCTCTCCACAAAAACAGGCGTAACAGACAGACACCCAGACACGGAGTCACAGGGAGGACTCAGAGGCAGGATCCACTGCAGGACAACTCTGCATACAGGGCGCTTTACAAATTCATCTTGGTGATCATGTACACATATACAAAAAAATTAATTGGTTTTAGCAAATAGGAATTGCTCTAAAACACAATCACAGTTTACGTAACTCTGAGGTAAAGGTCCTGGGTGGACCCTATTTGGGAAGGCTTAGCCAGCAGGGATTCCGTGGGGACGGGAGGGGCGGTGGCCACCGAACGTCCAGTTCTGGAATTCAAGTGGCCTGGGGAGTGAGCGGGGGCACCTCCCTCATTTCAGGGACGACCCAAAATCTATCTAGGTAACGCTTCTGATACTTTGTCTCGTTTCCTCCACCCGCTGCATCTTGTCAGGACGTGACTTGGGCTGTGGAAAACCCGTGTCACTGGGGAAGGGCCAAGCGGGTGCGTGAACTTGACTGACCAGACCAGGCGGTCCGTGCATCCCAGGGAGACCATGTTCTGAGTCTTCCCACGAAAAGTGAAGGTTTGGTCAAATAAATCCACTGCAAAAACCGATCTTCCCTTGGTTACTACACCCCAAAAAGGGCCGGCGGATGGGGAGACCCTCTGCGAGAAGCTGGGGGCCCCCACTGAGAAAGACCGGGACACCCGAGTGTCTCTCCGATCCCAGAAATGCGCCAAGGATCCCGCCGTGCTTCCCCCCCCACCCCCCACGGTCCTCGACAAACTGGAGCTCTTGCGAATACTGCGGGGAAACGGGAAAAGCAGCAACGGAGTCCTAGGTCTGTGCGGGCAGGTGTGGGGAGGCGTGTGTTCCCAGACGATGCTCCTGTGAAATGGCCTCACGCAAATCAGAGCCCTCAATCTGCTTCTGTGAGCGGTGTCTCCTCACTCGGGCTCCTCGCAACGACCTGTGATACTACCTGTAATACACCTGGAGATGGGTTCGCCAGGTGAGGTGCCACGTCTCCAAAAGAACCCTAGGAAGTCACGCCGGTTGTGCGGATTTCGTCTGGAGCTACTCTCTTTTATGTCCTTTTGTCCTTTTATAAGGCAGTTTGCAAAGATGGCCAGGATACCAAATGAATAATTAAATAAAAGAGTTTGCCAGGCAACGAGTCATCCCGTGAGGCTGTGTAAGATGCGTCCAGCTGACCCTTCCACTGGGCTGCACAAAGGGTGGAGCTCTCGTTTTCCTTTCCGCTGGAAAGGTGGGGGGGGAACAAAATTCAACATCTGCTGCTTTGTCCCACAGAAGGATTCTGTGACTGGCAGGTGACAAGAAAGACACGGTACACGTTTACCAGTGGCGGGCGGTCTGACCGGTCAAAGGAGAAGGAAAGGTGAGCCAAGGTGTGTGCGGGGGTCTTTGGGAAACAAGAGCTTTTGGCTTTGCCCTGGTTCCCGACAACGACCGGCTGGTCGGCTGCTTCTTGGCCAGCTCTCGCCGAGCCGTTCATCTGTCGGGACCAGCATTTTCAGACCCCACAGTAAGACTCAGGAAGGAGGACACGGAATAGCCGGAAATGCAGCTTCTGAAACACCGGTTCCATCGCAGCGCCGTGCCGCGCCAGCTTTGGCGGCTGGCCCCTTCCCTGGGTTCTGGTGGCGGGTGCCACACCGGACTGGCATCTATTCGTCCATTTCCACATACGTGGATGGGAACCAGCCCACCTGCAAGAGACAAGCAACCATCAGAGCAACATGACTTTGCATCTGGTGCCACCAGGGGGTCTATGAACAGAGCATTGTGTTTCCTTAACACCCTGGTGACTGGGGAGTTTGGTGCCCATTGCAGGTGAAGGAGGTTGATTTAACAGCTCCGAGAGCTGGAGAGAGTGACAGAGACAGAGTGAAATACGCTGAAACCAAGTTCCCACTGGCTGGCATGCCAATGAATATGTAAATGAAGTGTACCCAGGGCTCTGGAGTTCAAGGGTTCCCATATCTGCTATGAAATAGGATGGAAGGTGCAGACAGATCCGGAGCCCCAGTCCCTCCAGCGGAGCCCAGCAGCCCTTAGAGGTGTCCTGTACTCCCCAGCAAGTATGTGCGCTGAGGCCAAGGGACTCGAAAGATGCTCCTCAACCCCTGTCCCAACAAGTAGCCCCCCTCACTGGCGCTCGCCCAAGAGAACTTCATGTTCGCCACTATCGCCTTCACTCAGCGCGTTTTCCCTGAGGGACCCTGATGAGAAGGGGGCCACCAGAGCTCCGAGCGCGAGGCCTGCTGCCCAGCACCACCGTGCCAGCTGCCCAGTCCCCGGCACCCTCGGCCACAAGCACGCCGAGAGGGACGGCTCACCTTGCCATTCACTTCCCCTCTCCACCAGCCGTTCCCACTCATCTTCGTGTAGATCTTCACCACGTCCCCTTTCAGCAAGGACAGCTCACGCATGTCCCGAGCGCAGAAGTCGTAGCGTGCCACAGCAATGCCCAGCACTTTCGGACTCAGCACTGCAAAGACAGGATGGGGGCCCACTGAGTGGCAGTGTCACAAGCCACTCAGCAGGGGCGTTGGGATGGGCGTTAGCGATGCTACCGGTGTGCACAACCACGACCTCACTATGGACCGGTGACAATGGCAGGGGGGCTCGGGAGCAAGCAGCAGAGTGGCCCGTTTCAATTCAATCAGGTGGGGTCAAGTTCACTTCCTGAAGTCTAAACACCACAGTCCTGTTTCCACCTTCTTCATGACTTCAAAATGGGGATGACTGGTTTTTTTTAGAGGTTAATGTTTAAGTGACTATCGAAGGAGACAGAATCCCAAAAAAGTCGCATAAACGCCCTACTAACGGCACACCTATTTCTAACTAGAGCCGCTATGGTAAAAAGTGCTACAATTACCTTTTTATCCGTAACCTTTTTGACTGAAGATTCAAAACAACCCATGTATTTCTTTCCCTCGGAAAGTCTCCATCGGTCACTATCTAGTTCAATGGCATTTTTCCTCCCCCAGCTAGGCTTGTAAAAATATTATTATTAAAACTATTTGGGGATAAACTCAGTTACTGTTTTATATACATTCTAACTTCACTTATGTGAAGAAGCTTAAATCAGGTTTCACACAAAGATCTCACAAACACCATTCATCGGTTCTCCGCCTCCCAGAAGTACGTAATAATGAAAAATTATGCCAGGGCTCCATCTCCTATGGTTGGGTTTTTGTGTTAATGGTGGGAGCTAACGTATTCGCCGCCCTCACTGCCTTGAAAGGAGGAAAACTGCATTCAGGCTGTGCAAGTCTGTTCAGCTCTCGTGGTTCATGACACGTTCTATATTAACTTCTCTACCTGTTGTTCTCTGGGTTATAAAGTGTTTTCAATTACAGGTTCAGTGATTCCGAGAATCACTCACCTGGGACCGAAGAAACTTCGGTAGAAGAAAAAGACACAGAAAAGAAACACTCCCCTTGGTCTGCTGAACAGTCCCCAAGCTGGGGCAGCTGCAGCGATGCCCTGGGTCACCCCGGCAGAGCCTGCCCACGCAGACACAGGGATCTCCGGCCCATTAGTCACGGCTTTGCAATGACAGAAATTTTTTGTACTCTCCAGGTGTCAATCGTAAGATCAATGAAGAGCGATGCTGTAGATTTCAGAACTGTACCGGGAGTAGAAATAGGTCGTTTTATTTTTACTGTTCGGACAAAACCACTTTAATGGTTTTCTTACTGACGCTGTCCCATTGCAGGGCACACCCCCGACGTAGGCAGGTGAACATAAAAATAGCCCTGTGGTGGCAAAAGCTACTTATCAACTAAACTGCGGGGCCTTGTCCGGTCTCTGAGGTTCCCGGGGCCACATTTTTCTCGCCTACACAATGAAAGGTCTGTGTGATTTCTGTGTGACACAACTCGGTGACTTCTAAGGTCCTTCTGCTTCTAGATTATTCCAAGAGTCCATTGGGACTTCGAGGTTCATTTTTTAAAATCTATAAGGAAACATACTTTAGCCATAATATACTCTCCTACGTGTCACCTGAACCACCACCAAATTCTCCAGCTAATGGCAGAAATCAAGACCAAAATGCCTGTGCAAAAAGCGGAGGGCCCAGTTGTCCCCGAAGCAATCAGTACTGAATTCTACTTGTGTTTGCAGACCAAGTTGGGGTCCGGGTTCTAATTATTTTCTCGGTGGACATACCTAGACACTGGCTGTTCTCAACCAAAATGTCTGATCCTGAAGGAAAGTAATGGTCTTACGGGGTCTCTCACGCCCTCCCCTCTCTGCTCAGGCCCCTTCCCTTCCCCGCCTCCCCCACAGATGGAATAGAAACCGTCTCGCTGGAAGATGTTACGGAAGCACACACAGAAACCAGAGCAGTGAAATGTCATGACGAACGGTGACTCTGTGACAGAGGGGACGAGGGTACACAGTGCGAATGTGACTCTAGGGACCGTTTGTGAGATGTATCTACATGAGAAGCCATACAGAGAAGGCCGGACTTTTTTTTTCAGACAGAAGCAAGTTAAAAAGACACACGAAAGCAGCAGCGAAGCAGTACCTGACCAGAAAGGAGTGGAGGAGGGAGGGACAAAGCTGTACTCTGGAGGGGCGACAAGAGAAAACCCACAGAACAAAGAAGGGGCTTCGGGAAAGAGAGAGAGAGAGAGAAACAACATTTAGGCATCGGCAGAAAAACATCTCAACGCAGCTATTCCGTTGCCTATAATCAGAAGAAAATTGTCACATCAAAGTTGGGACGTCGAGCCTCGCTTCCATTCGCTTTGCTCCTTATCACCGTTTCTAAACGAAGAGCAAGCAGAATTTCACATTCTGAGTGACGTTCGTGCCGCAGTTCAGGGCTGTCTCTCTCTTGGCAGGTGAAGACAGCATCTCCCTGCACGTGGCCACCTCCAACACCTCCATCCAAGGATGGCGGTCTCCGGGAGGCGGCGCGCAGTCCCCGCCGTGTTACATCAGTGCAAAGGGGGAGCGGTACTCTCTCCATGCTAAACTTGCTTCACCTCAAAACTGATATGAAGTAAGACAAGAGCCTGCAGGGCGGTGCCAATGAAACACGTGTGGCCCGTGGCGAATTCAAGAAAATCATGCATCCGTACAGATCCGGTAGGATACACCCCCACCCCAGCCTTGCACGGGCAGGCTAGCTGACTTCCAGAAACAAAACACCAACCACTCTGAGTCTCACCATGTCTGGAAGAGAAAGTAAGCCTGTCCCCCAAAATGGTAGGGCTGTAGAGAAAAGTTAAATGCACTTAGATGCTTGAAAGCTTTTCACTCTACATTTCAGAAGAGCTAGCATTTATCAGATGGCTCAGAAGTGTCAAACAGTGCGCTCAGTGTCTCATGCTCAGCGTTTCATTGATTGGTCACAACAGCTCAAAGAGGAAGGCACTCACATTGTTCTGCCTTCACGTCTGAGAGAGTCATGCCCAGGCGGTGTGATGCCGGAGCCTGGTGTCTCCAAGGCTCTGCACCCCCCGCTTGGCTTCCGGTGCCTCCAGTGGCGGTTACAGAGGTCTACCCGCTGATACCACGGTGCCAGTGCAGTGGGAAGTGAGGTGTGGTTATAAACTTTCCCCCAATTCATTTTCCCCTTCAACCATGTGGAAGATTATTTGGCTGGGCTCTGTTCACCCAGAAGCAAGGCCAAGTGCTTGCCATTGGTCTGGAAGCGAAAGTGTCAAAGGCAGCCTCTGGTACCTTTCCTGCAGGGCAATGGGCACACACCTTTGCCCTGCCCCACCCCCCTTGTTCTTTACTCTCTCCCACTGTCTAGAATGTGAAAGCTACCATCTTGGTCCGTAAGGAGGAAGGCTTCGCTGCAAGGATGGGTAGGTGTGAGCTTGGGTGAGCCTGGGTCACTGAAGACTTTAGGGGACCTGCTGTTCCCCACAGCCCTGGTCTGACTTCGGAAAGACTCTCAAAGACTTTCACCGGAAGGAGGCATAAATGTCTCTCTTGTTTAAGCCAATTGCGTGGAGGGGTTTCTGGTCCTTGTGCCCAGACCTGATCGACACCATAACCAAAAGCCTTCTATGACCAAAAATGCAGGGAAGGTGAGGAAACTGGGACAAAGTCCACAGATCTAATCTAGTCTGTGTCTTTTTAGGTGACTGCTTGACTTGAGAGCCACCAAATTCTTCCCACGTCAGCATGCCTGTCAGCGGGAGGTACTCAAGACACTTCAGAATGGCAGGAGCTCATTCAAGGGACTCCCAGAGACCACCCAAACCCACTGGCCGAGAGATGGTGGTGGGGGGTGGTTCCCTCATCCTTGGACATGGACCTTGGAGCCCTAGGGTGGCCCTGACACAGCCATGACACCCCTCCCAGGAAGCCTCGCGCAATTCCTCTAACTGCAGTGTGACCTCCCAGCTGGCCTCCTAGCCTTCGACCTTCTTCTGTCCTATGCTAAATGCTGCTTCTCAACTGCTCACGGTAAACACAGAGTCATCATTCCTTTTCCTAAATGATGAAATCCAAACTTTTCACCTGAATTCCGTGACAAGTCACAGTCTGGCCGTGTCCTGCTTTTCTAACCAAATCTCTTGTCACGGTCCCATACAAATTCTTTTCATCCAGACCAGTTACCTAAGCTCCCCCCACCCCCAGCTGCCCAAGGCCCTTAGCTTCATTTTCAACTTAAAACTTCTGCTCCTTCTGGAAGGTTGCTCCTTCGCCTTTCCTCTCCTAACCTGAAGCTCCTCGTCTCCAACACTCAGCTTGGGTCCCTTCCTCAAACCCTCCCTGATCAATCCAGACATCTGTCCCCTTTCTCTGTCCTTTCTAGCCATCCACTGGGCACTCACATCATGGCACATGCCCCAGCTCTGCTGCCCCGCGGCCTCACCTGCCCCTGTACGTTGCATCTCCAGGCAGAAAGCAAGGCCAGCTCTCACATCGCTCCCGCGTTCCCACTGAAGGACGTGGCCCAGCACTGAGCCGCTGAATGGCCCGGTATCTCAGCAGGGTATTTCATCGTGCAAGCTCCTGAGGTCTTCCCCTCCTATTCGCTTCACTTCCCTTTTGCTCAATTAACTGCTCGAGAAGACTTCCAACAAAAGCCAGCATAATACACGAGAAAGAATGTGAGTTGTGCTCAGGTTTCATTCTCCAGAATCCCTGAGAGCCATACTCTATCAACAACATTCCTACGATAACCGTAATGTTTTCTGAGACGTTGACCGGCTATGAAATACCGTAGGTCTCATGGCGTGTACCACACTGTATGCCTGAGGAATCATCCTCAGAGTAAAAGCTTAATCAGTCTCTCCTGCCACCCAGAATAGCGCTGTCAGCCAAATATTTTAAGGATCGGTCGGGGTGCTTTCTACTTTTCTACACGGCGTAGCGTGACGTATCGTCGCCGCTCATCTTGGATATCAATTTCCCCTGCCTTCGGGCGCTTCACTCTCCCGAGCTGGCGACAGAGAATTTAAATGCCTGGCACCTACGGAGACAAGAGTATCAGATAACACACTTTCCTGGGAAAGCATGCACTTAAATCTAGACGTACGCAATGTCAGAATGAGGTATTTGATGCAAACACTGTGCGGAAGGGCTTAACCTGTGAAACGTATTTATAGCCGCACTGAAAATGTATCCGCCTATTTCTACAGGTTTTCTTCACCAAACCCCTCCTACTCTATGAAGACATAACGTAAAATTTAGAAACAGCTGAGTAATAGAGACACTCACACAGGCATCTTTAAGAGATTCTTATCTCCTGGCCTAATATTCACGTCGCCACCTAATGTTATAGGCAGTCTGCCTGCTAGCACACTGCGTTAGTTTGGGAAGCTCCGTGAGAAGTCTTTTCTTGATAACGGTAACCCATGGAGATGATGTTAAACCAACACTGAGACCTTTTACATTGAAGCAGTCGTTTGCAGACAGCATGCTTTCACCAAGCCCTCCCATCCTTCCTCAAACACTTTCAACCCCTATTCGCAGGCAACAGAGACCCTGGCTCGGCAAGACCCACCCTCCCCCATGCAGGCAGCTCTCTCTGGTGGCTTTCCCCATGTCGGATTCCTCGCATGCAAGCAGGCTGACGTCCCTGGAGCATTAGCGAGTAAGTGGCCCATAGTTTCACGACAACATTTCTCCTTGGGAACTAATGAGAATGCCTCCAATTATTTCCAAGTTGAACAAGCGAAATCCGAAGGACTAGGATTCTCTAATCACCAGCAATGCACTGTTAAACAGATCTACTGGGAGGAGAAGCCATCGGCAAATCATTACCAAGTGTTCCTCAGTTCTGCGACTTGACCCAAGAGGTAGAGCCACACGACATCTGTCAATTAAAAGAAGAGGAACAGAGTGTGCACCGTAGAGTTTTTAAAAAGCACAAATGAATGACTACCTGTTGCCTCTAGTTTGGCTGCCAAGGCTAATTGATCACCGCCCCAAGTACTAAGTTCAACCCGATCGGGCTGCTCCTGTTCGGGAGCTAATGGAAACCCAGTCAACTTTCAGTGACGTCTGAAATTGGCACACGGTCGCGGCCAAGCTCAGTCAGCACCCTTTCTCGTGGTGCCATCACGGATCACACAGCACTTTTGAACCAACTGCCACTTACTTTTCCATTACAGGGACAAGTGTGCATCACCCTAAGCATTTGCGGATTATTCTCTGGGACAGACTTCACCTAACTAATGCTCGGCTCTTAGCTGTAACAACCCCATGTGTTTATCACACTCATCTGTGTGATAAAAAGCTGTGAGTGAAAACATCAGGCAACTGGACCCATGGTCCTGTCATCCATACGGGGACCCCTGGGGGTCAGCTGCCCGGCGGTGGCCAGGAGGTTTCCCAGAAGAACCAGGTTCCTAAGTGGGACACTTTGATGAGCGAGCTGGGAGGTTCTTACCAAGACAGTCTGCAGATGGCCCGGCAGCACAGAACATGCTGAGAATGTAGTGAATGTTTCACTTAAACGTGGGAGCCTTGGCTGGGCTTTATGTGAGAGCTGAGGCACATCTTCCTGGACCCCTGGCCACCCTCCAGCCACAGCTTCACACGTCTGCTTCCCCATCTCCCTCAGTCAAACTAACTAGAAACCCCTGGGTTGGTATTCATTGTATATTTTAGACGTCACTGAAAAAAGCTAGGAATAATTCAGATTGGTTTCGTTTACTAGAATGGTGACATCTGATAACAGGTCTAATCTTCTTTAACCTGAAATGCAAAGATAAAACAAGAAAAACTGGTATCCAGAATCAGTACCAAAAAAATGAGCAGCTGCCCTGGGCACGACGCTGTGCAGTGTAAGTGAACAGCTGCACTGGATGTGATGCTGTGCCCTATACACCAACAGCTGCCCTGTGTGTGACGCTGTGCAGTATAAGTGAACAGCTGCCCTGGGCACAATACTGTGCAATATAATGAACAGCTGCACTGAATGCAATGTTGTGCCCTATACACCAACAGCTGCCCTGTGCACGATGCTGCGCGGTATGCACAAACAGCTGCCTTGCATGTGTAATCGGACAGGCTGGCTCTGATTTTCACTTTCCCCTGCCAGGTCATTTGTTCAGTCCCAATGACCCAGGATGTCTCTGTCGCTCTTTGAAGAATTACCCTAATATGTGTCACTACATCAAAAGGAACGTGCCGATCTAGATTTTGTTTGCAAACCCACCCAGTCTTCCCATGCTTTTTCAAACATCAGCAACACACAGCGCTTTAAGGCTCGCTTTGTCGCCCAGGGACATAGGTCCCGACTTCCCTTACTGAGGCCTTTCTGCACCCGCTTCATGAAGGGCTTTGTGCAAAATAGCTAATGGTGCAACGCTTCATGAAGGGCTTTGTGCAATCTGAGAAGAAGAAGCAACGGAGGCCAGTGTCTGGGGCTTCTGGGAACAATGCACCCAAAGAAATGATTAAACCTCTGTACCCATCACACTATAGGTAAACTACGAAATGAAGTGTTAGTGATTCATAAAGCTCGGTCGTCAACCAGCCACTCTTCTTGGGGCCAATCGCCTACTGGACCGTGGAGCGGGCACAGGTGCCGAGAACCACACGCAGAACTGAACGTGCCACCTTCACCCTACACCCGTCGCGCCTCGTCTGCTTCCCGGCCCGTCGATGGCTTCCCCGCGGGCCACTTGTCCCGGGAAAGTACGTCTGTATCACACCTGTACTGTTCCACCCCCAGTCCTTCGTCCAATCAGTTCGTCCTCCAGAATACACTGAAAGCCACCACTACGCTGCCCCACTGTCACTAATGCCACCGTCACGCCTCCAGGGGACATGGCAGTTGCCTCCCCACTCCTCTTATTTCTGCCCGAGCCTCCTCCCCAGCCCCTCACAGAGTAGCCAGTGGTCCTTTATTTACTTTTGCATCCTCATCCCAGGACTTTTTTTCCCCATAGAGATGAAGGTGGTCAAGGAGAGAGAGAGAGAGAAAGCAAAACACCAATCAACTGCCTTCTGTACACGCCCAGACTGAGGGTCGGACCCACAACCCAGACACGTGCCCCGACCAGGAATCGAACCTGCAGCCTTTTGGTGTATGGGATGACGCTCCAACCAACTAAGCCACACAGGCCAGGGCATCAGGGACCTTTTAAAACAGTGTCAATCCGTTGACATCATTTTCTGCTTATAAAGCTTTAATCTATTTCCATTGTGCGCCTTACAATCCCCCCTCTGCGCTCCATGCACATCACTGCCTCCCAGCCCCCATACACATGAAGTCCCTTCCTGTTCAAAGTCCTGCCCACGAGCTGTTTCTTCTCGGTGGCTCTCTCCCTGCGCTGCGCCGCCCCACACTGCCACCCACAGAGATCCTGTTCCTCCCATCCGAAGGTCACCCCTCCAGAACGCCCTCCCCTCCCCCTGCGGGTTACAAGAGCCCTCCTTTCATACCTTCCCCCCACCTTCTGCTTCACCAGGCTTATTAAAACTCGAAGTTCCTTATGAAGTGCCGTGTTTGTGTTTGCTCCTGTCCACCAACTAGTCACTATTATAATTCCAGCACCTAGCACAGGGCCTGGTGTACGGTTACCATGGAATGAATAAATATGTGTTGAATAAAATAATGAATGAGTAAGTAAGCAAATGTGATGGGGTTACGGGTGAGGTAGAGGTGGTGTCAGACAGAACCTACTGGGTGCTCTCCGTACCCCCAACTCAGTGTGGCCAGTGCCCCTGCAACCTGGAGCAGGTGAGAAAGGAGACGACTCTGTTGGACTTCGGCACTCACGGCATCCTCTCCAATTATTACAACTTTTAATTCTGAAGTAACTCAGACCTGAAGAAAAGTTGCAAGAACGATACAAAGAATCCCACAGACTTCCACTTAAACTCCTCAAATGTCAACATTTTGCTTTCCCAATTTCTGTGTTTTTTGAACCATTTTAAAATACATTGCAGACATAATGACCTTTATTTCTACATCAATGTGTACTTCCTAAAAACTAAAGGCATTTTTTCTTCTTCTATAACCACAGTTATCACAAGTAAAAAAAATACTATTAATTAATCCAGAAACTTGTTCAAAAGTTGTTCACTGTGCCATGCACGTCCTCTACAGAAAAAGAGATTATATGCGTTTTTGCTCTGGGAGTTGATCCAGGGCCACGCACTGAAGGTTCTGTCGGGTCCCTTCGGTCTGGCTGACCCTAAAACCACGCCTGAGACCCCTCTGCCTTTCCCGACAGGGACGCTTCCGAGGAACACGGCCAATTATTCTGTGGAATGCCCTTCAGCGTGGGTCTGTCTGGCATTTTCTCACAGTTAAACCCAGACTGTGCGTCTTGGAAGCAGGCAGCCCACCGAAGTGCCAGTGTGTCCTTGGAGAACCACACTGCCCGCGCTCTGTGGTCCCATTACCGGTGTGAGCCGTGATCGCTCAGTTGAGTGGTTTCTCATTCTCCTTTCACAACTCGTATGTTCTTGAAAGTGGATACTTTGAGGTTATCTAAATATAATCATAGCCAACATTTTTGTTTTTAATTAGCCGACTTTACGCTGTGGTTCTGGTTCATGAGAACTTGAGAAAAAATGTGAGGCCGGCTCGTATGTTATGAAATAGCTAATGGTGCAACATCTCCTGGCGCAATGGGTCTATTAACGCTCTCCCTCACCTCCTCCTCTCACGTGTACAAAGAAAGAAATCTCAGATGCTATCAGTAAAAGGGCGAAGAACATGTCTAATCTCACTCCTCCTTCATCAGACGAGAAAGCTGAGGCCCGGGCAAGCTCCGTGACTCGCCTAAGGTCAGAGAAGTGCTCGGCAGCAGGCCTGGAAATAATTACACGCTCATTGTGGAGCAAGAGAGGCAAACAGGCAGCTCAGTGCCCTTTGGGCACACCAGAGTCCAGGGCAGGCTTGCCGTGGCCATGTCAGGCAGTGCTGGGATCCTTACAGAGTCTGGGGATAGGGCCCGGTGTCTCCCACAAAGCAACTGCAGCCCCTAGGGAACCCCAACAGCTCCCGGCCCCACCTGAGACCTCTCCCTGCTCTGGCTTCCTTCTTTCTCTCTTTTTCTTCCCTCTTGGAAACACTCAAGTCATTCACAAACAAAAAAAATAGTCTCATAGTCTTGCCTACAGTGGGCCCCTAACTTTGACGTGCTAGCTGCCCTCCTGCCCAATCCTCTGGCCTCCTGTTTAATTCTAATCAATATATTTTTATGTGTTTTTCCCATCAGCAAAAGGGAGTTCTGTCATAATTGTACCGTATTTTACTAATTTGAAAACGAGCTGGTCACCTGCCCCAGAGTGTTCTAGCCTGGACTAGCACAGAAGCGAGCGGTCTCCGCTACAAGGCTCTGGGACTTTCTCTTCCGGGGGCCGAGGGTGCTGCGTTCTCTAAGAACACAGTAACCATAAACAGCAGGTCTCTGGAGTGGGAACGCCGACCTCGACCTCTCCCGGGAACACAGGGCGGCTCTAGGTGGCAGCTCGCCTGCTCTGCCACCTCTGAGGAGCAATGGGGAGTCCTGGCCCATGCCACCATCCCAGCCACTGTCCCCAGGAACTGCCTCTTGGTAAAAACTGTCTTTAGGTGAGATCTAGCAGAGGTAAGGACCATAAAGACATCATGCATGTGCGTTTTGTGCAGACCATGCAGCGGTTTCTTCTTCCCACTGCTGGACGAGCACAGAAGGCTGTTTCGGTGAAGGGCTAGCCCTTCATCTGAACTCGAGACAAGCAAGGTATAGCTTTAAAACCATGAGAGCAAAGGTGTTAATTGCCAGGAGTGAAAACTGGTAATGTTATTGAACTCTGACCGACACAGGACAAGGTTTTCCGTGTTGCGGGGGCAGTGAGAGGTGCAAGTGGCAGCTGGAGAGGCGGCGTGAGCAGCAGCTGAATTTTTTACGGAGTGCTCCCCACACACGGACGCCCGGCCAGACGTTCCACAGACGGCCCCTCGGGGAACCCGCAGAACCCTCACTGTGTTCATAGAATACCCATTGCCTTTTGTGTTGGCAAAACACCCGCTGTTGCAGAAAATGCCTGTTTCGTAGAGAATCAGCAACAAGTAAATAGGGCATTGGGCCGTATCACAGACTTGACCTGAGGTTATAATCCCATTCCAAGGGCACGGTGGCCCGACCTTGGCGTGCGGACCGCTGGGCCACTACTGTTGACTGAGGTACCAGCTCACTTCTTCCCAGTCCCTTTGTGAGTGATTTATATTTTATTCAACATAAAAGTATGAAACTCCTCAACCTAGGTGAGACTCTAAGATAAGCAAGTAACCCTGGGCTAAAAATCAGAACGGTAACTTCCAATGGGCGGCTAAGGTTTCCACCCAAAGCATGCTCTGCTTTGCACAAGTGTGGTTATTTACCATGAATCCTCATGAAGAGAACAGCTATTCCGTTATTCAAATAAAACACACACCTGTCGGTTGACGGGACAAGTTGCCAGCATTTCTACTTCTGTGAAACACGTGAAATCGCACTGATGTCACTGGAGCCCTGAGAGCTCCGTTTCTCGTTCCGTTCCTGCTGTTAGGGGGTAAAGACACTGAAGCTCTACTGCACTGATGGAAATTCTCTTTGGACATACCCCTGGAAAATCCAGTTTTGCTCAGGCTAAGGATTCTAAGAGTCATAAAACTGCATTCAGTTCTCCTCCAAAACAGCTTTATTTAAAAAAAAAAATCAGAGTAAGAGAAGGAAATCATGTTTTATCCCCGACATTTTTCATCATGATGGTCTCCCTACAAGCTCCGTCTACCTCCAGGAAGATGATACGACATTAAACGGTGATGAGAAAAAAGTCTGTGCCTTGAACTCACGCTCCAGCCGGAACCTGCTCTTGGTCTGTGTGTTAGCCTTTGATACACGGTGCTGGCACAGCGCTCGTTTTGAGAGAAAGTGGCCAATGTGCACTTTGAGAAATACTGGTGTCAAAGGAGCCAGGGTTCCCCAAAAGAGATCTTTGAAACGGAAGCGTATGGAGACGGGGGGTGGTAGGCTAGACAAGAGGAGCTGGGCACCCGTCTTACTTAAAGACCGTGACTCCGATGGCACTAGGGCCGCAAACGCGTGTAAATTAAAAAGAGTTTGACGACTATAAAAGCCCCTGAAAAGCACAAAACTTACAGATTAACCCTGCCTTTCCATTTCTGGCGGATTTCTGAACACAAATGTGATTTTCAGTGTGGCACAAAGAACCTTATCTTGAAACGGCCATAAACCCGCTGGCCTGTCGGATTCTGCTTAGCAAGAAAAGTCCCCTGCTTCATGCCATTAGTGTACGAGTTGGTTAACATTTCAAACTTTGGGATAAAGACGTCTGGGGGGACTGTGCCTCCGCACAGGTGTCAGCGAACTGCATTCTCCGCGACAATACTCACAGCTGTTGCCCGGCCTGTTGCCTCTCTGCCCAGCTGGGTGCTCTGGCTCCTTGTACGGAAACTGGAGCGTCGTGTCTAAGGTTCTGAACCCTTCTTTGAGGGAATGGTGCTTGTAATACTCCACAAGCTCCTTGAGGGTGAAGAGAACAAAAGGTCATGTTTAATAAGGTTCTGTTCTCAGACACTTGGACGTGACATACACATGTACGAGGACGACCGATTTAATGCTACATTTTCCCTAAGTCTACGGACAAGTAAATACGGATCCGCACCCACGCAGCACCTGCCCAGTAACTGCCTTTACTGCTCAGGCCATTGGTAATGTGAGTTCCCCCTGCTGTTTGTCCACGGAGAGAGGACATCCTGTTCGTCTTCCGTCAGATGTGGTCAATGAAGAGAAACCACACTGAACCTCAGTCTCGGTACAGCAATTATTATTCTTATTTATGAAATACTTGCCTTTCTAGACAAAAATAAAGGGAACAGCTGTTTGCTGAATGTACAGCAATTTCTAGTTTCCTGCATTTTTCTCTCAACATCGCAGAGAAAAACAAACTGGATTGTCGACGCAGTTTTCCACGGTAAACCAAGGCCGATAAACCACAAATGCTACTTGACATTGGCTTACCCTGAAGTTCAAGTGCCCGTCTCACAGCTCTGCCCACCCTCTGGTGTTCACAGAGGTCGATGATGTGGTTGCTTCCAATTTCCTCTAATACCGAATTTGCCCTAAATACATCCAAGCCTAATATAATAACCCCCCACCATCTTTCCTCCTGAAATCTCAGGAAATTTCTTTTGAGATGCTGGTTTCATAGATTCGACACAAACCTGAATGCCTCTGCTTGAAACAGAAATTAAATAATAATGACTTCATAATGGAAAAAAGGCATATTATTATCAGATGAGCACTACAGATGTAACGTCTTTTACAAACACCTGAAGTGAAAATCAAAGCAAAATCCCTTTCAACTGAATTACTTGTTGCTTCTATTGCTGCACAATTGATTAAAAACAGTGTGAAGTCAACTCATTTCTTCCAAAAATCACCCTGATAACAACTCAGTATCTCCATTCAGTAGTTACGGTCAAAGTTCCCAAAACAAATCAATCGGGCCAAAAATCACCAGGAGAAGGAAAAGAGAATTGCCAATGATATATTCATCATTTATGACCGAACGCAGATGAGTTGTGAAATGCATGGTGTGGGGAGGTCAAGGGGTCACAAAGATTAGCAAGACCAAGGCTGACCCTCTCTCTCAGAGTTCTCACCCTTGGAAGAAAGTGAGGACTTATGAGAGTTCAAAGGCAGGACAGAGCTTCCTGTTGCGCGTCTGTTTTGGAGGATGAGAGAAGATTCCATGATGGAGATGGCCCGGCTTACACCAGGGAACATGTGAACCGTGAAGGGCCAGGAAGGAGGAGAGGACTGTTGCAAGCAGAGCATTCAGGCTGGGGACAGACAAAAGGTGACAAGGACCGTGTGCACAGACACAAGGCCACAGGGCTGGGCTGAGCACAGCAGAAAGCAAATGGACATTGTTCAGCTCCCACATCTGTCAAACAGAGGTAACAAGCAATTTCACAGGTTACGGTGAGAACGGAAGAAGCACCTGGTACAGGTGACCATCCTAACAGCTGCTGCCGTCCCCCAACCAGGCCTTTACGTAATGTCTCACCTATTCACACAGTGAACAACAGATGGGCCTTGTCCCCACTGATGTGCATGTCTCTGGGAGGTCAATCAGTGTGTGCATGGTCACGCAGCCGGGGTCAGCCCCCAAAGCTGTGCTCTTAACTACATCACGCAATTAGCAAATAGCACCTGGCAAATATAAGTCCGCAAGGCAGGAGAATTCAGGGAAGGAGCATTTGCTAAGAGTCCATGATGAGCCACGGACTTTGTTGGCTTAGACCTGAGATGCTAGACTTTTACACACATTATATCTGTCACTTAAAATACTTACATATATATATGTATTTAATATATATATTTATATATTATAAATGTATATTATATTTATATATTTATGTATTAAATATATATAACATATATTTAATACATAATCTATATATATTTCTTCCTTCCTTGGACCCCGATTACAGGGATCCTTCATGAAGCAAGGGCATTTGGAATCTGACCCACTCAAAAAGAAGGAGAAGAATGAAGAGGAGGGGGAGGAGGAAGACAAAAATACCAGATGAAAATGCACATATCCTCAAAATGGCTTGAATGATCAGAATAAGGCAATCGTATTTTAGTGATTTTTTAGCATGGTTTGCAAAGGCAAGGTTTGGAGTTACATTCTAGAGACTGACACTACTCCATAAAAACTTTTAAATGAAAGGGAACATTTAGTAAGGACTCCTAAAGAGCTGTGCACTCATGTACATCGTGATGCTGATGACGCAAAAGGTATCGAGGGCTGTTCTCTTAGGCACGTTCCTTCAACAGAGCAAAGTATGTTCCTTAGTAAAAATACAAAAACAAACCTGAAAGTAATAAGCTAGTAACTTTGAACTGCTGCATAAGTTTGTTACAGTTAATATGAATTTTATGGATATTGTGAATGAGTATGAATCAAAGTTTTTGCAAAGTTGGCTCGAAGCCCTAGGATCTTATGAATGAGTGAGCTGCAAAGCACTTCTTTTTTTTTTTTTAAGATTTTTTATTTATTTATCTTTAGAGAGGAAGGGAAGGACAGGAGGAGAGAAACATCAATGTATGGTTGCCCCTCGTGAGTCCCATGCTGGGAACCGGCCTGCAACCCAGGCATGTACCCTGACTGGGAATCGAACCGCGATTGTGTGGTTCACAGGCCCACGCTCAATCCACTGAGCTACACCAGCCAGGGCGCAAAACACTTCTTTACCACTTCGCTGTGCATGCGGTAGATTTCAGCTCCCTTTTTACAGTCTTCTGAGGGTAAACCTTCCTTCCTGATCCTAATGAGGTAGAATTAAATGGTGCCACCGTGGATCTTTCCAATGGATGCCACTGAGCTTCCCATATTTTAGTCTAATCCACCCCTGCTTTAGCGGCCATGGACCTCCAGGTACTACAAGTAAATAAGAAGACTCTAAACAAAAGCAATGGCTCAGCTCCCTTTATCTCCCACCGACACAGAGGTACCAGCAATTCAAGTCACTCCAAAAAATAATGAGCGCCAGCCATTCCGGTCTCCAAGGCAACAGGCAGTGGAGATGAGTTATAGACAGCATCTGGACATGAATTGTGTGGCATACATGACAATTGGAACGAACTTAATGTCTTGTCATCTGGATACAGAAATTCATTTAGAATTTGAATTTCCTGGCTAGGAAAAACACAAATTTTTGATTCACCACGTTATGGAAGAAGCCCAAGGGGGAAAAAGGTCGTTTCAACCACCCGAGGCCTATCTTCCCTCTGAGGAACTGGCTGATTTAAAGCGAGTCCTGGAGTCTGCTTCTGTTCCACATCCTTTCCAAATTAAAATTTAATTCCAGGCCCTAAGGAGTTTCACAGGTAGAAGAACATAACTCTACCACCAAAGATGGGCAGACAGTGAACTATTCTGAAGAAACGACCACTCCAAACCACAGACCCTGCTTACGGTGGGAACTGGGCTACTGGACACGAACGTGAGAAAGGGACACTCCACGAAGCTGGGTGATCCTGGCCCAGAGAGGCCCCCGGCGTTGCCAAATTGATGGACCTGCTACCCCCTTCCAAAGGGGCTGGTTGCTGACAGGAGCCATCCTCCCTGGCATTGTATTTCCTAGTTCAGGTTCACAGGACAGCGCCATGGGGAGATTCTTGGCACAGATGAATGTACTAACTAGAGAGCATTGTAAGAAGTGCAGGGTACTTTTTGAATTCTGCAAAAACACAGGAATTTCACATAGGAAGGACTCAATGTAAAACAAATGAACAGAACTGCGGAGCCGGGGCAGCTCCAGCCTAGTTCAGCTACCATGTCACGTCATCGCTTCTCACAGCCGTCTGCGACGCCTGGCAAAGGTATTTTTTCTAAGGCCGAGATTTCCAGTTGCTTATCTTTCTTTTCTCTTACAGTTACAGTCATCAGTCACTTAATGATGGACAAGTTCTCAGAAATGCATCCTTCGGTGATGTCATCACACTAATGCGCAGGCGCCACCATGAGATCAAATCACGCACAAGACCAGGATGCCAGCAAGAGGCTCTGGGCAGGAGACTGCCACCGGCACAACCCGGTGCAACCCAGCGCAACCCAGCGCCCAGGTGTACAGCCAACTTCTTATTTTTTAATAAGGAGAAACAGTGCACTCTAAAATAATGATTAGAAGTATAGTGCGTACTTGAAACTAGTAACACCGGTGTCCCTTGTCATAACTGAGTACCCATGTATGCACGACACTTTTCACACAACCGACAGCGCAGCAGTTTCTTTGCACTCGCCAGACCTCTGAGTCATCTGCTGCACTATGACGTTACAGTGGCTGCCACGTCACTAGGTGACAGGACTTTTTCAGCTCCATTGTCATGTTATGGGACCTCCGTCACACATGAGGTCTGTCGTTGGCTGAAAAGTAGTTAGGCGTATGAATGCACACCCCCAACCAGGGACCTGGCCCGCAACCCAGGCATGGGCCCTGACCAGGCATTGAACCAGCGACCTTCCAGTTTGCAGTCGGGCACTAAACCCACTGAGCCATACCAGGGCTGCTATTGATGTTAATCCTCTCCCTTGAACCCACTGTGTTGTGTGCTTCCTTACAGAAGATCCCCAGGTACAGAGGAAAAAATAATAGGCTTGGGTCTCCGGTGGTGGCATTTCTGATTCTTTACACCGACTGTATAAGGGTAGCTCATTTTAGAGTGGCAAGCACTTTTATTTCCCTTTGCAGAACATCACTGCAGAAACCCTCACTGCTCTTTGGTACAAATTATTTGAATTCTGGGTCTCTGTTGCTTCTTATGCAGATAGCAACCAAGGATCTACCTCCACTCATGCGGTTGCTGCGGGATGGCTGGCTCTTCACATCGAGCCTTGGCTGCTGCAGGACTTTCTGCAGCTGAACCCAGGTGACACAAAGCTGAATTGTTTGGCCCTTTGCAGCAACGACACCTTTCATCCTCTTTGCCTGTCTTCTCTGAAGGGAGTTCTCTTTGTTGCTTTCCAGGTCAGCAAGTCGGGAAGCCTTCTTTGGCCCAACACAATTTTTCTGAAGCCTCATCTGAGCTGGGAAATCATGCAGTAGCCTCATTACCATCGGCAGAAGTCCTGCAGGCATAAACTCAAGCTGGGGGGCCTTGCGGTGAAGAGGAGACCCCCGCCCTACGCAGGCTCTGATCATGTCTCAGCCGGGGCTGTCACTCATTATTTGCACATTCCTTTGCCACCTGCCCCCCTAGGTTTTCATGTAGAGAAGCAGCTCAGGTCCAGGTCTCTCTGTTCCCAAGGAAAGAAGTCGCTGCCCACAGCCAGAATGCCTGCATCTCTGCCCCCGATTTAACCAAGTTTACATTTTCCAGGATGTGACCCTGCTGCCCAGCCTTTGCCTCTGAATGGGGAATGTGATAGTCATGTCCACAGAGCTTTACTTTTCTTTCAACCTGGGATGCTTCACTTTCTGAAAAACACAGAGTCCTGAAGTAGTTCCAAGTTTTCAGAGAAGGCTTTCCCGCTGGCTCGTTTCGTAAGGCTCTCCGACTCTCCGTTTAACGTTGATGTTAACATCTGCAAAGTGCTTTGAGATGTTTTCCGGAAGGCTGCAGTTATGTGTCATTTGATTGATGGTTCAATCAATGAGTGGCTCTTCCTGACGTTACTCAAAGTGCTCAGCAGAGCACTGCAAATGCATCTTATGTCCTGTATCCAAATTCTTTATTATCTAGAGAAACTCTCTCCAACTTGACAAACAGACTTGAGACCACTTTTAAGGAAATACGAACCCTTTTACTACAAGCAATGCATATTCAGTATAATGAGAGATACGCATTGTTTATACATAAAGTGAACAAAGTCCAGAAAATATCCATCCATTTTTTAACATGACATTTATTGAAGAAGATATAAGAAACATTGTACATAGGAAATGACACCTCAGTCCCCTTCAAAGTAGACACCTTGGGACCTCACACAGTTCTCCCAAACGCCATCAGCTGCCTGGCTGTATTTTTCTGAATCTCAACAGTGCTCTGAAATCGGAAACCTCTTCCTGTTCAAAGATGATTTGAGTTTGGGAAAAGCCAGAAGTCACAGGGTGCCAAATCTGGGCTGTAGAGAGGCTGAGTTCCTTGGGTGATTTGATGTTTTGCCAAAAACCTCTGCACAAGACATGATGCGTGAACAGGCACGTTGTTGTGATGAAGCTACCAATCACCAGCTTCCCACAGCTATGACCTTCTTAATCACGCAAATAGTTTCCACGGAGGAATGTGCAAGCTTAATGCAAAATCTAATGCAGATTTGTTGCTCTACTCACTCAGTCATTTTGAATGCGATGGCTGCACAGTACACGTGCTCACTCAATGGCGTCTACCACCCCCCACTGACTAGTACCGTGAAGTCATCATTGTTCACGCATGCGCATTCCAGTCTACTCTCCTTGGCTGCCAGGTTATAGCCGTGTCACACAAACCATTCTCATAATTATTTAAATTGTTAAAATGAATGAAATAATCTTTCTTTATGTAAAGCAAAAGCAACCTTTTTTCCATGGTAACAATATACCATTTCAATTTAAATATAAAGTTCCTATGGATTGTTGTGTGGTTGTGGTAAAAAATCTTGCCTTGTTAAGGTTGAATTGTGCAAGGTAACGAAGAAGAACACAGATAATTTAAGAAATAGCAAAAAAAAATTCTCTATGTGACATTATATTGCATTTTGTGTGAAATAAGCCTGAAGGTAAGGAGTGTTTTACCAATTACAAGTGCAGCTTTTATGTCATAATTTTAAGTACCTTCCTCTACCTGGATGCGGAGACAGAGGCAGAGGGAGGAGGAGGAGGGCGGAGACGCACATTAAACACCAGTTGGGTTATCATCAAACACAGGACAAAACTCACAGATAACTGAGAGTTGGCCACATTTGAATGTGCCTGCTCCTCTTTCTATTAATAGTGTAGACTCTGAAATATGAGCTAAAACCTGCCAACTTGCCCTGACCAGTCTGGCTCAGTTGGTTGGGCACCGTCCTGCAAAGCGAAAGGTGGCTGGTTCGATTCCTGGTTAAGGCAAATAAATGCCTGGGGTGTGGGTTCAGTCCCAGACTGGGGTGTGTACAAGAGGCCATCAGTCAATGCCTCTCTCTCACATCCATGTTTCTTTCCCTCTCTTTTTCCCTCCTTTCCCCTCTCTCTAAAAATAAATAAGTAAAATCTTTTAAAACTAGTAATAAAACTTTCCAACTCCATTTACAATGAAAACCATGACTAGGGCAATATAAAACTACTGACATTCTTAAAACTGGAATTTTTAGTATCTGCTACAGATTTATAGTATGATTTTCTTTAAACAACTTTTCAGTGAGCAGAATTTCCATGAAACTATAGAATTAAACTGACCTTTCTAATAAGAGAAAAATAAAGACCACAGATTGAAAAGAACTAATCAATGCTTACCATTAAACTTTTAAATTTTCTATTTTCTGCAATGTGAAATAAGCCATCTCTGGCTACAATCTTGATGTGCTTTGCTTCATTATTGTACCTGTGGGCAATGAATAACTTATGAATATAAATGTGTTTTTAATCAGTAGAAATCAATAATTACTGGAGGGCCTGCCCCAATAACGTTACAGGAATTAATTCCAAAGACAAAATATATACCTATGCCAATACCCTGGTGACAGCTAATTAACAATATATATTTACTAGATTGGTTGAAGGTACAACCAGTATTTGAAGTGAGAAGGGAGCTTACATTTGACCCACCATGGTGCCCCATTCATTTAGTAAGTTCCATTGGAGAATATAGAAAAACAAAATCTGGTAATTTATACTCTTAGAATTCATTAAACACATAACACACACCGAGCCACCAAAATACAATGTTATGAAGCAGATCTACTATGCCAATTAGCAGTCTGTAACACTTAATACTGGTTTTCTAACAGGTATTTTAAGTATTAATGAACTGTCTAGCTAGAAGCCTCATTTCCCTCGTAATTAGAACCTTGGTTTCCCACTTGGGTGTTGTCTGCGTCAGGTGGTCTGCGCCACTAGGCAAACAGGAAATCGGTGTCTGTAAAAGTCCTCCTACTTACTTAATGCTAATCGCATACTCTCCTGACTCTTTGGTCCGGTGCCTCACCAGGTAGGTACTGTTGACCCTGTTAATAAGTTCGGTCTCTGCCTGCACCCTCTCCATGGCCCCGGCGTACCTGTAAGACACAACCACACAGAACAGCTGCACGATGTACCTGGAAGGGAACAGGGGCTAAAAATAAGCATCTGTCGAGATTTTAATTTAGTGGCAGATCGGAGCTCTTTTGGCTGCTGTACCAACTAATTACACTGCTTTGAAAAAAAATAATGCGGAGAAACGTCCTTCAATTCTCCCAAGCAGAGATGCTCTAGCCAGCTAACCAGAGTGAACAATGCTTATCCACGGGAGCACCCCGAAAATACTTGTCAGATAAATGAATGAGACAGAGAGAGGAGCCAATAGGCACTGGGTTAGAAAGAGTGTGGTAGGGAAGCTCAGGGAGGGACAGCCCTGTGTAAGACACACACACAATTGCACACTCCCACACAGCCCCCCAAAGTCACCTTTTCTATGTACACTATGGAATGAAATCGACTTTGAACATCTTCTTTCAAGAAAAGTCCAGTAACAATTTCAATTATTTTTTAAAATAATTTTTGGGTTTAAGATTCATTCTTGTAGTCCACACTTTTGATAAGCAATTTTCTTAAGCAATTAGCAGTACTAAGTAAAAATATGTTTTTAAAAGATTTTTTTCAAAGCCTGAATTCAGTTCTTCGTAAACTATGTTGGCTTAGACACATTCAAATTCCATACCAATAACCACAATAATAAAAGGCACAAATTCAATGTTAAAATAGTCTTCAGTAACCCTTGCCACCACATATAGACTTAGTTAGCTTTTACTGACAAAATACATCAGAAATTTGAGATAATAAAAGAGGAAAGAAAACAGTTTTATGTTTAGATTGGCTCACTTTCAAAGTTATTCATGAATTAATATTCCAGAAAAATGCTCTGGTTTACACGTAGACACATGTAACTCAGTGTAAATACTATACTATTCATACCTCTACCGTACACTAAATATGTGTTTAAAATAAGCACAGTGAGCATTCAACAAAAGCTGGTTGAAAGAGGGCAGAAAGAGCTGAGGGCATTTTATGCAGACCGTACTGTGGGTTCAAAGCACAGTTACGACGACACATGAACTATTAGTGCTTAGTCTGATCCGACTCACACCTTCCCCTTTAACCCTCTCTCTTACAACCTCTTCTCCACTCGCCTCCAGCACTCCCCAAGCTCCTTCCAGCCTTGGAGTCTTTTCGGAGACTGTACTCCTGTCTGGAGAACATTCTCTATCCACACCCCCTCTTCCCGGCCCTCGGGTTTAGAGAGAGGTTGTCTCTGACTGTCCCACCTAAAACATGTGCCGCATCGCTCACTCTCCACTCCGTTATTCCCATCACAGGATCCTGGGCATTTTCCATTGCTAAGGTTAGATAACAGAAATCACCTGAACGTCAACAAGATCAGACAACTCAGGTGTTCTCCACACTTAGGAGCTGAGCAAGTACCATGTCCTTGTGGAATACTTATGCACATGTCCTCATATCTACTCACTGTGCATACACTTCCCTATCAAGAAAAGGCAAGTAGAGGCAGCCATTTTAAGAGGCAACAGACACAAAATTCAGGGACATGGATGTAAATAAGAAGCTATGCCCACTTTTTTCCTTTGACAAGTGGTGCAGCTTTGTACAGAGGGCATGACTTGGACTCTCAGCTCTAACTTAGAAGCTGCATGGCCTGAACCTTGTCTGTAGAAGGAATAGAACAAACCTTCCTTGTCCCAATGTTAGCAAAGCAAAATTAAACGAAGGTGTCGGCGAATGTTAGTCATTATCACAAGATGATCACGACGACTCTGGATCGTGCATGACCTCCTTCTGGCGGCGGACATCACTGCCCCTTACACACACCTATCTGAAACGCACTGATGGCTACCCACACTGCTTCCTTGTCCCGAGCGATGGTAACTCCAGCCCCCAAGTGGTAAGTGAGCTCCGTACAGATATCCAGACCCCAAACTTCAGATGTGAATACATCTTGCTCCTCCCCTGTGCCGTGTTATAAATTGTATTTTTTCCCACTATCTACTATTCTTTTTCTAACTATTCTCTACTATTCTTCCTGGGATAACCTTTAGCTTCAGACAATGAAATCGTACTTAATGTCTTCTGTGCTTCACGACATCTACTTTTTGAAAATGCAAGATGCTTAGGTCCATTCCTGTCCATGGCCACTGCAGACTTTAAATCCACAGTCCAGGGCACATGTATGTGCCTGTGCACACACCACTCTGACAAACACATGGAAACATCAGCAATATATAAATTCATTAGGGTATTCTGTTGCATCTGAAAACACCTCTAGCCAACAAATGGAAATGGAATGTGGATTAGCCCCCACAGATGAAAGTGACCTTGAGCTGAGGGTACGGCATTTCGACTTAGCTGCATAAACATTTTTAATACTTACCATGGCTGGCAAGAATAATCTACTGGTTTGGGCACCTAGGATATAAAAAGGCAAAAATAGATTAAGTTTACTTAAGGGAAGCTTTTAGAAATCAATCATTAATTCAGTTCGGCTGACTCAGCGCTGAAGCCCTAAGCGGCACAGTCCAGGAACTATCCACTGGCAATTTCATACAGGGTGAATCACAGTACATGTCGGATAAGTAGGGAATAATTCATCCTGCTTTAATTCATTCTTTCATTAATTTTACTGCCATTGTACCTCCAAGGGGAGCGATAACCGGAGAAATATGAATTGGAAACTTTTGGTATTTATTATCAAGGCACTTTAATCCTATCGCAGCAAATTAAAAGGAAAATGTTAGCAAAACCAGACGGCACCCCACTTTCCCGAGACTTTGGGACTTTTCCCAAGACACAAACAATATACACTGTACATCGGCTCTTACTTGAAAACACAAATTCTAAACTCTGGCTTGTGAAGGTGACCACCTGGAAACCCTTTTTTCGTGAAAGTGTCATGGAAAATATTCCCTCTTCCCTTTTCTCCTATAGAGCTTTGTAAAAGAGAACAATATTACATTTTCTATGCTAATAAAGAAAGAAAACTTCCGGTTGATTCTGGAAACTAGAAAATGAACAAAGCCCATGCAGGCACACTAATAGTTATAAAATACCAAATAAAATGCACAGTATGCAGAGATGGACAATGTTGACGCATTGCTAAGAAAAGACCAGGGGTACAGACAGGTTGTCTCGGGTGCAGAAATCCGTCACGAACCATGTAAGTCTTCGGCATATTAGATACACCATGGGATCCCTGGGCCTCGTTTGCATCCAGTGATTAAAAATTTTGTTGCCGTCATTCTAACAACAATAACGATCATATTTCAGCGGTCCAGCCAATGGGAATATGTCCGTTTTCATAACAGGCTATTACTTTTCCATCCTTTCAGATTAAGAGTTATATATCCAAAAATTAGCTTTCTCTCCAGAACAGCCCTAAAATGATCAACAACTAAATATTTTGAATCAATGACCTACAGTTCTAATTTCACCCTGACACAAAACCCCAATGTCAAATCCTGATACATCACAAATAATATTAGAAGTTACACCCCTTCAAATCCCGCAAATATTTTCTTAGGCCTCTTTGTTTTCACAAATAGAAATCAATCTGCAACACTCCCGTTTTGATAATAAGGTACACATGGCCTCAGAAGTTTGATGGGACAACTATATCTGCCCCCCTCACCTCTCCATGGTCTTAAATGTATGCATATTCCCAAGTCAATCCCTCCCCACTTCCTCCGTGGCTGATCGGGTCCTGTCTGCACAGACGTTTTTTATATGAGACCACAGATCATTTCCTTCTGGATACTATCCCATCTTGGAACGTATCCTCATTTTTAACCATTTTCCCCTCGTGCCTTTTTCTGCCTTTATCATAGCTAGAGGCGAACCTTCTCCTATGAATGAATAGTTTCTAAACACATTTCACTGGGATTATGGTGCATAACCCATAGAAGACATGCGCTCCTTCCCGCAGCACATCTTACGAAAGTTAGATGGGACGGTGAGAGGTGCGCTTTCTCCCCTTCGCCCAGAGTTGCTTAGGTCCCCGAGCTGGTATGAACCCCAGCTCACACCTGGGTTGACTGTGGATCTGAGGTTAAAAACTCTTACAAGGAAGTGCTTTGTTTTTTCTCCCCGACCAGACGCAAGAGGAAGACGGGCTTGTCTTCTGCAGGACGGTTTGCTTCCCGCTCACCCTCTGCGGGGCCCTGGCTCGCACAGGCACAGCCACCTTAGCCCTGGGCGGTGGCTCAGGGCTCTGCCTGCGGGCTCTGCCTCCAGTCACCAGACCGCCAGCGTGACTGGTCTCATTCACATTCCTCCTCAGTCCCAAGTTCCCATCTGTACCTCTCAGCACTTTGGGGGAGATGGACGTGGCATAAAAGTACTCCATTTTATTTATATAGAGGCAAGGATTTGAACAGTTTTGTAGGAAAATCTGCCCTGAACACCAAGGTGTGGGGATAAAATAATGCCACCCCTAAACAGAAATGTATAAATCTCACAAACCACCAGACATTACATGTTACGCTATTTTCATGCATAATATTTGAGTAAATACTCGCTCCTTCTCCTTGTATCTGCCTAATGTGCTTGATATTTTCAGAAAATAACATTAAATGGACAGTAATGACAAAACTAAAACACAATGAAATGTATTTGGAGATTTGGTTGAACATGTTTGTGAGTTCCACTCTTTCTGGCGTGCTTTCGGACACGGTAGTTCAAGTGCAATCTCTCTCCGTAACCCGGCGTGCCTGGGAATAGATTAGGCCCTACCATCTCACCTCAGTGGGAAGAGAGAAATTTGTGCTCTATATTTGGTCTGTAGCTTTGGTTATTCTTTCAAAAACCTTGTAGACAATTCAACTTTGTAAATTCTACTAGGTTAATTTTCCCTCTTGGCTATATTCCCCTAACTTTTAAAAATATTTTCTGACAATCAAATCACAATGATTTTGGAATTTTAATAACTTTGGCCATACTATTTAAACATGAAATAATATGATGACTCCAGGAAATATTAACAAAATTAACAATCAGCCAGATCTGTATCCACTGTACATTCTCACACAGTTAATTACAGCCTCGAAAACAAAAGGTAAGAAATAAACTACTCATACTTACGCATGGGCAAGGCTTGACGGCATCACTCGGAAAGAACCCAACTTCTCCAGATGCTAAGTTTCTACCCTAAGTTAGAAAAGAGATGCCAATGTGAGAACCAATTTACCACGAATGGTCATCCCATGACCCTACGCACACAAGGTCGTCACGCAGGACCCTCAGAACGACTGCCCCGTCCCAGCCAGCTGACCCTCGAGGGCTCAGGGAGAGAAGCATGGGCAGAGAAGTTTCAAAGTTGCTAAACGCACCCCGTGGTCTGCGATCACTATGGGATTCGGATTGTAAGGTAAGAACTCAAGTTTGACCTTCCTGCCTACCATTCAGTTTCGTTAACTTTGTGTCCCTCAGTCCCACGCCGAGACGATAAGCAATACTCTGTTTTCAGTGTTATGTTCATTAACACAAGCAGATCATACTGGTTTTGTGCAGGCTCCACAATTAATCAGGAATTTGATTTTCATGGTTACTATTGGTGTCGCTAAAAGAACTCGTAAGAACATTCCTCCGAGAAACACTCCTCTAAGAAACATTTCAAGATGTGTAGAAATAGCAAACATAACACAATGGGATGTTTTCGATGATGTTCAGATTTAGAAAAAAGGAACAGAATGCTGATTAAGACACAGGCAGCAAACACAGGGCCTGCGGACTGAGTGCGGCCCTCCACCTGGTTTTATCCGGCGGCAGCACTGAGCTCCTTGCCCCTAGTTAAGGAGCAGTTGCATGTATACAGTCCTAAAATTAAGTCCAGCCCTTTGAAGGCAACCACGAGGCTGATGTGGCCCCTGGTGAAAATGAGTTTGACGCCCCTGGATTAAAGGAAGAGAACATTTAAGAGGTTGGAGGAAATGACCATAAGTCAAAATGATTAAGCAAAGAGATGATATTAATTTTGGCAAGGTTTGTCCTGACAAAGGTAAGTAAGCAAGTGGAGTAATCATTCATTCACTCAACAAACACAGTATCTAATATTACTTTGATTAGACGCTAAGAAAAATATACATATTTGCCCAAACAGTTCCTGTGTTCCCTTATATTTTCAGAGCAAAGATATGCATACACATAATTATCACACAAGGTAGAAATACAAGCTAGGCACTCTTTGAGGGGAAGGGGAGGCGAATTAGAGAGCTAGACTGAACTTGGCCGGGGGTGGGGGTGGGGGTGAGGATTGCCTGGAAGCTGCACAAAAGCACTGAGCGTGATGGGTAAGATTTACACGCATAGAAATGGGAAAGGGAGAACATTCTGGAAACCAAAGTTAGCATGAGGAAGGCACAGGGGTAGGAAATTATAGGATGTGCGCAGGAAACACCAATAGTTCCCTTGAAAGGGAATCTATCAACGGCTAATACCTACCGAACCCTTTCTTCGTGAGTCCTGACAATGATTCTCTGCGGCAGGTGGAGCCACCACCCCCATCCCTTAGGTCTAACTATGATCAGCGCTCACTCACAGGAAAACGACGTGCCCACGACCACAGAACTGGCAGTGACAGAACCAACACTCGAGTCCGGATGTCCCAACCTCAGGGCTCTGCGCTGCTTCTCTCCACAAGGAAAAGAGGACGGTGGACAAGAGATGAAAGGCAGCAAGGAGCCAGCGTGACTGTGGTGTCCGCATGGACCACTGGTGACGGGGTTTCAGTCAGGGGCTCTGCATTCTAGAAGCATTAAACTGGCATCGACGTGCGCCCTGGCTGACAGGTGAGTGTGACTTGGCAGGTGAGAAAGCCACCAGAGAACCGTACCGCAGTCAGAGGACAGGAGGAGGCGAAGGTGCAAGGGACACTCTTTAACTGCAGTGTCTGGGACTTGCCTGTGGATGAGACATGGGGGGAGGAGACTAAGGAAATGAAAAGCCTGGGGGTGGGGGCAGTTGGGGATGGACGTGATTGTTTAATCCATCCAAAGAGATACCATGGATTAGATGGCACCGCACAGAGGGGAAACTTAAAATCATAGGAGTGACTCTGTCATGGGAGAAAATGTAGGGGGAAGAAGAGGGGAAACGGAATTCACAGCGACTGGTGTAACTAGAAAATCAGAGACTAAAGTGTGAAGGCAGCACCGAGACCACAAGGACACAGTGAAGGGTTTCTTTCACTCACTGAGTCCTCACAGTGTCTTGTTTCAAGCATGACGCCGAGATAGGAGTAAATAAGCACATTTGGGGACGCTATGACTAGCTGGACCTTTATATACATACATGCGCTGCAATGCCACCTAAGTACGAAAGAGACCCCTTCTCTTTCGTCGTATGGGTGGGAGCTACCTCCTGATGGAAGCTCCGTATGTCCTCGGCGTATGGGTGGGAGCTACCTCCTGATGGAAGCTCCGAGGAGAAAAGGAAGGGTGGTCATTTCCACATGAGTAAAAGAAGACCATGGAGAGAGTGCGCTCCGGGAGGTCTGATTTGCCGGGGAAAGGCCTAGGAGAGAGCCGGACCGTGGTCTTTCAAAACTCTCTTTGATGATGCATCAACAAATCGACGCATGATGGCTATTGTAAGAATGACCTTCATCAGAGAGAGAACAAAAGGTCTTCCCCTACGGAAGGCAGAGTTCGGGAGCAGTGGTGGCATTTGGGGACAGCACCTACTGGCCAAAGTAATGGCAGCCATTCCCTCAGAGCACAGTCGGCGCAGGGTCCCTCAGACAAACGGATGCCTTCATTCCTCCATCTAAACTCGGTCCCCACGTCACCTCCTCTGTGACTTCTCTGTACAACCTTCCCCAACCCGCAGATCCAGACTTAATGTCACCCTGTTCGCCCACTGCCCCTGTGTCATCAGCAGGACAGATGCCACATGGAATTATTGCTCGACGGGGTCTTCACCTTTACTAGGTCGCAAGTTCTCTGAGCTCCCAGACAAACATCCAGCCATTTTTTTCTCCAGTAACAGAATGCCTGGCGCCCAGTAATGACTTGGTAAATGTTTATAATTTGAAGCGTTGCTCAACTTCACGGTCCCATCTCAATGAGTAGTAGGGACCTCAAGTTCCTTTCCACGGAAAAGAATAAAATATGTCACACTTTGTACACAGATGAGCAAGGAGAAGCATTCAGCTGCTGGCTTCTAAATGAACATAGTCCTGTGGGGCCTACTCCTGACATTTATAGAAGAAGTGTGTGCTGCAGAAGGCAATGCCCAAAACAGAGAGAAAGGAGGGGAGGACACAAAGAATGAAGTGTAAGAGACAAGTTAATAAATTTTTTAATGACTTTATTTACGTTTATGTGTCTTTGATCCTCACCCAAGGATATGCTTACTGACTTCAGAGAAAGGGAAGGGAGGGAGAGAGAGAGAGGGAGAGAAACATCAATGTGAGAGAGAAACTGACTGCCTCTCATCCACACCCCAACCAGGGGCTGACCCCAGACCCAGGCACGTGCCCTGACTGGGACTCAAACCAGCGGCCTTTTGGCTTACAGGACAATGCTCCAACCAACTGAACCACACCAGCCATGGCCATTAATGAACCTTTTAATTGCTGAAGGTGTCTAGACCCAGCCATCTTTGTTGTCCTTCCTTTGTAGAACTAAGGCTTGAGGTTGCCATAATAAATGTCCTAAAACTAGGAGGACCATATAATTTCCTATCCAAGCCAGAGCTTTTGAGAGCATGGAGGCCACGATTAATAACTACGCCAGGATGCAAGGGGTAAATGGGGTCTCTCGGGAGTAAACCAGGACACCCAGCCACTGTATCAAACACCATTTTGTGCTTCATCACTGCATTTTCAGAACACTATCGGAGGGCTCTCAGGAGGGGGAACCCTTCACTAAGCCAGCCAATGCCCAAGGTCAACTTGTTTTTTCCTTCACGACATACCCTGGCAGTGCAGGTTACGTTTCCTTAATGGTCGTAGACCTCCCGTTAGAAGACCAAGAGGTGAGAGATCATTTAACGTAGCTTAACAGGTGAACCAAGTTACATTTCCTCCCGCCTTCCTGAGAGATGTCCATAGTGGCTCTGAGAGATGATGCGCTGCATTCGGTGACTGTCTCCTTGCTCAGGGACCAGCCATCCCAGCGCCCTGGGAAGCAGAGGGTGTGGTGGGAAGGGGCGGGAGGATGCACACTGATCGTTCATTAATACCAGTGCGGGGTGTAGCGGTCAACCCCCTTTGCCCGGCCAGCACGGCAGACTGTAGCTGCAAATACACCATGTTCAAAGCCAACAACTTTGTGCACTTGATGTCTTGATCTCTCTGTGACATTTTTACTGACCTTGATGAGAGGCACGCAGCTAAATTTCCTTCTCCTTCGCATGCCTGTATGGCCAGTTTATTCTGGGTCAGATACTCAGCGTGGCATTCCTTTTATGCCTGTTCCAAGTGCCAGGTATAGGGGCCTGCTTTCAGCTCTCCTGTCTGGTATGTGTCCTCGTGAGCCCCTTAGCCACGTCAAGGTCAACTTGGAAACAGTCCTCTTCCACAGGGGCGTGTTATCTGCTGTACACTCTGGTGCTATCTTTCCATGCATTTATTCTACAGGACATTCCCTATAGTACGTGATGGGACTTTTGTCAAATCTAACAGCGCAGGTTGGGATTATTCCTGAGATTATTTTCTTTGGAAAGAACCTGAGAAACTGGGTTATGGGCCGTATATGGTAAGAAAAGACGCACCTTTATAATTTCCATTAAGGACACTGGAATATACATGAAGCAAAATAGTATTAAATTTTAATTCATAAAATAATGGTGTCATTTTTAAAAAAGAAAATTGATTCCTGCAGAGAAATGCATCAAACGACAATTATTGACAACTTTCCCTGAAATCCCTGAACATCATCAATATAAATGCATACTCAGACACTTAATTATTTCTAACTGACCTTAGGTTATAACTATTTTTCATCTTTCTTCCCTAAGAATTCACAGTGAATCATAATGTATTAAAACTATTTTAAATATGCTAGTGGAAATGATATTTATAATCTACCTGTACAAGGAAAAATATTAATATAGGTTAGGATGGCAGAACAAAAAAAAATGCATTTTTTAAACCCATAGACAAGGATGGCTTAAAATGATAGAGAACATCCCGCAAAAATCTTAACCATGAACTTGTCTGGCTCCTAACTTTGCGAAAAGGGACACAGAACTGGTGTAAGAACACACTGTCTCTTCGTGCAGGGTGGTGTGAATTTCGGGGATGCAGACAAATATACAAATTAGTTTACTGACTGGAGGGATGGATGGAGAAGTAGGCAGCATGTGGAAAGCACTGTTTTTGAAATGACCCTGCCAGGTTGTGTGCGTACATGCAATAGAACCAAAAGGCCAGAAAAGGGCAGAAGACCAGGACAAAGACCCTGTCTGGTCCTGGCCTCTGGCAAAGAGCGACCAGTGACCATAGCGGCAGCCACACTGCACCCACCCGTCGCCACCAGTTAGACGTGCCAGCACTAGCCCGTGGGAGGCACGGAAAGTCATTGTCACAGAGCAGGGACATGGCACCAGCGCCGCTCCTTCTACTCCCAGCTCTGCTGTGGAAAACGGTGCAGCCTCAGACAAGTCTCAACAGCAAACAAGAATGACAAGATCCGCCACACGTGCCTCCCCAGGGCAACCAGGACCCAAGAATTAACATCTGGGTAAACACTGAAAATGCCTCTTCTCCATTTTCCTCCCGCAATAGCACTTTTTCATTGTTCTCAACTGCTCTTTTCTCCCCTCTGGATTCTCATTGTTTAGCAGGCCTACCACTATACTGATGAAAATAGAAACGCCCAACCCTGTGCATAATCCCACCACCGTCTTTACATGTAGGCGAGTTTGCTGAGCCACCAGTTTTAACAGACGCTCTCCTAGAACTTCCGCCCGAACGGGAAACACTGCATTCCAGACAGTCCGCTTCTTTCCCTCCAATGCCCAGGTGCCTTCCTGTACGGAGGCTCCTTCCTTCAGCACAGCTGCTTCTTCAGTGGTGAGTTCTGCACCGTCCCACCAGCGGTCACCGGGAAACCGGCCGAGCACAACTGCACGTGGTCACACTGACTGCTCATCACAACGGCCTCCACAGCACTCAAGTACACACGGAAGAATAGAACCCTGAGCCATGAGCCTTGATCGTTTCTCAGTCAGAGGACAGTAGGATCTTAAACTTTCATCCAGTGTATAAAACAATAAATACTTTCGAGGTTTCTCAGACCACCGTACGACATTCCTAGCCCTGGTGTAGCTCGTTTGTAGGTAAGTGGCTGTTATGGACTTAGAATTCTGGATAACTTAAAAAAAAAAGAAACAAACAAAAAACAACAAAAATACCCACTTGCATCTCAGTCTAGGATCTTTGGAATAAAATTTATCATCAGTTTGTAAGGATTTATAATTGTATCAAGTCATCAAAATACAGGACAAATCCCTTAATGATACTGGAAGATTTTTCCAACGAACATAAAATTGTTTGTGTTGACTACATCTCTGAAGTTTTGGCAGATGCAAGTGTGAAAAACTCTAAAAAAATTAGAAGTTGTGAAGCACACACTAAGCAAAAACCTACCAAAAGCCCTAAGTTGTATTTCTCCACTGACTAGTTATGCAATGAATATAACAGCAGAATGCAACTTTATAAAACATGTTTCTTAGTATCCAAAAGTGGATTCTGGGAGGTGCCTGGATTTCCCCAGCAGGGAAGGGGACCCTCCAAGGAGATGTGTCTTGAGGCTTTTTCTCCAAATTCTCACAGGGTAAGAGATTGCACATGATGCAATCCTAAATCACAAGTTCACACCTGTTTTTCCAGTGAGGCAAACGAGAGAATACCTTTGATGAAAGAAAAAAGAAAAACAACTCAGCAAGCAAAAGCCAATCTGCACGTAGCTAAGCCAAACCTCAGGTGGGTTACTCAATACGAAATCCTGGAAGAAAAATAAGTTCCACCACATGTTGGGAGAACTCCTACCTGGGTAGACGCCATGGAACCCCCAAATAAGCTAGGCTTAACCAAAGTCCGAAATACAGAAATTTGTTTTTCTAACCCTGGCAAACAACTAAGGAATGTCTTTCTAATCTTCGATGAAATGCTCAGAGGAATAGCACTATATAACATCATGCGCACGCAGAATGAGACATTGTTAAAGAATTGACTCTTCTACCAAGAACAGAATGAGTGCCTCAAGGCAGGTGTACTGAGTCTCTAGTATGAACGAGGCACTATGCTAGGTACTAGGGGATGGAGAATNGTATGTCTTGTGGCTTTTTCTCCAAATTCTCACAGGGTAAGAGATTGCACATGATGCAATCCTAAATCACAAGTTCACACCTGTTTTTCCAGTGAAGCAAACGAGAGAATACCTTTGATGAAAGAAAAAAGAAAAACAACTCAGCAAGCAAAAGTCAATCTGCACGTAGCTAAGCCAAACCTCAGGTGGGTTACTCAATACGAAATCCTGGAAGAAAAATAAGTTCCACCACATGTTGGGAGAACTCCTACCTGGGTGGAGGCCATGGAACCCCCAAATAAGCTAGGCTTAACCAAAGTCCGAAATACAGAAATTTTTCTAACCCTGGCAAACAACTAAGGAATGTCTTTCTAATCTTCGATGAAATGCTCAGAGGAATAGCACTATATAACATCATGCGCACGCAGAATGAGACATTGTTAAAGAATTGACTCTTCTACCAAGAACAGAATGAGTGCCTCAAGGCAGGTGTACTGAGTCTCTAGTATGAACGAGGCACTGTGCTAGGTACTAGGGGATGGAGAATGAATGAACGTGGCTACTGTCTTCCCGGATCTCATTCAGATCATGTCCTTTCCTTGACTGGCTGTTGCTTTGGTTATTTTCATAGATTTTTTTACAAAAGTCTTGGTCAGAAAAGAAATCCAGTAAGGTTTATCGAATGATAAACCTGGAGAAGGGGCCGAGGTTCTACCCCTGGCCTTCGAATCTTAAGTCCTTGAACCTCTCTTGGCTCCAATAGTCTCATCCGTGAAACGACAAAGTTTGACCCAAAGATTTCTGAGGTCTCACCACCAAAGTTCTTTGCTTGTATGAGTGCTTTTCCCAAGTCCCTGCAGTTCTCCAGCCCACTTCCTGTTACCGAGAAGTCTTGGATACACAGGTTCTTAATGAGGGGTGTTAATGTGTCGGCAATGTAATCTGGTTGCACTTATTTATAGAAGGACGTTTCAAGGTCTTCATGACATTCCTTTGAACTCTCTGTGAAATCCTCTGGTTTGCAGGATGCATAGGATTCGACTTGTCAGGAATTACATTCATTCATTCATTCTTCAGGGATTCAAATGACTATGAATCATTAAAATTCAATATACACTATGATTTGATAAGTCATTTTGCCCAAAGCCTTACGGGCATGTGCACGCACTATGGAAAACACTTTGACATCAAATCAATAGTCAGGTCAGGTGCAACTGCAGGCTGAGGGCCCGCCGAAGGGATTCGGTGACTGACACACACCTTTAACAATTAGGGCTGACCCTGGCTGACACAGCGATAGAATAACGAAAGGGAAGGGCCCACGGCAGAATTCCTCAGAGCTTTCCCCTGAATAATGCTACTCCCTGTTGGGAAAAGAAGAGGTAACACCTCACTGCCTGAACTTGGACTCCGATGACAGTGTCCTCACTGAGGTACGTTGCCATCTACATTGTGCCCTGTACCAAACATAGGAAAAGTACCAGTAAGAACTGTTAACCAAAAACGTCCATCTTGAACATAAATGATGAGGACCTTGCCCACTTGGTCAGGAGCCCTGCCAGGTCCCATAATCCAGTCTGTCCCCTGGAAACTTCCCTGCAAACTCAGTTTATGAGCAATTCAACCAAAGCCAGCTGGCAATCACCTGGGGACAACGTTTCTCCCAAGACTCCTATTATCTTCTATAATCATCTCTCCCAGGCCTCCCTTGCTCTAGTACAGGCACTCTCTGCCTTTTCCTCCTTTCCTGTAATTAGGGACCCTGACTAAACTCAGTGTTGTCAGGTAAACACCTGTTAAGATAAGGGTCTCATGATTGCAGCGCCTAAAACACCCGAGCAGCCTCCATCGCTCACCTCACCTTTGATCCTCACATCCACATTTTCCAAGCTGCCTTGGCTTCTCCAGATTTCATGCCAGGGGCGGGCAAGTGCTGAGAGG
The DNA here is from genome assembly GCF_014824575.4 of Sturnira hondurensis. Taxonomy (NCBI): domain Eukaryota; kingdom Metazoa; phylum Chordata; class Mammalia; order Chiroptera; family Phyllostomidae; genus Sturnira; species Sturnira hondurensis. Next base: position 1,173,184 of record NW_028079430.1, on the reverse strand, counting down.
CAGCTTGGAAGCGAAGCCAAGGTCAACAGAGCAACACCTTCAAACTCTGCTCCAGCAAAAACAAAGTCCGGGACTTCACAGAGAAATGCCCTGGGGTGGGAAGGAATGTCAGGCGGGAAAATCTCCACTCCCAGAGATGTTTCCTCTCCAGTTTGCAATGCCAAAGCCAGGCATCTGCCGGACTGGGCATCGGTTTTCTTCACAAAGGAGATCCAATTCTTTGGAAAGGTAGTTCTTTATTTGCCTCTGACTGTGGAACAGCCAGACACTTGAATTTTAGATCAGGAGGGGAAAAAATGCATAGTTTTAGAAAACGTTATTGTCACTAATATTCTCGTGGGGTCCAAAAGGGACTAGAAAAGTCCCCTGCAGACCTAAGGGAAAACAAAAGAATCCTCTGAAGAGATCTGACTCCTCAGGTTGCAGAGAGGGTTCTGGGAGGGACGACCTGCTAACCCCACCCAGTATACCTGCCTCCCAGCCGTCGGAGGGTCTGTGGACATGGTCTCAGGGGAGAGGACGGACCACCTAAGGCTCTCCCATAAAACGTCAACAGTTGCCCCAGGAGAATCCACAAGTGAGCAAACCACATCCTTTCTCTGTCTCTGTTTTCTCCCATCCTCCTTCACAACCTCGGCGGCATCTCAGGCCTTCTCACGCAAGTCTGCTCCTGGTTTCACCCTGCCTCCCCACTCAACCATTTCCTTCAGCATTTTTTCACTTGTGCTTTTCTGTCTGATTATAAAATAAAAACTCTAATACTTGATTAAAATTTTTCAAGAATTGGGCACAGAAATTGGGAGGGCAGAATGGTCTTCTAGGAGCCCGTTATATGTGGGGAAATGAAATTTTAAAAAGTGTTTAATGCAAATTGATAATCATCTCCCCAAGTCTGGAAAAATGAACCAGCGCTTTCAAAATCATCGGCTCTCACAGAGACATGTAGTACCTTTTCTCCTTTTCAATTTTCTTTCAAGTTTCCTTCCTATGATTTGCACGACGCACTCTGAGTTATTCACACATTACATTCCCCACGTCACTGATGAGGAATTTGAGGATGCAAGGTTAAATAGCTTTCAGACTGTTTCATGAGAACAAAAATGAATTTAAGTCTAATGTGATGAATGAATATTTTCATGGTCTTTCAAATAGCGTCATAAAGTATCTTAGTAACTTTGAGTTAATAAGCAGTGAATTTGGAAACGTGTGAATAACATATTATGGAAATGGCAGCTCTGAACAGTTGTTTATTGTCAGCCCGTGGACTGGATCCTATTTCAACCTAGGCACCCGAGATAGAGAGATGGAGGTCACAGGTCTTATCTCTGTGGAGTGCTCTCACCAGGCAGGGAGAAGGGGGAAGAGACCCTCAGGATGCAGCGGGATGAGAGTCATGACCGAAGCCCTTATGATTCAGAGAAGGGGGCCCCACAATGGAGCTGTGGGTAAAGAGGGGTTTAGCTAAGAGAATGTGGGTGGAAAGGAAATTTCACACAAAAGGTAAAAGACACGTCAGTGACTGAAGGATTGAGAAAACACAGCTCTTATGAAAAAGATTCCTCCCACTGAACCCTTCGTTTTTCCCCAGGTTACAGTGAGAAAAGCCTATCTGAAAACAAAATCACCTGGACTGTTGTCTGTCCGAACACGAGACATAGCAGTCACGTGGGAGGCAAAATTCCTGACAAGGTGAACTATGATGAGGGTCAACCGGCTGCACTCGGGACACTGTGTCTTGCAGGGTCAACTGGCTGTACTCAGGACACTGTGTCTTGCAGGTAGAGATGGTGGGAACACCGAACCGTCACCTTGCTGCCCACGGCCAAGTCTGGGCCCCTTGCCACTGGACTCAGTGTGACAAGGACACTTCCTTCTTCCTGAGAATCTCCAAAAGCTCGACTTAATTCCTGACTGTTGACTCTTTCCTTTGAGGCAAAGACTTTAAAAAAAAACTTTAAAGCAAAAAACTTTTACACAGAGCAATGTTTTATCTCCTGATCATCCCACCAAAATAGAACTGAACTGTTTGAAAGGTGTGCTTTTCCTTAGAGGTACTAGCGGTTTTAAACAACTCTCCTGAAACAAGGGTAGGATGGTCTGATGTATAGGATTAAAGCAGGAGCCCGGGGTCTGGAAGAGACCCTGAGTTAAGTCTGCAACGACCACCCTGCAGGTGGATGATACCTTCGGCCCTTTCACGCCACAGTCCTGCTTTACTCTCTTTGCAGAGACGTCTGTGAATGAATCAGAATGTCTGTAACGTCATTTTCACTTCTTAGGATGAAGATCATGGAGATGCCTGATCTCTAGGCGTGAATTACCACAACTATTTTCTGGGTTATCTAACTTGCATTGTGGGTAAAAACGTGTATTTCTGGCACACTGATTACAGTTCTGCTTGTAATTGCTGTTTGGCTCCAATTAGCCTACAAAATTCTCCCTGTGGGACATCCAGGTATTCACAAATGACAATGCAGCAAATAACAGCCCAGGATATAAGATCCAGAGTCCTCGCTGTTTCACAAGCTGAATCCTAAGAAGAAAACACCTAGAAAGCACGTTACTGTATAGAAATCATACAGGACATGGGGTGACTTCACATCTGCCTATTCTCTCCCCCTGTCTGTCTGTCTGCCTCTCTCTCTTTCTCTCCTCACCCCCTCTCTCTCTTATAAGTATAATCCGTATCTTTTCTGGGAAAATAAAGTTTCTAATATGAACCGTCTCTTTCAGCATGAAGTATGTTCTCCTTAGTCACTAAGCCCTTGCGGACGACTTCAAAGCAACAGGTGTATCACCCACGAAGGACACGAGCAGAATTGNTTCACATCTGCCTATTCTCTCCCCCTGTCTGTCTGTCTGCCTCTCTCTCTTATAAGTATAATCCGTATCTTTTCTGGGAAAATAAAGTTTCTAATATGAACCGTCTCTTTCAGCATGAAGTATGTTCTCCTTAGTCACTAAGCCCTTGCGGACGACTTCAAAGCAACAGGTGTATCACCCACGAAGGACACGAGCAGAATTGTTCTGTAAGCTGTCCCACTCCGTCAAAACCCCGCCTCACACCTGCACTGGAAAACTAGCCTAAGTGGCCAATTTCCTATTCTGTATTCACTCCACTTGAAGACAATTGTTCAGAACTTTCAAGGAAAGAGAAAGGGAAAGAAAAAAAGAGAACAAAGATGAAAAGAGAAAGCTGCCAAATAAATCTCTTCGATGCAAAGATTTAACAGAGGACATGTTTATAGCTCAATTGGCGACTCATTGTTTGAAAGAAGTTATAATAAAAATGCAGATAGCTCACTCACTTCAATAGCATTAGAAATTACTGCTGTTGTAATAATAATACAGACTAGACTAATAGCTATTCATCGAAAGTTCCTGATAGAGAGCAGAGGATAATTAGTATTCTTTGGACAGAGTGTGCAGAACACCGGACAGTCGACAACAAAACTCGACTTTCTACACTAATGCGTGAAGTGACTCCCTGGGGGAGGAAAAAACAGGAGAAAACAGTTTAATTTTGAAAGCATCTTTTTTTGAACATTTCCAAATATGTCAAAGTGGTTAGTGAGCACAAAAGGCATTTTTGAAATGCAAATACAAAACCACTGTACAATCCCAATAACTAATGCAGATTTTTTCTCCACGGGTTTCACTCTAGGTATATTGGTGACGGTGTGATTTACAAAAAACCCTAACTAAAAAAAACTGAGGACGGAAGCCAGTCTCGTCGCCTCCGAGCTCTGATCATTAAGGACCACCAGGTTAGACACCAGTTGTCTTGCTGGTGGTCCTCCCAGTACGAAACACAGAGTTGGACCCCATAGTAGGCACTTATTAGTATTTGGATGGACTGATAGGTGGATTAATAAGTAGGAGCTTCTGTTCAATGAGCAGTTCATACATTGAGCTTCTCTTCTCTAGGTGCAGTAATGATCATAGATGATTTATCTTCTTCTGACTACATTTTACAGATGATAAAACTGAAGCCCGCAGAGGGTGTGATCTCCTTAGGGATGTTCTGCTAGTTGGTGGTAGCGTCGGTAACCAACGTGGAGCAACAGGAGCTACAATTTCCCGGGTTCTAGCACAGAAGAGAGAAGCACGCCGTCCTCCTCTCTGGTGCTAACTATGTACAGCCTCAGAGGAGAACAAACCGAATGGGAAGGAACTGAGAGAGGCACTTCCAAACTGCCTTCTCAAAAGCAAATTAAACAAATAACAATCTTGAGCACAGCCAGGGCGGGAGTCACTGCCGACAGTATGAAAACCGTAAAGCGTGCGTCTTCTGTGGACGTGCAAACTGGCAAACTGAGGCACAGGGGTCCCCTGTAAACATCCCTACAGACTCACGTGAGAAGGACCAAGCCAGCAGCAAGAAGGAAAGTGCTTGTCATTCTAGAGCATTCCACTGGTAATTACCAGGACCAGAAGATCACACTAGTTGTAACACTGTATCGTGCAGATATGCTTAGTAAGTCCGCTTATTATCAAATGACTAACTAGTGGGCTGGGGATAACAGCCTTATCTACTGTGGAGTCTCATTGATTAGACCATCTAGTCAGTGGCTCACATTAAATTCTCTGGGGTCCTATACACAGGATTCATGCCTGGGTTCACCCCAGATGGACTGCAGCCTGACCGGGAGAAGTAGGGTTACGGGTTGACATGTTTACAGTGCCCCCCGAGAAAATGCAGCCAGAGTTGGGAGCACTGCTTTGGGCCAGCCCACCTCACGTGCCACATGAAGAAACCCAGCCATGCCGTGACCCGGTGACCCAGGCAACACAGCGCTGTGGCTGCTGATGCGAACTGTGAACCCAGGTTTTCTCGTTGTCCATGGCTCCCTTCAATAAGGAGCTAAAGCAGCGTGGGGTGGGCCAAAATGTCCGTATGGTGTTTTCCATGACATGAAAGACAGATTCTCATTTTTACCAATAACTATTGATCTGGGTATTTTGGGTATGTTGGCTCTCTCCTGCTATTGGCTTCCAGTGGGCAGAGGCCAGGGGCGCTACTGAACACCTTCCAATGCCTAAGGCAGCCCCACAGCAAAGGGGTATTTGGCCAAAACGTCAATAGTGGCAAACCACTTTGGACACGTTCGATCAGTCACAGCACCTTCTCCATACACAGCGCACATCTTTTCCTGTGTTTCCGTTGCATTTTTACCTTCCTTGAAATAATAAAGCATAAGACACTGAAATGTTGTGTATTTTCTTCCATCTTCAATATTAGAATGGCTGCCCCAAAACTCACCAATTTTGATGTTTGTTTTTAAGTGCACACTCATATGACAGCTGTCGCAATACACGCTAACAAAATTAAAGACAACTAAGGGCCATGAGAGCCATCGTACAGAAAAAACCTGATGGACTTTTTGGCCAACTCAACCTCTGTCGGCAAAAATTTCTCCGACTGGCCCAGAGGTGCCCGTAAGACAGTTCTGACTCAGGCTACCTCATTGCCGGGAATGCTAGCTGGACTTTTAACACATCACTGAAAATTCAAACACATTGCTGCCTGCCACCGGCATGAGCGGTTCTTCCAAAGACAGGAAACCTGGTGTCAGAGCTCCAGTCGGGGTTGGAGACTGAAGTGCCAGCCGTGTCTGAGGAGTGAGCGCAGGGCTGCCACTCAATACACGCTGCCGATCTGCAATAAACGTGCTAATTGTTTTTCTCTGTCCAGACATCAGCTTCCCTTGTTCCTGTCACATATCCTCCCCTCAACAGACACACACACACACACACACTCTGTCATCGAATGGTTCTCCTGTCTCCTGGGACCTTCCGGAGCCATTACTGGGCCGTCGTACTAGGGGAGCTTCGTGTTTCCAAGTCTGCTGAGAGGAAAAGACGGATAATAATGTCTTTCTTGCTGCCTACAAAGAACAGAAGGCAGCATGATTTCGTAAAAGAGGACTGTGCTTCCAGTCCCGCTTGTAAGAAGCTGAAGTCATCGCTCCGCCCTAACAAGTGAAAAGCTGAAGGGACAGGAAACTGTTCTCGGATCCAGAAGAGGGGAGGACACAGGGCAAACCTGGGTCCCCAACACTGGAGAGGCAGACAGGCAAGAGCAAGGAGTCCGGCGCACAGAGCAGAGAGTACGGAGCCGTGCAGGCCGGAGAACGGTGAGAGGTGAAGCCAGAGACACACACCGGCAGGGGCTGCGGCTCGACCCGCTGCCACAGAGAGCTCCTGCCACGCAGGCTGAGAAGTGCGACTTCTGTCTGGTCAGAGGGAAGACCCTGGACCTGAACAAGGGGTTGGGAAATGGCATCTGAATTTGGCAGTGGTATGAAGGATGACAAATTCTGAAGGTCAGATGAGTCAGAAGGTGATCTCAGATGTCACATGACATTGAGGTTGGGGAGGGACAATTGGCAGGGACAGGAGGCACAGAAGAGGCCTACAAAAACTCAGGGGGCTGACTTTGTCATCTTTTAAAAAAAATTCCTCGCCACAAGATATGTTTTTTATTGATTTTAGAGAGAGAGGGAGGGAGAGAGAGAGGATGGGGGGAGAGAGAGAAAAAGAAACAAGGATCGGTTGCCTGCCATACACCACTGACCAGCTAAGTAGGTAGTTTCCCTTAAGTGAATCATTAATACAGGAATGCCACACAAATTAGATCACACCCACAAGACCTCGGTTGGGGGTAAAACACTCTTGTGGGATGGACGCTGCAACCTCGGCATGTGCCCCAAGCGGGAATCGATCCCACAACCTCTGGTGCACAGGATAACACTCCAACCAACCGGGCCACCTGGCCAGGGCTGACTTTGTTGTCTTGGTTGTAGTGATGATTTCACTTACACATACACTTGTCAAAACAGCAAAATATACACTTTAAATACAGACGGTGTAGTATCTATCTCAAAGCTGTTATTGCACGGTGACCTAAGTTGTAACAGTCCCTGTAAAAGACCGCATTGTGATTAGAGCATAATGAAGTGGCGAATGAGTGGAGAACACTCCCAGGAAGCTATGCTTCCGAAGTGGGAGCAGAAGGCAGACAATAATGAGACAAAGGGTTGAGTCACATGTGTGTTAGGAGGGGAGGAGTCAATGGCTAGAATGAATTGAAATGTAGGGATCGAGAGCCAGCTGATGGAATACAGCATGGAAAATCCAAGAAGAAAGGTAAGTCTTGAAGAGGAGAAATTTTATGGGCACAAATATAGGTGTGTTTTGTGGATGGATCGGAAGATGCAAGGATGGACTGGAGGGTTAGTAGAATTTCAGCCGGTCATTCTCTCTGTTTCTTTTGGGGGAAGGATGAGGTATGAGAAGAGTAGGATATGTAGGTGGAGCTTTGGAACAGTCGCTGGCTACAGCGATTGAAATGTAATCAGAGACAGACTTTCAATCCAGGAGTATTCTTCTGTACAAGATGGCACACAACCGAAGTTTAAGCAAACTTGCACATGCGCACGGTGGATTTCATCCAACAGTCCTCTTCTGCTATCTCTTTCCCCACTCCCCAACCAAATTTCACTTGGGGGCTATAGATTTTTAACAAACTCTTTAACTTTGTTGGAAAATAGTTCTACAATACACACGAATATAGAGAATCATTCAGTGAGTAGCGATGTTCTACCACCAAGGTTTATCAAATCTTAACATATTTACCTAAGTTAAGAAAGTCCTTGAACCCAACATAGGCTTATTGGACAAAAACAGTTTCCCCCACCAGCAAATATCAAATGCTTACCTACTTTTCCCATTCCATATATTTCATGAATGATGTCCAGAGCACATGAGAACCTCAGGTAATACTGTGGATGGGGACAAACCCCATATGGCCACGAATGGCCACTGGCAAGCTAATTAGGTAGTTCCCCTTAAGTAAACCATAACACATGAATGCCACTCAAATTAGATCACACCCACAGGTCCTAGGTCTGAGAAGAAGTGCTCTTGCAAACTATGAATTTTTAATTAAAAATGGTAATTACGATTCACAACACTAACACTATTTTTTTTTAGTGTTCTAACACTCATTGCCACTTCGACATTGGTAAATATAAGGAAGGTTAATAGAAAATACTTTTTTCCCCACGTCATGTAAAATTTCTGAAGTTGAAAGCTTGAAGTCAGTTTCTAAAGACCAGAGCTTTGTCCTTCGAGCTTTGCGCTTTGTAGCTGTAAAGAACAAAGCCCTCGTCTTTAAGTCGACAAGACTGTCATACCTGCCAAAAGAGACTGTGTGCGTCTCCCCTCAGAAGTTCAACTGTGTCCCCGGCCTGGATGTGCAGCGGAGGCCCTTCGTGAAGCGCGGGGGGTGGCGTCCCAGCATAGTTCCTAATGACCTGCATCTTTGGTAAGCCTGAAAAGACGCAATAACAACGTTTAGAATGGACATGATAATGATGTGTGAAATCCAAATGTGCTGTAAAAAAAAACAAAACCCAGCACCATTAGTAACATTAAAAAGTTTTAATAGCCCCAAGTCCAAGTAAACATTTGAAGTAACTACAATGGAATGTGTTTCAACTTTCTCATAATTGGAGGTGCTAATGCAATAAGACATATATTTATGCCTTGATCCCACTCCCTCGCCATCCATCTATTCTTAGTTGAGAAAATATTTCTCTTTCAGCTGACGCCTGCTTCATAAAAAACACATCACGTACGGTTTAATGGAAAAGAATCAATTTTTTCATCAACTCTATCCTTTCTGCCTATTGCTTTCCTCTTGGGCATTGCCTGATTTCATCACGGAGGCGGCTCACCCTTTCTGTGCGTGCATCGCGTTGCCCAGTCTAAGGCTCATATCTTAAGGTTATCTTTGTAATTCAAAAGCAAAACCATGATGGATGTGCCGGGGTAATACTTAAGACATTTATAGGGAGAAATTCTTCAGGCTCCAATTCAGGCTCACAGAGCAGACCCAGTAAAGGGAGCACGTCTGCGCCAATAGCAGCAACAAGGCCTGAAATCCCGATGCACCCCGGCCTTTGCATTTCTTTGAATGTACAATGAGGGCCTCGGGGCAACATTTCCTTTCTGAGAGCAGCAGCTTCCACTGCACACAGGCCTAACTGCATTAATAATGTCCCCAGTGGACAGCCTCACAGTCACCTTTGCATTTAGAGGTAAAACTGCTCCCTCCTACAAGAGCTCGCTCATAAGCATGGTTGGTGTCTGTGGCCCATGTGTGGACCAAAGTGATGCTAATGACACTGTAAGACTCTTCATCCTCACAATGGACCATGGCGAGGGAGTAACTAGCAGAAGAGATAGGATGAAAGTCATCCAGTTCTCAATGTTCAAGTTACCTAGAAAAGACCCAGTATCTCCATGAGATGTTCCATGCAAAACAGTTTAACGACGTCTTCAAAAATCCCTCCACCCACACATCCTTATCCATCTTATCAACAGGAGGCAGCAGGGCAGAAAATCATGGCGCCCTTCACCCCAGTGTGGCCGCTGCCACTCCTGGGACGTGTAGGAGCCACCACGCCTCCTCCCGGCCTCCGACCTTGTGTGTGCCCCAGGAGCTCGGGAGGGCTGGCTTCAACCCCACGCCGTCCCTGGAGCGCTTCCCCACCAGCTGTGCTAAGGTGGAGCCCTGACACAAACAGCAGACTTTGTTGTCTTCCCCCAAAACAACACTCGATGGCCCTTCTCAGTGGAGTGTTTATCCAACCTACATCCTATAAATGCCTCAGGTAAAGAAGGCGCTGCCTTTTCCATTTCCATGAAGCTGCTATTGTTTGTTTAATGTGAAATCCCACCACTGTGTAAATTCGATAAACACCTGATCACTCTGTCGCAGGCCTGAAACGAATAGAATACGGTATGCCAACTGTAGTTGAAAAATAAAATATTGAAAAAATGAATGTATGAATCATATAATAGTGTTCTCCTATTTCTAACCCTCCCCGTTGCACTTAGAATGAAATCCGGACGCCTGGCCGCGGCCTACAGACCCATACGCTTTCTGGCCCCCAGAACTCTCCAGTCTGACACTTGCTCACTGCTTTTCGTCATTCTGACCCTTTTGTAGTTGCTCAAACTCCCTAAGCAAGTGGATCCAACTATGTTATGGGCCTTAACTTATAGTTCATCTATTATTTGTTAACTTGTCATCTGTCTCCTGGCCTCTCCTTTTCTATATGTTTGTACTGCCTAAATTTGAATGTTAAATACTTATTATTTTCACCATTAAATTTAGCTTCTAATAGTAAAAATGGAAGTCAAAATCCAGATTTTACTGGACAACTGCCACTTCATCATTAGTTTTGACTTGCTTTTTAACAGTTTGTATCTATTTGTGCTTTAACCTACAAATCTATGAACAGTCTCCATGCAACTGAGATTTTACAGGAAATAAAATTATTTTTAATGTGAAAAACTGCTAATATATTTCTAAAAGTCCTTAAGAATGATGCTCTTAATAATGTATATTCATTCTGAATATCCTTTAAATTAGGTGCCTTGCATCATTGATAGAAAAAGAATACTTTTTTATACCATACACTCTGTGGCTGAATCGGCACAAAAATACAAGTTCTAAGTGAAAGCCGCTTAAACTTCCTAAAAAAGTCTGCTCTGGTCTCACCCTTTGCCCCCCTTTTCTCTTGAGCTGTCTCCATCCTGCGACACACTCGCTTGACAGCTGAAGGCCTCCTGCCTCACGTCCCTCAAAGACTCCGCTGTGTGCAGGCCTGGTCCATTGATCTGCACGCAAAAGGAAGAGCTCTGCTATTGGTATTCCTGACGGCAAAGGCGTAGAGGACACAGACGACTCGGGCCGTCATTCTGATGTGCGGAGCTTTTGAGAGGCCAGGGGACCCTGAGGTCAGAGACCAAGGATCCACACATCTGCAAAAAATGCATGTACATTGGACGAGCTCTCTACCTTTCTTAGGGGCATTCTTCTGTAAGAAACTTCCTGAAATAGGAAAAAAGGAGAAGTAGAAGAGCGATCTCCTCCTTAAAAACTGGCACCACGCTGAAATTATTGATCTGGAAGCATTCCCGACCTGCTGTCTTTATGAACTTGAATGAGCTGGCTTTCAAACTCTGAGGACCCATGCCATCAGGGCCTCTCACGGGTAAGTTTGAGGTTCAGTCTCTCCCCTGTCAGTTGCCTTGATTACTGTTTCCTCCTTGACCTTTTTCCAGAATAAAAGAGTAATTCAAATCAGACCATTTAGACACAATGTTATGGATTCGATGTGAGCAGACTGAGTGTATAAATTTACAACTCTGAAATTAAGTGAGCAAATAATTATTGCTCAAACCCAACAATGTTTCCTGGGAGGAGGCTGGCTCGGTATCTGTCATTAAGGCAGGTAAAATGTTTGTTTTTCTCCCTTTCCTTGGGCCAAGGTCAACAACCAACATATCTACACAAGAATATACAGAGCCTGAGTCTCAAGAATGTTCCTTGTTAATAGTCTAACAAGGAGAGAGAAACTGCTCTGAGCTGTGCACGCTTTTCAAACAATACTGTCCACTGCACATTAGCCTGGAATAGTGATTCTGTCGAGGAAGCTTCTTTGGGTAATTATGGCAAACATTTTGTTTCCATATAAAATAAAGTCCAGTTGCATCTAGCCAACTAAAAGCGAAAAAAAAAAGTGTTCTTTCTAATTCTGACCTGTCACCCAGTGAGAAGGGAATCTTCATTGACTAAGAAAAATACGGGAAGATTATGGAAAGGCCAGGCATAACTGCTGCTGATTTTAACACCTAATAAATAAATCTGCATCTTCTCCCAAGAGAGCTGGGAAAGAATTGGATGCAGAATTTTTCACTGGGAAATGATAGTTTTATAAATAACAACAGATCCTTCAATTACTAAAGGAGGTTCAGAGATTTTGTTCCAAAGTCTTTCTATAAGGCTGGGATTATCATACTAGAAGTACATATTCTTCTTCCTTCCTCTACATTAATTGGGAATACTAACAACATTAAGGTATTAGCCTACAAAGCTTGTGTTCTCTACAATTACTGAATTTAAAATATTTGAAAGGTATGTAGAATATTAACTTTAGAAATAGTAATGTTTTGTTGGCCCTTCAAAAAAAAATCTTGATTTGTTTCCTCCATCTCCTATCAGTTTAATAATTACTACCACTCTTCCTGGCCTTTTTCTTTTTTCTGTTCTTATTTCCTTAAGGTTAGCTTTCTTCTCTCCACGAATTTTTAGCTTCCTGTCTTTCCTACATAAAGATCTGCTTTCATCAACCTTAAATACCAAAATTATGCTATAGTTTCAACGTGCTCAAATTTAATACAAGAAGCTACTTAAATGTTTAGACATACAGTTGCTTCTAATTATCTGAAAAATCATAAAAATGAAATGGAACCTACATCCCAAGTGTATAATAAAAAATATAAAAGTGATAATTATTGAAATGTAAACTGCTGACTACAAAGAAAAACAGAAAATGTTAACATAGTAAGGAATTGTGCCAAAGGTCATGAGTCATTTGGAAGGCAGTTACGCTGGTAAAAACAGGACTGTGCATAGAAAAGACACATTAAACTTGAACTTTGTTCGGCCTCACCTCTCAAAATACCAGTGACACTGAACTCACCATCACATGCCGTTTTCCTTCACAGAAGCACCTGCACACGACATGTGATATGTCACTACTAACACGGCACTTGATTCTAAAACCCTGGTGCTGATTCTCACTGACTTAATAGATACACCAGAATAAATGGCTGACCGTAAAAAAGGCCTGCCCCTGGGTTCTTGGACAGAGTCCGATCATTTCATTTATGGGTTTCCTGTTCCTTAAGACAAAAATCCTCCAAGACAATGAACAAAACTTCTCTTTCCTTGCTCAGGTTCACCCCATCACGGCATTGGGGTATGTACAGGCTTGGGTCAGAGAAATCGGCTGCTGTGGACCGTTTTTAAAGTACAGAAAAATTTCCTATGGTATAACCTATTGTGTGCCAAAACAACTCTTTCAATATGCATGTGTTCAATATCTGCTCTTAATGAGACCACAGCATGAAGGTTTAGTTAAGTTCACGTGCGGCAAAAAGCATAATTCTTGTAGAAAAGAACATTTCACGTAAATCCACATTGGCGCACTGGCTGTGTGAAGACCATTAATTAGTGTCTCTGTGCTCAATAAATTCAATAAATATTGGTTGAGGCCCTTGCTTCCATCCACCCTGGAGCTATAACTTTCCTGAAAAACCTAGTTACAATTTTCTTGCAAGTCCCAAAAAGAGTAAGGAGCTATCCTATTCAGGAAAGTTCTTTTTACTTTTTCTGTAAATTTTTTTTACATCTCTATAGAAAAAATATTTTTATTGATTACAACCCCCCCCCAAAATCAATGTTTTTTTATTTTTCTTTACAGCAAAGACTGTCTAAATCATTCATCTTTGTTTTATTAACCCCAAGCACAGTGCTCAGATGTGGTAAAAACTTGGTAAAAAAAAAAGTGATTTCATTTTCAAGAGAAAGTTTTACTATAAGAGTTGAGAGTTAATTTTGACACAAGTATGTGAGAAAACCAAATTAATATTTCTTTTTCCTGTTATCTTCAACGGTTTCGCAATTCATGGCATGTGTTGTTAAATTCACTTTGATGTAACCACTAAGAAATCTAGGTTGTGGTGGTAACTTCTGTGTTTTAGTGATCAAGTTTAATCCAAACACCCAAGAGGACATGGTGACCACAAAGTCGAGAAAACCCAGGGTGTCCACCCAAACACTGAAGCGGCAACTTACTTCCCAACTCTGGTTCCTCCAGGGGTTCTTTCCCCAAACCAGTAAACTCTCAAGCTCCTTCTCCAGTGAACTGTATATACCAAGCTTTCCACTGAATTCCAAACTGCTTTTTTCTTTTTATCTCCCCACTCGATGGATTTTTCCAGAGTATATCTCTGTTTTTGTCAAATTTCACTAAGACCAAGTAGAGTGATTCTGCATAAAACAGAGCAAATACGTTTGAAAATGTTTTGGAGTTACTGTCCCATGAATGGAACGCTTTGGAGTCTGCAGATACTCGAAAACATATTCGTCGGCAGATTGGGCTGGTTTCTGGACTTCCCGTCGGTGGTTCGTTTAGTCCTGAGATATGAGAGGCAACCATGAGTAAGAGATCAGGTCCCTTCTCTTAAAGAGCTTAGCATCGAGTAGGGCCAGAGAGGGACACACACAGTCTTTCCCAGGGTGACACCGCTGTGACAGTGAAGAGACGTGTCACTGTGAAAGTGCTCAGCAGAAACCCCTAACCAGGGGAGCTCTGAGATTTCCAGGGAAGTAGACTCGAAAGTGAGGTGGGCTTCAGCCAGACACAGGGAGGGCATACAAGCTCCCTAAGAGGCACAAACCTCTGTGCTTAAATGAGCTCCTTCGGCAGGACTCTGCCAGGTGGGTCAAGACAGGTTGACTCGGACACCGGCAATGGAGTGGTTCAAACACTGGGCTGTAACACCAGGCCGGTTGGACCAGTCAGTGAGCACGGGAGGGCGCTGCCGACGGGCAGAGAGGTCAGGGAGCAGGGCGTCTCTGAGACCGGCGGGAGAGGGTAAGATGTGCAAAGGTAATGCTGTAGAAATGGAGCAACTCCGGGTGATGACCAGGCCCCTGTGGGGATGTGCGGCTGAAATGAAGCCAGGGCCAGAGGTCACTAGAGGTGCAAAGGTCAATGTCAGGTGAGGCCCGGAGGCTCGAGTTTCATAAGTGGGTTCTTTAATTTTACTCGAAGCCTCTTTATCTAAGAAAATGCTGCTTTGAGGAGTTTTAAACGGCCTAAAAAAGAGGTGTATCCTGTGTTTCTCATGAATGCCATGAGAAACACAGAAGGCACAGGATTCTCGCTGAAGGCGAATCAGCAAACACAACTTGTGTGCACAGAAATGGTGCTGTTGCTACTCCGCACTTCATTGACGATGCTGAAATCTTCGTCTGATGATGTCTGCGTCTGCTGACTGAGCTGCAGTGAATGGCAGGAGAAAGCACCGAACTGGTGACGAACATGAGTTCCAGTTACACGGAAATTGCCCCGGCCCCGTGCCGGCTGGCTGTCCTCCCTCCTCTGACTACAGACACAGTCCCTCAACGTGGCCCTCAGTGACGGTCCCCAGAGCGCGGGACCTCAGGAAACGTGTGTGAGCACTGCACACAGGCCTAACCTCCGGCCCCTGCATGGTTTTCAGGGAAGACAATCATTTCTATTCCTTGAATAATTAAAGTAAGATTTCAGCTCATGAAACAAAACCGCCTAACAAAGGTTAGGTCAATACGGGATAAAGGTGACATCTACGAGCAAATTCCACATCTATAAAGGCACGTCCTAAAAATAAGAATCTTTTTTCCCCCCAAGCAGAATTTCAAATTTCATAGCCTCTGTTTTCCTTCCCTGTCTGGCAATCACAGGTAATAAGGAGTGTTACAGGAGAGGGTAGCTAGGAAAGAATTGTTAAATACGGGAACCTAATCCTTCTTGACAGTTTTATCCTGAGACTTGCCTCTGGCCGTGTGTTCTCTTAGACACCACACCAGCTCATATAACCTTGAACATATTACTTTGGATCTCAGCGTGATGCTGCTCCCAAGATCGACTGAGGTTCCACACAACTGCTGCGTATGAGCCGCTGCAAAAACCCTGACGAAATGTTCTGTGGTTCCCAGAACACATCTTGCAACGAAAGCTCTATTAACTGTAAACAAGAAACAGCACTGAAAATTAAAGCATCGTTTTCAGACTCATTTTGTGGTGATATTTTCGGGGGTTTTGCAGGAACTACTGAAAATGTACGTCCAGCAACTTAAACATTCAATCAGTTTATTAGTACGGTCATGCAAGAGAAATAAGCCAGTGAGAGAAAGACAGGTGCCATATCTCTCACTCATATGCGAAATCTAATGAACAAAATAAATTGATAAGAAAACTAGAATCAGAGACTTAGAAACATGAAACAGACTGACAGCTGTAAGAGAGAAAGGGGGAGGGAAATGGGTGAAAGAAGGGGAAGGGGTTAGACAAAGAATTTATATGCCTGACCCATGGCCATGCACAACGGTGTGGGGACTGCCTGAGGGAGAAGGGAGGGCTGGGAGGAGGGGGCAAAGGGAGAAAATTGGGATCACTGTAATAGCATAAAGGATAAAATATAATTTAAATTTTAAAAAAGAATATGTATGTCCAGCAACTTAAATACTCAATCAGTTTACACCCAAGAGAAATGACGAATTGCTTTCGCACGATCACACAGCAGAAACACAGTGGGGTTCAGGTCCTCGTTTTCATTCTGGAATAGAAGTTATATAAAGCTCCGAGCATTTCCTTCAACGTCATTTTGCCTCAATTTTCCTAGTGGGCACACTTTGCAAGGTATTTTTTAATGAAAAAAAAAAATACCCCCATTCAAATGAATGGCTTCATAAAGTTAGTAATGTGAAAGGTAGAACCTACCATTCCTTATAAAATATACAGCCGGAGCACAGAAGGTTTGATGTGTCACTTCAGAACTATACATAGGAAATGGAATTACATAAATTCGTCAGAGGAATTCACTTTTACAAATAAGCAAAAGGCCACAGATGTTCCTGTTGGTGTGGGGAGCCCCTCACACTGGTAAGTACACTACAGAAGGCCCCCAGCTCCCCGCCATCCACAGAGAAACTGCCGGGACTCGGAAGGGGCTTTGTTGGAGAACACAGGTATACCAACAATGTGCCCGCTCCCTTTAGGAGGAAGTGTGCTAGTATTTTTACGTAAATATAACCATATAAGTGCATAGGTACAAAAACACCTTCTATTTTTATATTGCATTCTTGCAATCTATAGAAATGAGTCCCAGCTTCGTCATATTTTTTCAGGAAATCCTTACTAAGCAGCTACTATGCACCAGCTACTGTGTTAGGTCTCAGGGAGACATGTTTTGCTGAAGGGGTTCTTTTCACACGCAAGTGGGAACATACAGAGTTCTCTGTAACACCTGTTGATGAGAAACCAAGTCTCCAATGAAAAACGAAGGGAGGGGAAGTTCTACCAGTCAGTTCCCCAGGCCCGTCTTCACTGACTAATAGCCAGAGAACTACATTTAAAAGGGCAAACTGTTATACTTTTCTTTCTCCCACCTCTAGGCAAAAGAAAGCGCTTAAATGCCGACAAGTATGAAGAAAAAAACAACGCTCCAACAATTAAATTTATTTGGCATCCAAAAAGTATTCCTGAGGCTGATTGGATTCATCTGAAACTCACTCACTCCTCTCCCACTCCACATTTGCTCTCCCCAAGCTTATTCCATCTTAGTCTGGGCTACAGCACGTGAGTGAGTCTCTCAGTGCTTAGAAAGGTGGACGCACTCTCTGGCCGCAGGCCTTGGCCGTGTGGCCACTGTTCTTTGAATAACAGCACTGACAGCAAAAGTCCACTTCCAAGGTGCTGAACTTGAAGAGTTCTTTTTTGCTGGGCTGTGTTGTGTAATTGTTATTTTCATGCTCGTTATCACAAGTGAGTGGGAAGGCATTTGGAAGGCTTAGCTCCCTTGGCTTTGAAATGAGAGACCTGGAAAAGAAACTAACTCGTGTGCCAGTCTTTCTAGACACCCATGTGTATCTTCACAGAAAGACAGAACCACACAGGGACCAGCGGCCGTACACATCCCTCTAACACCCTGAAACTCACTCGCATCCATTTCCCGCCTTGATGAGACGCACCCTTCCCTATGGGAGCAAAGGGAAGGAGACCCTGGGAGGTCATTTACTGGCTGGTACTTTGGCTTTTAGCTTCTGTTTCCTCCTCTTTTCCGAAGGCATCCATGTATCCCTGTGTGTATTAATTTCAAAAAATCTTCCACATGCTTATGGTGCTTAGAATGGAAGTGACAGACAACACGTGTTCTTGCCCTCAAAAAACTTAAAATCCAGCAGAGAAAAAGGAAAGTAGGCAGGCAACTGTAATAATGCATTGTAAGTTTAACGGTCCAGGAGTTGCGAGTACCGAGGAGACAAAGGGCAAGAAGACAGAGCCTCACAAACGGCCCTGCCCCGGGAGGAAGCCCAGTCAAGCAGGCGAGCTTACCAGCACGGCTCTGGTTTGTGTAACCATGTGGGTGAGACATTTTTCCTACAGGAAATGGGACTTTAAAAAGAGCTCTTACTAAAATTGCAAACATGTGTGCAATTTTAAATAACAATGAAAAGGTCATTTACAACGTATAATTAGGATTATCTTTCAAACATTCGTTCCAATAAAGTTTACGATACAAAAAAAAGTTGGAAACCGTCTAAATGAATAGCGACTGGGAATTGGTTAAATTAAATCTAGGGTAGCTCCTTGTAAATGCACAGCACGCTGAAATTTAAAGATAATGTTATAGAAGACGGCTTAATGATACAGGATCATACTCAAATATGCTGTCAAGGGGGAGAAGAGTAGATTACCAAACAGCGACGTACACAGTGAGACCACGTTTCTGTTTAAAGAACAGGGAGAGAAGCACAGAGAAAGATCCATAAAGAGTCACGCTGCTATGTTAAAGTAGCTATGTTAGGTTTGCAAAATTCTAGGAACTGGCTGCTTATCTAAATTTTTAAAAATATTTTTTAAGATTTTTTTATATTTATTTATCTTTAGGGGGAAGGGAAGGCGAGAGGGAGAGAAATATCAATGTATGGTCGCCTCTTGTGCATCCCCTGCTGGGAACTGGCCTGCAACCCAGGCATGTGCCCTGACTGGGAGTCGAACCGCAATCCTCTGGTTTGTAGGTCCCCACTCAATCCACTGAGCTACACCAGCCAGGGCATGCTTATCTAAATTTTATAGTCAACATCTGTGTCTTTTATACACTTTTTAAAGCATTTTTGTTCTTGTGGTTACACCACATCCTTCAGTGACACCCTGGTTGTTTGTAAAATACAGTCCAAAACGCCACATCCTGACCATAAACACAGGTGCTACCCAGGAGACTCCGACTGTGACATTCCAAGCACCAGCTACCAGGGCTGTCCCTCATCACACTGCACCATCATGGGACTTAGCACGAGCACCCCTCTGGGTGGATTTGGCAGGCAGTGCTCATTTGTGCAAGAAGAGGCTCTGTCTCCTCTGGGACGATGCTTGCCCGTGCCAGGCCCCTGGGGCCGCTGGCAGAAGCCCTCTTTCAGGGGCTCCTCTGTGAAGTGCAAACAGAGGAGGTGACCATGAACTTCCACAACACAGGCACAGACTCCTCTTTGTTCCACTGTGTTTCCATGGCCTTCTGAATCACTACTACATTCAGAAACCACTGCCCTGAACATAAGTCGTGTGCCCCTATTTTGTTTCCTCCCCACTGGAATGCAGTCATCACCAAGCCTGGGACCATGAATTATTCGACTGTCCAAGTTACCAGGAGAATAGTCGGCACTCCAGATTGCCTGGGAGAAGTATTTTTCTCCCCTCAACGAACGCTAATTGTTTAGATTTTCAAGTCACTATGTGCCTACAAGGAAAGAATTGCACAGCTCAGAAAGGGAAGGAAATTTAAATTCATCATCTGACTAACTGCTCACATTGCACAGCCCTAAAATTTGAAAACCAGAGCCCTGTATTTAAAGCGACCGTGTCACTGAAGAAAAACCAAGCTGCTTGGCTATTACCAGCGCTGAGTCCACTCACCGGTGAATTAGTATTCCCGCACGTCAAGACCTATGCCTCCGGTCCCCTTTCTCCAGTTAAGAGTATATTTGAAAATATGACATGGTTTTTTAAAGAAAGTTATAGTTCAGGCTGCAAAACTAGAGTAGCTCAGAAAACATGCACGGAAAAATACTTGCTCAGTTTTTATTCTCTTCAATTTGGATTTTTCCTTAAAGAGTTTTGATAGAGGAAGGAAAGGTACCTGCCTGAACCAGTGAGAGATGGGGTCACTGGGGCTTAGGTCATCGCGGAGCATTTCCAAGCGCAGTGGCGCCGCCCACCAATGAACCATCCCCAATGGTTTGGGGGTCTAATCATTGTCTTCCCTACTTTTTGAGAAGCACTGAGAGTTGGACCGATTTGAGTCCAACCGGTTTGAGTCAAGGCTACTGGTTTTCAAGTTTCTTCTGTTCCAAATGCGACCAGACTCACAGGTTGTGCAGTGAGGTTTCAGCAGCAACATTTACTAACCAGAGGAAAGCTCCGAGCCATCCCACGCCTCAGAGCAAAGGGTAAATGGGGACACAGTCTCTCCATACCGAGGGGGTAGAAAAAGACATACTGGCATGTGAGGAATGGGCCAGGGAACGAAGCTAAACGCTTCTACGTCTATCCAACTGCTCGTTAAAAAGCTGGTGGTGAAGACTGCGTTCAGAATGGGGCGGACTCAACCAGAAAGCAGGAATTCCCCCACCTCCCCACCTCCCCACCCCCCACAAGGGAAACACCCATGATTCCCAGGCTGCAAAAGCTGGCTTGTGTCTTCCTGAAGCTTCCCTGGGCTTTCCAATTACTGTTCTTTAGAGACCTATCATGTATGGGAACCCGTGTTTGAAGGAATCTGTGGCAGCCACTCTATCAACTACTGGTTAAACCGAGGAATGCATTTATAATGGGGCTGTGTGTTCCTGTGGTCCATCTGGTTGGTTAGGGCCCGCGGGAGACTTCCGGGGAGGCAGCCATCACCCAAAGCCAAGTTCATTCAGTGACTTAAAATACACTTTCCAGCCCTGGCTGGTGTAGCTCAGTGGATTGAGCGCGGGCCTGGGAACCACACAATTGAGGTTCAATTCCCAGTCAGGGCACATGCCTGGGTTGCAGGCCCATTCCCAGCAGGAGACTCACAAGAGGCAACCATACATTGATATTTCTCTCCTTCTCTCCTTCCCTTCCCCTTTAAAGATAAATAAATAAAATATTTTTTAAAAATACACTTTCCAAGTGCAAATACTCAGATGGAATTTTAATACACTACCTTTTACATTGTTGAACAGTATTGTGTAAACTCAGGCTATAAAAAACTTTAGTAATAAAAGAGTGGAGAACGGCATTGCGCTAAATCAAGTATATCCTATAGGAACAAAGTTGCCTTGAGCAAAATCAGTGTGTCTAACATTCCACTGGAAGGACTTTGAAAACATCTCTGGGTGCTCCGTAGCCTCTGTAAGCCTAAACTCTCTCTCTAGAGTTTTGAACTCT
Organism: Sturnira hondurensis; assembly: GCF_014824575.4. Lineage (NCBI taxonomy): Eukaryota > Metazoa > Chordata > Mammalia > Chiroptera > Phyllostomidae > Sturnira > Sturnira hondurensis. Next base: position 1,152,083 of record NW_028079430.1, on the reverse strand, counting down.
AGGTAGATTTGGGTTGAAAAAAAATAGTCAACAACAAAAACATCACTACATAAACTCTTTCACCAAACAAATTAAAGTTAGGAGAAGGTGAGAGACAGAATTACATGCAATATGATTCAAGGTAATTGCTTCGAAAAGCGTTTCCCAAAAAACTGTTTCAGAAAAATTCCAATTTGCAAACTGGAGGGTGTGCTAGTTTCCCTCTGCTGAAAATCTGATTACTTTGCCTTCTCACATCAGCCAGTCCCCCTCTGTAACTGCAGCTAACAGTGTTACAGCAACACTCTGCGTAGCTATTACAGGCCCTAAATGAATCTCCTATTGTTTCAGTTGAGCTTGGAGCAGCTGATATTAGAGACAAGTGATTTTCACTGGAAGATTCTCACAAGACTTATCAGAATATCGCTGTATAAACATGTCTGGGTTCTCTGTTGCTGTGGGTTTAGAATCTTTTATTCATTGTTCTTGTGGTCTGAAAAAAAATCAACGAAGCTACTGTGGACTCGCCGATATTTAAATATAATGCTGTCCACTGTTTATATAGGATGGGGCAAAAGTAGGTTTACAGTGGTGAGTGTGCAAAACAGGGTTTGTTGTTGGATTACTATTTATTAATTATTGTTTTATCTCCCATGTGAAAAACTGTAAACCTACTTTTGCCACACCGTGTACACACTCATGGAGAATAAGCATGTAACAAAAAAAAAAATAGAACTGCTAGCCTCAATAACCAACTATTCTCTTAATTTCCAAGGAATTAAAAAAGCATACATCAACTTTTCAAAGAGGTTACAGAGTTTGTAAACCAGAAACCAGTGGTTCCTTTTATACAGTGGGGCTTACAATTCGGTTCGGTGTTAATTTACTGAACACCTTACTGTGTTCTAGACACTATGGTCTGAGTATGAGAAAGATGAGATTCTCGCCATTAGCCAGGGCGCTCATGAAAAGTTTCAGGACGCACACGCACACCCAGATCATTGCAAACAATGCAACAAAATCCTCTGTCGGTGTTGTCCTGAGGGAGTCACTGTGCACCCCAGAGGGGAGGCACGGTAAGGCGGGCTCCTCGGGACGGGGCATCGGCACCGAGTGCGCTGGCTGGTGGAGGGAAGGACAGGCAGGAGCCAGCCAGGTGAGGAAGCGGGGTGAGGTTGGTGTGGCCGACACAAGGGCGCGAGCCAACCCAGAGGCAGCACGTAGAGAACAGGAGCAGCTCTCAGCTGCTGCAGGCAGGAGAGCACAAGGAGAAGTTCACACTGAAGCAGATCTGGGGATCCTTACCACACATTTGACAGGCTGGTTCTGAGGATGCTGGCTAGTGTAAGCTTGCAAGGGAGGTGGGAGAGAGGGGAGGTTCTCCTTTAAGTAAATCATTCTCCGGAAAGGGTAAGGAGGCAAGAAAGGAAGTTAGGATTAGAGGCAAGAGGAACCATTAAAAGCCTATGACAATTGTCAATAAATTGGATAATAATTTACTAAGCACTCCTGGTGTGAGGGTGGCCAAGGGAAGAATGGGAGGAGTGGAGAGGCTGGGCGTGGTCCACACCAGGCCAGGTAATAAGGGGTGCATTGTCTGAGAAAAATTTTAAAACAATAATAAAACCATCTAAAAGTCAGTTTGACTTTTCTTATCACCATGGGCCAGGGACCGTGAGCAATGTCAGCAATAAAACATTCCTCCCCACCACTTGAGGGACCATGCCCACCATCCCGTCCTCCAGGGACATCCGTGTCCCGCAGGCCAGCCACCTGGGGATTACAAAGATCAAGCCCAGGAGTGACCTGTCCATCCAGCAGGGGAGAGAGCGCTCAGTCACCAAAACTCACAGCACACTCGTCACACACCTGTCCTTCACCAGTCACGCCGGGAAATCCAGGGGGCAGCTCGACTGGTCTCACACACCCTGACTGCACCTGGCCACCCAGGGCAGGGCCAGGATCATGCCGGTCCCCACAGGAACCCCCATCCCGACCAGACTCTGAGGGAAGGTGTGGTCCTTCTCTGTCAACACCACTGGGCACAAACCGCCTTCCTCCCCATTGAAAAGTCACCAGGCAGAAAGGGTGGGGACACGGTTACTGCCTTTGCTTTGTACCCACACGAGTGATGACGAACTAAGGAAACAACAAAATAAGGCAATGGGTGTTCATATCTTTTTTCATTTCTTTTAGAGAGACAAGAAGGGAGAGAGAGAGAAACATCAATGAGAGAGAAGCATAGATTGGTTGCCTCCCAGACATACTCTGACCGGGGATCGAACCTGCAACCTTTCAGCCACAGGATGACACTCCAACCAACTGAGCCACACAGGCTTGGGGAAAATAAGGCAATGGATGTTATCTGTCAATGCAATTTTTCAAGGCAGGTGGTAGTAACTGCGAGGATGGGAAAACACATTCAGAATCAAAGAAGAGATGGGAGAAATTTTTTGTGGGTTTTTTTTGTTGTTGGTGGTGTTTTGTTTTTTTTGGAGAAAGCTCCTGAGGTCACATGCAAGGTGGGGGGGGCGGGGGGGCAGTGGAATCCCTGAGGCCTGGACACATGCCCCTGTTTCAACAGCAGCTCAGTGGGTCCCTAAGACTCCTGACTTCCCACTCGGCCGTCTGCACTTCCACAGCGCAGTCACTTACTGAGACACTAGTTCTGTGCTCCCCCAGTCTTTTCCTGGCCCCTCTCTTCTAAGCAGGTAGCTACAGTCTTTGTTTCCCTGCTTGAAGGAGCACTGTAGGGTAGAGAGCAAAAGCTTTCGGAAATCACTGATTCTCCCTGCCCTTTGTGAAACCTGAATGACTGGTGAGATGAAGCTAAGTGTGTCCCAGGAGAAGGAGAGACGAGTTGACCTTTGGCCAAACCAACCAAGGATGGAGAAGGCTGACCAGAGGTAGAAGCGGACAGAGGTTGGTGGCCCTGTGGCACCAGGAATGTCCCAGTGCTCTTAGGCTTCACTGGGGCGGTGGCAGGACCTCAAAGGCCGGTTGGGCACGGAGGAAGGCTGGCACCCCAGCTTCAGACACCCTCCTGACCAGACACTACACTGGCCCTGCGGGACAGGGACCGACCCTCCTCAAACCCCGAGGCGAGGATGACAGACTCAAGGCTGGGACTGAGCTGATTTTAAGAGAACATTTTAAATGGCTTTATTTCTTTCCCTCCTAAATTTATGGACTGAAATTCCCACCGGCTGCCTTCTGCTGCGTAAGTCATTTTAGGGATACCTCGTACAGAGCCCAGGGTCCTCTGAGACCGCCCGGCTGCGCCCTTCCTGTCCTGACGCTGCGGAACCAGCCGCGGCCCAGCACGCCGTCAGCATTCTCCTAACGTCTCTCTGTGGCCTCTTTGCTGCTATAATTAGCTCTGCATATGACACGCTTCTACCGTTATCTCAAGATCACTGAACATATTTTCCTTTAAAAGCATAACAGCAGCTAAAACTTACATAGCACTTACTGTGTGCCAGGCCCTGTTCTAAGAGTTTAATGTGCATGAATTCATTTAAGCCGCAGGATAGTCCTGTAAGGGGAATCTTATTCCGACCCTCATTTTAAAGAAGAGGAAGTCGAGGGTCAGAGGGGTTAAGTGACTTGAGCCAAGTCCCAGAGCTGGGAAACAGTGGGTGCAGGACTGAAGCCACGTACCATTAATTTTCACAAAAGCATTACGAGCAAGACATGCAGGAGCTAGCAGCTTGGAGGGCTGCCTCCAATGGAGCCGAGTCCCTAAAGGCATAACAAACAAGCCCACGGCGTTGCCAAGGGCCTCGGGAGCCCGGAGCCCGGAGCACGGAGCCCGGGTCCTGCCTCTGCAGGTTTCAGCTCGCCTTCCACACCTGCCCAGATCCTGAATCCCGAGGACGGCGGTGATGACAAAAGCCGTCCCTCATTAAGTGCTTACAGAGAGCCAGACGCTGGGCTCATGTTCCCCACGTTAAGCCACACACAGCAATTCTGGAAGGTGGATAGCAATTTAACCCTTACTCAAGAGAGGGCGGAGGGAGGCGAAACAGGTTGACCGGCTTTCCAAGGGTGCACCGCTAAGGGGTACAGCTAAGCACTGAGCTGGGCGACGCCAATGACAAAGCCTCATTTCTTTGTTTGAATTTCAATCCAGTCTCGCCGTGGCTTCTTCTTTACATCCTTAGTGATAGGAGTTCCACTCAGCTAGTCTGCAGGGGGCTCTCCAGGTCGACTGGTCTATGATTTAGTTGTAATTCTGATGTGGCCATGAGAGGAGGTGGGCACTCTGCCATCTTGGCCAGAAGATCCAAAGCCTAATTTCCTAATTACTTTCAGTGTCTTCCCTCCTACACCCTGCACTCACCAGCAAGCCTGTCACAGGTGACAACGCAGGAAATACAACCCAGCACGCTCTCCAGATGTGCCCGGGAAATTTGATGCGATTTCTACACAAATGGTGTAAACAGATCTATTAAAAAGAGTATCGCGTCACTGAGGACTGAGACCTTGGACAGATGACGGTTTATGTTGGGATTATGCGCACACAGGCAAGACCAACAAAAAAGTACAAGATGGGAGAACATAATCGACGTCTATAAATGACCTAAAAATGCCAAAATCATGCCTAAAATCTGTTTTCTACACAGCTGCTAATGAAGACATTCAAGGAAAAAGCCCACATGTATAAAAAATAAACAGAAGCAGCACTTATTCCATTAGCTGGGGGTCATTTCCTAATGTTTGGCTATGATTTTATTACCTAATCCTATTAAAATCAAAGCAAAGACATACTAATGAAAGATCTAACATGCTGCATGGCATGAACTTCCTCCCTCGCTAACCTGTCGTGACCCAAGGTTGGTGCACACTCACGGGGCCGTTTCCCTGCCTACCGCCTCCTCTGTGCACACTGGGGCCCTTCAGAAAAGCCCTTCCCAGGGTGGTCCTTGCCCAGGACTCAGCCCTTCACACAAGCACAACACCCCCCCCCCCGCCCGCACCCCCTGCCCACAGCCCCAGCATCAAGGCCCCATGTCTCCCTCCTCTTTCGATTCGCCATTCCAAAGGCTTATTCTTCTCCCTGCTGACCAGACGTCTTTCCCTGCAGCCGAGCTCCCCTCACTTCCACTCCTCGTCCCCTGAGCACCTCACACAACCTATGTCTGAGGCCACCCTGGCCACGACATGACTCTCTGGATAGAGGACACTGATCTAGTGAAGGTGCCCTCCTAAGACTCCCAAATGCGTTAAACACATCTAACGCATTCATGGTTAAGTTCCTGCAAGTATTTCATAAGACTGTGGTTAAAGGCTCGGCTTAGTGTTTATAACTCACGTGGACCCAGGTACCTGCCTGCCGCTCTCGGGCAGCTCTGTGATCTACCAAATGGGTATGTATCCACCCCACAGGTTTTCTTGTGAGAATCAGAAAGTACATTTACTCATCCTAGTATCTGAATAAATGTCACCCCAGGACTCACCTATGCCTACTTCCCCAGCACGCTAATGGTTTAGGAAGCCATATACAAGAATTTAGCATTGTGGTTCACACGAAATGCAAAGCAAGGAAAACAAACCAACCATCCACTTTTCCCTTCTTGTCGGGAAAGGAGAAAACACTCAGAGCAAGGTCCTAGGATCTAGCTAGGCCTGTTCGACCTGGAAAGGAGGAAGGTGACTGTCCTAGAAAAAGGCACACACACACTCTCAAAGGAAGGTAGGCAGTTCACTGGGAATTTTTAAGGCTTCGACTTAACTCTGTGCCGTCCAGTGAAACCGACCACTGCGATGGCTGCATGGTGAATGCAACTTTTGGCTTCTGGCTGGCAGTGTCTTATTACAAAAGTGTCCTATTCGTTCCCAGGTTCCCAAGGCACTCATCTGCCCCGGGTCCCTCCAGATTCTCTCCTGCTCTTTTGTAAGCCGGGCGTGGGGCCCAGGATTTCTGAGGGAGTCAGTGCTGACTATGCAGAGAACACGCCCCGAGGGGGAAAGTCCAGAGTTGTTAAGAAGGTCAAGAAGATCACAGGGAGAAAAGAAAGACCAGTTAGGTAAGTAGCATTTCAAGCTGGAGACCAAAAAAATCCTCACTTCAGACCCCCTGTTTCTGCTGAGCTCAACCTCTTCCTTCCAGGGGGGAAAAAACCTAAGCCCAGCTTCAGGTCCTTATGGTCTCTTCTTTATTTTTTTACTTTGCTTTTTACTATTATTATTTTAGTAATAGTCTTTATTTACGGGTGCTGCTCGCTCCCTCTGCCTGCCTTCTGTGACTTTCCAACACCTTACAGCTGCACCCTCCACTGTGACCTTCAAACGTTTCTCTGCTTCTTGGCTGTCAACAAGGCTTCTAACAACAGAGGCCACCGGAAGGAACAAGAAAGGATGCATCTTCAAATAGGGATAAGCAAGAAACGAACACATTCTCCGAAGGGCCTGAAAATTTCACTATGGAGTCTCTGCCGCCTCTGACACGTGGTAGCCAACACACTACAAACAAAGTAGACAAGAGCCTCTGTTTCTTATACGACGATTGTTTTTTCTATTTAGGGTTGTTTCATTGGTGCATCCGTGTCCTCGCAAATGGTTTGCATTATTGCATTTTCCTTTAGATGGTCATTGCTTTTATCTACTGGTTAAGTACCGTTCATTGTTCATTATTCATTGTTTTTTTCTTATTTGTAAATAATTTTTAACATTGGGAGACAGAAAAAAGATGTGGAGACGGTTATAAAAAAAACAGTAAAATTTACAGTAAATGGTGAGAAAAAAACTGCATAGAGGATGTAATAACTATATGGCTGACCTAAAATCCAAATGACTAATCAGCCACATAATTCTAACCCCGAGGGGCTGCGATACACGAAAATAGCGAAGATTCCACAACTCGGCACTTACTTTTACCTTATTACACTAATTTGCACATCATGACAAGGCTCAGCTTTTTATTTTGATTATCGCACTAGCTCACTCGTGCCAGGTGGTAATCCTGTGATGTAGGTAAGGTGACTGTTTCTACCTCCGCTGAATAGGTGGGGAGGCTACGAACTCGCCCAAGGGTTTACACAGAAGCCTGCGTCGAAACCCACGCTTTAGAATTCCAAGCCCATACTGCTTCCTACCAAATTTCCGTCAGTGCCTGGCACTGGCCACTAACCCTGTACCATGCGCATCTTTGCGTGTCCATGTCACGACCACAGAGGCAGGAAGAAGCTGAGCCAGGAATCTGACTCTGGTTTCCTCTGATCCAGATACCCAAACCCAACCCATACACTGCACTGCAATAGCCTATGCGTGAGCAACCTCAGAGTATCACATTTACATAACATTCCCCGCAAATCGAACAACAGCTGCATTAAAACCTTTTCAGGGGAAGGCCTGAAAAAAACAGGAAAATAGGGGAGTTTTTTGCCTTTCAGAAATGTTATTGGTAAAAATTAGCAAGAGACATGCAGTGTGTTTGTTCTTGTGCCTCGATGATGATTAATGAACTCTTCTTCGGAGAGGCAAGGCCTGTACTTGGCATTGATACCCTAAACTCTTCTCATCCCACTAGTTTCTCTTTAGGTGGGAACAGCAGTTACGTAAGGCAGTGATTAATTAGATGCCACAAATGTTGATTTAGTCCCAGGGAGAGACTTTTTTCTCCTCTCTCTCAAATCTAGATGCTTCACCAAAATTAATTTTAAGTCGCACTACAAATATGGGTAAAGTGCCAGTTCAAGTTGAAAATACATCATATGCTCAACGTGAGTCCATATGCTTTTTTCCAACTTCTTCCTGTTTTGCTAGGCAAAAAACCTCCCTTGAACAGTCGGATTCCAGGAAGGTGTTGCCATTTCATTTTTTCAGAACCATTGGCCAGATTCTGTTCTTGGATGCGGCTGGAATGTAAATGGAAGATACATAACTTTTAAAATATGGGGTCCCCAACGCATAGCATCGCATGTTTTAAATGGCAGGTTTCTCCCATGGGGAGTTAAAAGGCTGTACTATTAGCATGAGACTAGCAGGTGGTGGTGGAGAGACACGTGAATATTTTCATTTTTTTATCCGTCTAATCCTGTCCACACGCTCTAACCAAACTGAAAGAGAATTCTCGGTCTTGAGAAGGAAAGCTCGGCCCCGAGTGAAAGGCATCAGAGGCTTCTCCTCCGAGCCCCTTGAAATAACAGGAAGCCACCCCCAGCCAGTCGGCATCTGGACCTCCTTCGGGAACAACGTGCCAGGTGGGGCACCAAAGCCGTTATTCTACCTGTTGGCAACTGGCTTCCTCAAGAAAGACTATGTATTAAACACCTAATGTTTTCATGGCAATGCGTAAAACTTCCTAGACCAAAGCTGTAAAACACAGAATTTCCACACTGTTTTGGAAGCGAGGGCTTGCCTACGGCATCTTTCAAATAAAGTAGAAGTTGAAATTTTCTAACTCCGATAAAAAAAATATTGTTAAAAACGACAGGGCATTGAAAGTCAGAGGTCTCGTCTCAGCTCCAAGAGTAGTTGCGTGAATTAAGATGACGTTGGTAAAATTAAGGAAGATGTGTATTTGCGAGAGAAAAAGAGAGCAATGGAGATACTTGGGACTCAAATAGCCACAAAAAAATTTTCTCCCCCTACCTCCAAAAAGGCTTAGGAGAAGTAATCCTAGTTTGTCATAGTTTACAAACAGGAAGGCCTGAAAATCTCAACATCACACGTTTGTATTTGTTTAAAACAGTATTCCCTTACAATCTACACAGAACATACATTGTGACATATTTTATACAAGATAACTTAAGATCTGAGCCAAATATGTACTCAATAAAGCACAAAGTAAAAAGTATGTGCTGTAATATGGCTGTCACACAACAGATAAAAAGGCAAACTTCAATTCTGTAAAATCTTGTACTATAAATCCTAAAAAATACATTGGTGTGCATTTCGGAACTGCTCAGAGGATTTTCATCCACTACTTAAACACAAATAAGTTCAAGGGCATGGGCCCATTGCCGCACACACCAAACAGTAAGACCAGAAGTCAGTATTTAACGGAGTTCAGAAGGACAGATTTTCCTGAGTACGAAGGCAGCAGCAGCCCCAAAAAGACCTTGTACAAAATCACTATGACCCCATGCAAGCTCAAAACTTTATCGAGAAACAGGTAATAAGCCAGAAGTATTTATCAATAAACGGTGACACTAAATGAAAGCACCAAACCCCAAACAGAAAAATGGGCGAAGTATAAATAAGGAGAAGGACAATACCAAAAGCCAACGAACACTGAAAAGAATCTGCCTCGCTGGAAACCAGGTAAGTGCACATTGTGTTAGAAAACACTGAGCTACCACATGAATAGTAACATAGTTTTCTCATGGAATGACTTAAAATACAAAAAATATATATATATTTTGTCCTTATCCAAGGACACTTTTTCATTGCTTTTAGAAAGAGAGGAAGGGAGAGAGAGAAACATCAATTGGCTGTCTCCTACAGGTAGGTGCCCCGTGCGGGGATCGAACCTGCAAGCGAGGTACATGCCCTGACTGGAAATCAAACCCGCAACCTTTTGGCAATGGGACAACGCTCCAACCAACTGAGCCACACTGGCCAGGGCAAGAATTATACTGTGTAGGTAAGCACGACGTGAGTCATAGTCTCACACATCAATAACAGTGGAGACATAATTCAATGTGATATTTCTAAAAGGCAATTTAGCGACATATATTTATGTCGCTAGAATCAAGGGATTCATGTGTTGACCCAGAAGTCCTACTTCTCTGACCCCATTTTTTAAAAATTTTTATTTATTTATCTTTAGAGGGGAAGGGAAGAGAGAAGGAGAAAAATATCAATGTATGGTTGCCTCTCATGAGTCCCCTGCTGGGAACTAGCCTGCAACCCAGGCATGTGCCCTGACTGGGAATCGAACCTCAGTCATGTGGTTCACAGGCCCGTGCTCAATCCACTGAGCTACACCAGCCAGGCCCATTTTCAATCATAATAATAAGCCCTCCGAGCAAAGATAGTCACGTACTGAAACCCCTCGAAAGTAGTATTTATAGTAATGAAAATTAGAAAGACCACCATCCAACAGGAAACTATGTGGAAACCATTTTGTATTTTTCTGAAGACTTGGGTGACTCAAGGTGCCCTTCACTGCATGCCGAAGATGACCTCTGAGCCAGACCCTACTGACCTGTCCCCCCCCCCCCTTGCTAAGAGGCGCACTCCGCTCCAGAGCAGGACGTCAAACTTCCTGATGTGAGTTACCCAAAGCCTTGGCTGCCTCTAAATTCCCGTCATGCACAGCTCTCCCTCTCCAACCCCAGCCATTCTGCGCTTGCCCGAACTCAGGGCCGGCTGCCTCCATTCACGTGCTGTTGATCTCCTACTTCCATCCTGGGTCTCGGTTTGGACACCGCTTCCTGATGTCACCTCCCTGGTGCCCGTGGCCCTTTCCAGCAGGGCCCTGCTGTCCCTGCTGGCACAGATGACCTCAGCTCCAGGACCCTGTGTGCTCTGTGAGGAAAGCGCATCTTGCTCATCCCTGAAATTTTATCACCGAGCCTGCAGACGTGTCAAACGGTTGAATGAACAAATGAATAAACAAATAGGCTCACGAAACCACATTTAGTGATAAAGGCGGAGTCCCACATTGAACATACAAATGTTTAATAAACAGACAGTTACCCCCGACACTAAACAAAGTCGGGGGGTGGGGAATGTGAAACAAAATAAAAGGCTAAAGGTGATTATATAAGAAAGTGGTTACAAGCAATTTGTCCAGAAAACTTTGCTATATTTCCTTATATTTTCTTAAGTTTTTACAATAAATTTTTCAAACTGAAAAACTCTAATTTATCAAATAAGGCCGATTGTTGTTAAAAAAAGAACTATGTGCTGTCTTACCTTCAAATCCAGAGAAAAAGTGAAACAATATGAAAAGTATGAAATATCATAAATGAGATGAGAAATGCTTTCATAACAATTAACTACTGTATTTCTGTCACCATTGTGAGAGTTATCCAAAACAGTCCAAAATAATCTGAAAGCAGTTCTCCAGAACTGTGTGTATTTAAAAATTATACATTAATTTAGACAATTAACTCCTTAAAAAGGATTTTTTTAAAAAAATAGCTGCATTGGAGTTTAGACTGCACTCAGACTGCCAGGAGTCATTCTCTCCACTGCAAGGCCACGAAGCAGAGCAAGTGTAGTGGGGTCCCCCCCCCAGGTCTCCGTGCCAGGTCCACAGTTGTCTGTTTCAGAACCTCTAATTAGCTGCCTTATCTTCTGCTAGGGATGCTTCTGGTGCTCAGTTTTTATCATCCAAATTCATTGAAACGCTGTAGCAATTTCAGATTAACATTTTCAAAATTAAGAATGCATAAAATAAAACCGCCCATAAATCTGCCCTGTAACAGCAGCCACTAATGAACTCTGCAAAAGCCACCACACAGCACGGCTCACTGGCTCCGCACTGTACGGACCACCCCCAGAACATGCGCGACCCTCTGTCGGCAGCTTGGCATAAGGGGGGCACTGGAAAGACCCCGGGAAGAATGAGGCCCCTGGAGCCGAGCACTGCTGTGAAGTCCCGGCACCAGCCGGCTGCTGCGTGGCCCTGCCCGAGTCCCTCAGCTTCTCGGAGCTTTGTTTTCCTCCACTGGAAAAGAGCAGTATCTCCTCTAAGAGTCTGTGGTGGGCAGACCCTAAAATAAAGCCCAGTAATTCCTGCCTCCTGCTAGTCAAAGCTCGTTTACTCCCCTCCCCTACATGTAGGCAGGACCTGTGACTTGCCTCTTGTCGAGAGAAATGGGATGGGATGTCACTTCCACGGATGCGTTATGCAGGAGTTTAATCTCCACCTTGTAGGAGACTGTCACCTTCTTGGCGTGCACCCTTTGGTGAAGCAATCGGCCCCACGGGGGAGGCCCATGAGGCTAAGCACGGAAGACAGTCTCGGGCTGACCACGAGCTGGGACTGAGGCCCTCAGCTCAACAGCCTCAAAGAAACGGAGTCCCGCCAGCACGTAGTTAAACAAGCTGGGAAGTGAATCCTTCCCCAGTGGAACCTTCAGATGAGACGCAGCCCTGGCCAACACCTTTGGGGAGGTCTTGTGAGAAAGCCAGAAGCAGAGGGCCCAGCTCCCCCGTGTCCCCATTTCCGGCCCATGGAAACCAGGAGATAACACATGCGTGCCGTTTCAGGCTGCTAAAAGCACAGTAACTTATGATACAGCGACAGAAACTCGATACAGGAGTGTGTATGAAGTCATGATAACCGTCCCGGCTGCTGCCATTTCCCAGAGCACCTACTGTGTGCAAGACCTTGTTGAAAAATGCCTTCTTAACTCGTTTAAGCTTCCCAGGGACAGTAGGAGGTGTGTCTGCTACTGTTGCCCCCATTTTAGAAATGATGCAACACAGACCCCACAACGAGCCAGGGAAGGGCGGGACACCACCCTGATCTACCCCACTGCAGAGCCCTCAGGCCAAACCCCTGCAGGGGCTGCCTCCGGGGTCAGAAGTGCCAACGGCAGTGAAGGCACCTCCTACAGACAAAACTAAGAAAGGTTTTCCTTCTCGTTCTCTCCTTGTTAGGCCTTCACTGCCACTGAGGCAGGTTGTGACTTAAACTTAACACCTCGAGGGCCGCCTTGTCTGGTTCTGCAGCACTCCCACGCTGACCCCTCTGGTGCAAAGGGCGCCTCGCTCCCTGCCTCCACCCAACCTGCTGTCAGGGCCTGTTTCTCCGGGTCTCTAACCCTAAGGGCCAACCCGCACTCACTCGGGGGTAGGAAGCAATGGAGCAAAGGGTTGTCCCTTTCTAAACACACAGTTCCTGTGAGGTCCAAAGGAGAATTTCAGATGGAAGTTTTAGATACCATGATGCGGTTCCAGGAAGCTATTGTGAGGCAAAAAAAAAAAAAAAAAATCATTGTGATTTTGATTGCTTTCTTGGTATCCCTGCAAATTAAAGCTGTGAGTAGGGACCTGACTTTGGTGGGATTCTGCAGTTACCACTTTAGGTTCAACCCACCAGGTTTTCCTCTTTTGCTGCCAGAAAATAATCGAGCAGGGGAGCCTACAAATGGACCGGGGACAAGGTGGGAGGGGTGGAAAACCCAGCCACGCCGGAACAGATGCTCCTTATAACCGGCTCACACCAAGCTGCTTCTTCCCTCCCCGTCCTTCTGTGAACAGAGCTCTTCCTTCTTACAGAAAAATTTCCCGAGGACAGGCCGGGTCAGCCGGGCTCCCATTTGAAAGCTGGCACAGCAGCCAGGCCAGCCCGTCACCCCGGCTGCCACCACTCCCCCAGAGAGGAGCAGATGGTGGGGGCCAGGCCCACAAAAGGCCTTACTGGGATGGTTGCTACATTTTCTGGGGAAACTGTTTCTGTTTTCCCTGCGATTATTAGTTGTGGGACCATGCATACTAAGGGTTGCCAGTGGTCCACTGTGCTTCCAGATGAAGGGTCTGTCGGCAGGAAGCCAGCAGAGAAGAACACAGAACAGAGACACAGGGAGAAACGAAACCCTGATACCCTTTCGGCCCCTGGTTCCAACTCTGCCTGAAGCCGAAGCCTCTGGACTTCCCACCTGAGCCAGGAAGTCCCTCACGCTTTTTCCTTCCCTCTTCAACTAGTTTGAAATGGGTTTGTGTCACCTGACAAACTCAAGGGGGCAGGGAGAGCCAAAGAATACAGACGTGTAACCCACAGACACAGAGGACGGCATGGTGATGGCCAGAGGGAAGGTGGGGCGGGGGCTGGGAGGAGGGGAGCAGAGCAGGGGAAACGGGGGCATCTGTAAAAGTGTCAACAATAAAAATTAAGAAATACACAAAAATTTAAAAATAGCGCATACTGGGTATGCTTTAGAGAGAGAACTGAGTTGACCCAAACCTGGTAACAAGCACACTGGTAAGTTTTATTTTACATCAGTAGGTTTATGGAAACTAACTTGTACTGATGCGCTTACTCGTTAGCTCTCCGTCTCCTTGTCCTGCGGGCACAGCGAGTCTTCCCTCGTCAGCCCTGCCCGTCAGCCATGCCATTCAGAACGCCCTCCTCAGGACCCAGCGGGCCCTCGTCTGTCAACCTGCCGGCATCGTCCTTAAACGGGTTTTTTGTTTGCTCGGCTTGTCTTTCCAACCCGATTCCCAGTTCCTCAAAGACAGGGAAACCTCCATATATTTCTAATATCGACACAGAAAGAAATGAGTCTCAAAAGGAAAGTTATCTGTAAAAATGAGAACCCAACATAAGCTTTCCTTCTCATTCGAATTAAAATTTTAGAAACCAACTTGATTCGAATGCTCCAAAAGGTAAATAATTGGGAATATGAGTCACTGTGACAGAAATTCCACACCCTGCCCTCCAATGTTCTACTTAATTTGAGAATTGTTCTCATGATTAGTTCTATATTTCACGATATAGAGCTACAGTATTATATGATTATAAGCAACTACGACATTAAATATTACCTTATCAATGTCCTTCCCTGGTATCAGGCGGACTGGACTTGTATGAAACATGGTTATTTGAAGACAGTAAGTTTTGACCCACCTGCTCACTTTCGTTCATCTTACTTCCCCCTAAAGCTCTAAAGCTGGGTTACTGGGCGCTCAGAGGCTGTTGGCCCAGAGGAATTTCTGAAGTCTGTGTCTACTTAGCATCACACGGCACGTTCTTTTCCTCCTGAAACGGAACAGGCTTCCCCTACCAGGGCCATCAATAGTGCAAAGGCAGCCCGGCCCCTGCACCTGACCTTCCACGTGAGGAGGGTGGGACCCCCGACAAACGTGAAAACCAGCTCACCGAGTGTGCCACTTCCCTTTCAGAACCTTTTTCTAAAACTTTACAGATATGTACTTTCTTTTCTAAAAACATCATTACCACACTAACAGAAATTATACGTTAGGAGCATGCAAGGTAAGGGACCCCGAAGTCGGTTCTGTGTATGATACTGCACAACGTTCACTCAATAATCCCGACACCGACACCATTTTCCACCGGCGGCGGCCTCCCAGTGAGGAGTCTTCGGAAGGTCACCCAGCTGCGCCCCGGCCAGAGGCACCGGAGCCTGGAAAAGGCTGGCCGGGCATGCACCCGCCAGTCAGACGACGGCACTGGTGACCCTGTGAGAACAGGGAATAGGCTGGAAAGGGAGAAATAAATCCTCCCCGAACCAAAAAAAAAAGGAGAAAGTGAACCAAAAAAGATGTGAGCAAGGGACTGGGCTGTGCCTTTCAGAACTCTGTCCTCCCGGCCCAGGGAACGAGACAGACGGACCTGAAATAACCGCGAGAGGATCGGGGCCTTCGTGCAGAACTCGTCCCATTGTCCTCAGTGTCACAGAAGCCTGGGGACAAATCAGCGGCCGCAGGAACCAGAGCAGCGTCCCCGGGACCCACGAGGCTGGCTGTTCTCACTTCCCTGTGATGAATCTCAACACTGGCTTCTACCACCCCAGTTCTTTCAAGCCCATTCTTTCATTCTGAAATACATACGCACATTTACAATTATGCTTCCAATATTTAGATTAGGATTCGCCTGGGATGAGAAGTTAGTTCTACGGGTGAACGAAAAGACAAAACCAGGTCTGACTGGCGAATATGGAACCAGTATCCTCTACGGATATGTTATTATTTATTTATTTATTTATTATGAACAAAAGTCCATTTACTACAGCCTTCAAGAACATACATCTGTCTTCTTTAAAAAGGAAAAGAAAGAATGAAATGTATTTTTAGATCAGTGATTTTAAAAATCCCAGGTTGGTATTTTTCTCTGCAATGTTTTTCTATTTAGAAACTAAAAATATATAATTTCTGTATTCAGCAAATGCCAATATGTCTAAAATCACATCTAAAAGAAATCAACAATTCTGGTTTGATTTGAAATGAGTTTTTCAGTCCTTGGAAATTAAAACAGTAAGGAAAACTGTGATAGAGTCTAATTCAATACAATAAACGACCATAGTACAATTTTTACTTATATAAATGGAAACATATACAGATGACCCCCCTGGAAAGCAATTTCAGCCCATACTTGCTTCTCTCTTTTCCAATTCCTTTTGCTTTTTCTGTACGTCTCCATAATTACATCTTTTTATATGTTTATCAGACTATTTGCTCATTGTTTTTATGACACTATGCTACACCATAGTGAACCAGTATATGAAATGATATATGTAATAATAAAATACTTTAATATGTCTACTCGTGGACATAAACCAAGACTTGCGCCTGCGTCTCCTTGCTCAGGCAGAATATAAATCCCTGGTAGAGAGGAGCCATGTCTTCTAATTAACGACGTTGCTGGTGCTGACTGCTCCGTAGAACACAAACTTGGAAACGCAGCTGGAAACACGAGAGAGCGTTCCTGGGTTCCTTTCTCCATACGATAACCACAGGAGTGGCCCTGACTGGTGTGGCTCAGTGGGCTGGGCCTCATCCTGTAAACTGGAAGGTTGCTGGTTCAATTCCCAGTCAGGGCACGTGCGCGGGTTGAGGACCAGGTCTCAGGTTGGGGGGCACGGGAGAGGCAACCGATCAATGCTTCTCTCGGATATCGATATTTCTCTCCCTTTCCCCCATCCCTTTCCCACTCTCTCTAGAGATAAATAAGTAAAATATTTTTTTAAAAAAAGAACAACAGGAATGGAATTTTATATCAAGTCCACTTTGCCCTAAAAGGGAAAGCAGCTGTCTTTGAAGACAACTCTGCCAGAAACAGTTAAGATGTCTCCTCCGTGAAAGTAAGACAGTGTCTCCAAGACACGTTTCTCTCTGCAATCAACGGCGTCAGAAAAAGAACCTTCTCAATTCAACCATTATTTGCTCATTTGCTATTCAAGGTCATCACAAGCCACCTGAGTAACCTGAGATCAGAGAGAGATGAGGTGCATTTACCTCCCTCTACAGTTGTCTAATCTTCGGCGAGCACAACACAGAACAGTGACCTGAATTTTTTAAACACTAGTAACTGCGGACTTAAGTACAAGATGTTGTGCATCCTGCAAATAGAGACAATTCAGTGATCATCTAAAAACAGGGGTGTGATTAAAAGGACATGAATCCTGGCCCACGGACCTGCCACCTGCAAACTAAATCTCGTGTGTCCTGTACTCAGACAGAAGGAAACTTTTCAAGCTCAGTATTAAAATTTAATTGGTGACTCTGACCTTGAGAGCCCCTTGAGGGGAAAAATATTACACCAGTGCTCAGATTTTCTTGAGATTTATGATCTCATGTTCTTGAAAAAGGCCCAGCACCTTCATGTTCCTGAAATAATTGATCTGTCTCTTCTAAGTGTTATTTTCCTAAATCTAACATCTGATGTCTCAGGAAGAAGAGTACAAAATGATGAAAATACCTTGCTATATTTAAAAAATCCAAAAGAGCTACCAGCATCTGCACCTAACACGTTATTACACTTATAAAAACAGTTAAGGCCATAAATCGGCAAACTTCTGAGCACACCACAGCAGACAAGAAAATGTAAACTGAACTGAAAAGCCATTTGCAAATGTTATTTATAAAGATTACCCATCGCTATTAGTAAAGCATGACGCTTTAAATGTGCTAACAAGTCACACTGCCAATCTGCAGCTCATGCCTTTCCGGTTTGAAAAGAGCTTCACAATACACAGTAATGTTTTCAACCTCGGGAGTTTTTCTTTCTTGTATTCCTTTGTTGCACTCACAAATACGACTAACTTTACCAAAAACTCTGGACCCCCAATGTTGCCAGTGTCTCCGCGTAAAGATAAGCAAAACATCACGGAGGCCATGGGATAAGCAACAAAGGCCATTCTGAAAATGGCTGCGGTTATGATGTAACTTCTAGCTTCTATGGAACTCAGCATAAAAACCTGGGTCTGTGCGGAAAGAGACAACCAGCAAATATTACTGATTCTCCCACACAAGGCCAAATGTCCAATCTGGAATAACATGCTCTCCCATGAAGCAATTATCATAATAATCGTCACCTCGCCTTTCCCACACTGTTACAAGGACTTTCCGTGAACCAGCTCACGGCAGCTTTGTAAGGCAGGGCTTTTACTAGTCTCCTTTCACAAACTAGGAAACTACAGCGCAGAGAGGACACAAATAGCCCAAGGTCAACTGCAAGTAAACAGCTAGGTGGGGTGGCCAGCCCAGGCCACGTGGCTCAGAGTCGTGCTTCCCGCAACTACACTATCCCATGATCCTCTAGGGCATTGGTCCACTTTGTCAGCACAGAGAATTTAGAATGCAAGAGAGCCGGTGCATTCAGAACAAAGTATAATCATTCATTTAAAATTATGTATGAAGCACCTGCTACGCAAAGAAATATGTATTAAGTTCTTTTCCAAAACCAAAGGTCGCCAGGGAAGCTATACCATGTACCTTTGTACATGGCTCTGAAATTGGGATCTGATGTAGTTACCCCTGACCCCCCAAACTACTTCATCACTGTCTCCTACAACACCCCAAGTGAGGCCCCAGGGAGCGGACAGTGTG
Source organism: Sturnira hondurensis (assembly GCF_014824575.4). Classification (NCBI taxonomy): domain Eukaryota; kingdom Metazoa; phylum Chordata; class Mammalia; order Chiroptera; family Phyllostomidae; genus Sturnira; species Sturnira hondurensis. Next base: position 1,133,633 of record NW_028079430.1, on the reverse strand, counting down.
TTGGCACCTGGAGAGGTCAGCTGACTTAGCCGAGTAGAAAATGTCAAGGAGCAGCGTGGGAAAAGCACTCACAGAACGTAAGGCCCTTGGAAGTGGTTTGCCCGTGGCTAGGAAGCCTCAGTCTGACCGATCCGTGGTTTAAACGTCTTGGGAGTGAGGCATCTCACACAGCCGTGGAAACCCACGGAACCACCGCCACGTGGAGGCGCAGAGGAAGCCCGCTACAAGCAAGGGTTAACGCCAAACAAAAATGCTCTGCAAGTTGCCACGAGAAAGCGGCAAAGACCCGAAAGGCAACCACCTGTGAACACACAAGTCCAGGCTGACGTTAATAGCCGCCTACAGGGAGAAATAGCTGGCCTCACAGTAAGGGCTACAACAGGAGAGACCACTAATTATCTGTTTGGCCTTTTTTCCAAAAATGTGGACAAATGATAAAACACTCAGACATTTATTATAACTAATGGAAAGATCTTAGATAGATAGATAGATAGATAGATAGAAAGAAAGAGTTACAAACATAACATATAACACTATTTTTGTATTTCTAAGTTTATTCTTCATGAAGTCTTTCATAATCTTCCGACAAATCTTTGACAAAGATTTGTCCAAAGGAAATAGGAAATAGGAACATCAGAAGAGTCACACCCATACACAGCCACCTCCTTTAAGATAAAGGGGAAAGCCCTGGCTGGTGTAGCTCAGTGGATTGAGCGTGGGCCTGTGAACCAGAGTATCGAGGTTCGATTCCCAGTCAGGGCACATGCTTGGGTTGCAGGCCAGTTCCCACACAGGGGACTCATGAGAGGCAACCATACATTGATATTTCTCTCCTTCTCTCCTTCCCTTCCTCTCTAAAGATAAATAAAATCTTTTAAAAAAAGATAAAGGACGATAAATGGGTTTATTGTGCTTTGTTTTGCCATATTTATAATCTGTGAATTCACTAGAGCTCCCTTTAAATAATCTAAGGGCTCTTAAAATTTTTGGCTATAACCTAAATTATTAATAGTCAAACGTGCTCCTACCAATACCATATACAAAGAAATGCATTTTCCTGTTGGGGGCGGTGGGCAAAATGAAAATTTGTATAGAAGAGGAAGTATTTTTAAAATATTTGTAAATATTTTCATTATAAATAGATAATTCTTTGAAACAGAAATACCACAACCCCCACAAAATTTTTTTAAAAAATCACACTCCCAGTCATACACTCCTACGAAACAGAAGCACTTTTTCTAAATATTATTGCAGAATTTTCTAAATATTATTGCAGAAGTTTCTGCAAAGGGTGGTAGTGTCTTGGAAAGTTAAAACGATGAGAAAGCTAACAAGAAGCCCTGTTTTCTTTTTTAATGGCCTCAACTTTGTTCTGTGGTTAAAAGACCGAAATGGAGCTCAGGCAGCAAGCGAAGCCATTTCTCGCCAGAGGCAACAGAGCCCCATAAATCTTCGCAGGCAGCGGGTACACGGCCTGGTGCCCTGGGTGTGGCTTCAGTTGGAAGCTACAACACTCAGAAAGCTCAACTCCACAACGAGGCGTGCACACAGGCAGGGACGCAAAAACAAAACAGCCCGGGGTATTTTCCGGCAGGACTGTACTTGGCATTCCACTGCATTTATTAGCAAGTTCCTATACTTGGGTTCCTTTAGCCACGAGTACCTTTTAACCATGATAACGTGACCCTGTATTACAAGTGATAAATTGTGGGTAATTAAACCGTGGAAGGCACTGCTTAATGCGTGGGACGCACTGCTTACTGCAGGGACGACGAAATATTGGCATTGAAACAATGACAAAGCCAAACCTCACGATGGTCAGTGGAAAACAACTCAGTTCTCCCTGCAGACAGACGGAGTCCTTCCGTTCTCTCTTCCATTATACAGTAGCTGACATACAGGATGAAGAAAAATATTTTTCCAAGTGGGGTGGGTACCAGTGTTGTCTGGTTTGTGAACTCCCCCAACCCTGCAGAAAATGCTCATTTTTCAGCGCCAGTTGGTTCTCTTCCCAGGTTTGGGAGGGAACCGGGCGAGCGTGTTGGGTGAGGGAGCATGACCAGACAGCCTGAGGCTGTTCAGTAAAGCAAATAACCAGCTCAACGGCTGACTGTGGGACAAGAGTGACTGCCGGTTATTCATCAGGTGACCCTGTCCTAGGCGGCTCTGTCCAGTGAATGATTGACACGTTAGATCGTTGCCTCCTGGGCAAACTGCGGGGAACAAAGGCCGACACTCTGGCCAGCTTTCTACAGCGAGTCTCGTGTATTGTCCTACTCATAACTATAGATGTACAACCAGAAACATACCTGGATCCACCTGTCGGGAGCCTCTGCGCAGTCCATTCGTCCGTTTCTGTGCGGAAAGGGAAAACAAAGATTCCGTGTTATTACAGTGACTGACCTTGGAAAGGACCCAATAAACACCACAAAACCTTAACCGAACAAACTGCTGAATCTTAGTGACGGGATCTAGAGGTTCGTTATGCTAATACTTCAAACCGGTACTTAAAGTTTTTCATTAAAATTTTAATTGAAGAAACTGGTTTTGTTTTGTTTTGTTTTGTTTTCAAAAAAGGATATTACTTCCTGACACTTTGGAAGGCCAGTGAGTGTTGTGCCTTTTCCATGAGAAAGTATGACTAACTTCGATCTAAACACGTGGTTCTGAAGTTTGTTTTCGTAATTTAACCTTCTTGCTCCTCTGCTAAGTCTCCCACTTGAACGCCAGGGCACTGTAGCTATTAATGCTCATCGGCGCACTGTGAGAAAGACACAGCTCTCCATTTGCCATCTCTGGGTACCAGGACTCGTTTTTTGAAGTCGTAATGACTGCGGGAAATGAGAGAACAAAGACCATCTTGGCTGGACAATGTTCCCAGCAAAGACATCTGACACCCAAGACTCTATCCAGCTGTTTTGGAGGCCTGACCGACCAGACTAGAATGGGGGTCTCCCACAACAAGGCTCTCGGGATCTGACTTTAGCAAACACATCAGTGAGAATGGTCTTTTCACTGTGCATCGTCGGTTGTATCTTAATTCTCTATGAGACAAAACAGGCGTGCGGCTTCTGAACCATAACAGCAAACTCTTATCACAGAAAAACCACTGAGAAAAACCACGCATGACAGAAAGTATAGATAAGATGCAAAACAAAAGAGATTTCAAACTGTTGAAAATGCATCGTACCAAGTTCAATTTCATATCAAATTCATGCCTGCCTCATAACCATGGTAATCTCACTGATTCATAAGGACTCAAGTTTCATTTTTTATTGTATTACTGGATGAAATGCACACCATATAATTCTAGAACCACCATGTAATTCAGATTTTCTCTTCATGTGTGGTGGGGATGGTGCCTGTGTGTGGAGACTTGGTTTCACTCAGAGCACATGTGGCTTTGCTCAGCACACACTTGCCACAGGTTTTTCTTTGGGTTCCTCCTGCTATTGCCTTTCACAAGTTAAATGGGTGAGACGGAGTCTTGTGGATTTCTAGGGGGCTCTAAGCCATGTTAGGCAGGCGTTCAGGGTTCTCAAGTGATAGCGAATTGGAGAAATCTTTTAAATACAATTTCTGTCATTAACCCAACTACTTTCCAAATGGATGTGTAAAAAGGCCAACAGGACCGCTAACATCGGCGTGGTGAACAAGACGGCTATTGGAACTGGAAGGACGGGTTACCAAGAGAGCCACTGTATATGAGAGGACAATGTAGTTCCGGCCCTCGAGGGGGCCCAGGCACAGAAGGGGACTTGTGGGCAGTGACTAGTCACATAACCTGGAAGGTTATGATAACCTGGAAGGAAACTGCCTTCAAAGAAAAACACCTTCTCCCTGAAACTGTATCCAAAGTTGTGGAGCTCTGTGCAAAGGACAATGAACACAACTGACCACCTTTCCTACTTAAGGGGTGGATACTTTGCTGTCATTTCCTTCCTGTACAGCTGTCCACCTTCCTAATGTACGAGAGAAGCTGCCTTTCTACTGACGTCACGACATCTGCTGTCAGCGTGCCGGGGAGGCCAAAAGGAATTCAGCCTGTGGGCCTTCGTCCTGGAATGCCAGGACTAGTAAAGAACACGCAGGCATGACCCACGCACACGGACCACAGTGCAGAGGTTCCCTGAGGGAAGGGCGGATGAGGGCTGGGTGGAGGTGAGCAAAGGGTTGGGGCGGGGGGGGGCGGGAATGAGGACATCTGTAACAGCGTCGACAATAAAAATAAAGTAAAACTATAAACTTGAAATGTGAAGAAAGAACCCAAGTTCAAGAGCAGCTCTCTCTTTTACCTTAGGAGCGAGGATTGAATGAGGCACATGGTGCAGTAGTTAAGAGAAGGAATTCTAGACTCAGCCTGCCCACGTTCAAACTCACACCATCACGGCAGCTGTCTGATCGTGAACTAGCTAACGCCTCTGGGCCTGTTTGGGTCTCCAGTTTCCAACGGGGATAATATCCCCATCTGGGGTAGTACCGGCAGCTACTAGAGCGTTTGTGGGGAGAAGTAAACGAGTTACTTATGTTTAGTGCTTGGAACGGTTTCTGACACATAGTAAGGATTATCTTAAGTGATAGCTTACTATTATTATTGTTATTGTCATTATTAACTCTGTGGTATCTTGCATGTTTAAATTCCCATAAAGAACAAATTCTTCTACTAAGTGACTGCCTTGCTGCTTGTGTTTCAGCTTCTTTCTCCAGAAAGTCATCGAAAATCAGTGACCTTGAGAATAGAACCGTCTGTGCAACAGGAGTGGGCAGTGGGACAAGCCATAATCTGGTGAATTAAACAAACAGATAAACAAATAAACAAGGCCCTGGCTGGTGCGGCTCAGTGGACTGAGTGCCAGCCTGTGAACCTAAAGGTCACTGGTTCAATTCCCAGTCAGGGTACATGTTTGGGTTGTGGGCCAGGTCCCCAGTAGGGGGCATGTGAGAGGTAACCACACATTGATATTTCTCTCCCTCTCTCTCTCCCTCCCTTCTCCTTCTCTAAAAATAAATAAATCTTTTTTTTTAAAGGAGGGAATTTCAGCTACTTAGACCAAGTACATTTGGAGAGTTTGAGGTAATTTAGACTTCAAAAGCATTTAACAAGTATTTTATATTATAAACAATCTGGAAATGTTTAGCAGAACATATTCAAACATACTCTCCTCCTTTCTCTACATCCTCAACAGCCTGGGTCAGAGCTGGACAGGAGCTCGTCCCCAGTGGAAGCGTTGGGTGCACTTCCCAGGCATCTCTAGGAGCCCCCCACTTTACAGACCCCTGCAATGCAGACTCAGTCTCCAGAACATTCCCTGTCTCCCTTGATCTACTTAGAACTGGTGAGGGTTGTGGGTGGGGGAGGACAACCAAAGAACCTAGTTTTACTTCTCAAATCATTATCTATTTATTGCCTTGTCTTTCTCTGAAAGACATACCTCGATTGCCTAAGAAACTCTCTTCTCAGCTTTTTGGGGACAAACCTAATTCTCTGTTGATTTTGCCCACAAAACAAGCAAAGGTTCACTTGGTCTGTGGCCACTGGCTTCGGGTCTGCTACCTGATTTGAAGGGGGAACCCCCTAGGGGGAGGAACAGATGGAAAGAAGAGTGTGTTACATGGGCCTGAAGGGAGAACCACGCTTCCCGGAGCCAGCACTGGCTGCCAAAGGCCCACTCTGGAATGGGAGCGAGGTGAGCCTCCCAGGGGTGGTCCAGGGGCACCCACGGGTTCTGTGGCCCCTGAGCGCTGGCCTACCTTGACCCTGAACTGTAACATGAAAAATAAAAAGTTCACCGTCATGGCCACTGAAAGGGGAAGAGAACAGGATGGGTACATGGAGGAAAAGGTCTTCAGGAGAGAGGGCGAGATAAAAGGTACAGAGCTTCCAGAAGGTCTTCCTCGCTCAGTTCCGGGAGGACTCCTGAGCATCCCGAGAGCATCCGTCTGCAGAGTGAAAGTCTCGGTGGGCAAAGTGCGGTGACAGGCACTCCCTACTTCCATCTGCTCTGAGTCCCCCTACACTGGGCTCAGGCAGAGATTATTAGCAGAATCACACGGTAAATGAAAATTACACCATCCTAGTCAGAAGTCGCTAAAACACTAATGCTACATTTTTAAAACTCAATGTGAAAATTAATTCCTTTCCTGACAGGCTTACGTGTAACTTCTAAGAGTACAAAAAGGCCTGGGGAGAATTATTCAGGATCATGTGAAAATTATCACCCCCTTCTCACTAGTGCACCATCTTTGTGTAAACACACCCACTGCACGTCACTTAAATAAAATGAAGTGAAATCATCTTCCCTGGGGAAAACAATAATGTCTATATCTAATAGGATGAATGTGAAGTGACATGAGTTCAAGTTTGGAGCTACAAAGAAGGCTGTCTCGGTGATCCAACAACAGCCTGAGTGCACGAGAGAGAAAACTGCTTTCCAAGAAGTTCACTCGAACTTCTGTTCCATAGTCCCGATGAGAAACCTTACCTGTCGACTAAACGCTAAAAGAAATTTTACAGTGATTTATTTCTGCCCTGGAAAACTTGTGCTGCCTATTTCTTAAATTATTATTATCTTGTTATATACTCTTTTGATCTAGATTCTAAAATACAGTCAACTAATTCATTGAAGAGGTACCTATGAATCTCCTCATATCACATTCTTGATATCCTACGTCAAAAAATGATGTGCTTATGCAAAAACTGTAGGAAAAACTTACCTCTTATTTGACATCTTGCTGGGCTTTTCATTATTTTTACCAACTATACTAAATGCCAGCCTACTCAAAGTACACAAATATTACACCACTCTTCATGAGAAATAATTGTGTTAAAATAATCTGGCATAGAATGTCTTTGTCTTTCTTTCATTCTGAAATTCTCAAAGAGCTGCACCTTAGGTTCACATAATATCACACATATTTTATATCTGAATCTCCTTTGCTATGACATTATTTTGGGGGAGGTCGGGTAAGAAATTTGTTACTTTTGGTTGAAGGCCAAGACCATGGCTGCCTGGAATTGGTCCTATTTTTCATTCTTTTCTTATTAAAAAAAATAACTTTATTCTAAGTGGTAACAGGAAGCACATACTTCTAAAGCATTAGACCTAAGATTCGGTGTAAAACCGAAAGGCAATGGTTATCAGATCTGGATTGGATCAATAAGACACGATAGGAACCGTGTTTGTGTTCAAATGTAAAGCCCTGGGAACATAAAACCACATCCTTACAGGAGCAATGTTAGAACGTGTTTTCTTTGGTTTTTGTTTTTTTTTTTTTTTGCTAGCAACTGCTGGGCAGAGACACGTTTCCTGACTGCAGCAGGTCCCGCCAGCTTCCCGGGATGACGGCCACCATCCTTCTGTGCAAACAGGATCAAAGCCACCCCAACCCAGGGCGTTCACAAGCCTCAGGGTTTTGTGGAACTCTGCAGCAGAGAACTAGGGAACTGCGTCCCCATGCTCACGCCACAAGATTGCCACAGCATTTATTGGAAATTTGCCTGAATCAGTGAGAGTCTGAAAGTTCCATTTCACACACTAAGCTTGAACTGAACGTCCACATTTTCCCCTCTACGTGAGATCCCCGGCAGGTGACTGAGAACCCCCTCCGACTGAACCTGCGCCTTTCCTTCCGAGCACTTAGTTGCTCGCTCTGTCTCCACCCATTTTTCAAAGGTGCATTTACCATTCTGAGAGCTCAAGCCCACTTCAGTGAGCAAACATCCTGAAAAGCAAAAGTTCTATAAAAAAAGGTGAAATGTTGATCTTACCTCCGGTGCTTTGAGCATCCCTGGTTCTGAAACAAACATAAAAATTGGCATGGTCAGTGTCAGGTGCTTTGGTTTGGGGAGCAGCCTCCGCTGGTTCTGTGCAGCGTGGTCAGACCCGACTGCTTTGCTTTCGTAACTAATACCTGTAACACACTTCCAGGGCCCCTCCGGCTGGGCTAGGAACTGTTTTGCAACTCCGCTGCTCCTGCCTTATTGGCTTGTCAGGAAAGTGACTCATGGCTCCAAATGCCTTCTCGGTTATGCGGAACTTTTTCAATTGTTTATCAAGCAATGTGAATCCAACCACAGAAAGCTCCTTGACACGGTGGCTTGCCCTAAATTAACGTGTGTTAGAGAGAGCTAAGTGGGCACTTTCTTTCGATAGAGTGGATGTCAAGACTCAACCCACCAAGTTACACAGGTATTGTTACATTGACTATTGGTGACCATGGCGCACAGAACACAAAACAATATTGCACATAATTTTTTCATGAAGTGGCTACAGCTCTTATTTTTAATTTTTATTGATTGATTTTAGAAAGAGAGAGGAGGAAGAGGGGGGACATCTATTTGTTATTTCACTTGTTCCTGCATTCATTGATTGATTCTTGTATGTGCCCCGAGCGGGGATCCAACCCACAACTTTGGCATTTAGGGATGACGCTCTGACCAGCTGAGCTATGCGGCCAGGGCTCCGGTGCTTATTTTTAACTTGGGGGAGGAGGACAGATCAATGTAAAGATGCAAATCAAAACAAAAGACTGGATTCCAACGCGGATTCCCCCCTCCTCCTTAGTTTACTTGTCTCTGTACAGAAACGGTCATCTCCGTGGCATTTCAGTTCCTGCAAATGACGAGCAGGCCCCAGGGGCCCAGGGCTCTTCAGGTGAGTGACACACAGCAAGGCCCGGGGGCTGCTCTGCGATCAGAGGCACGGACTGCACCTGGGAAACCCAGTGGGCACTGTCCTGGCTCCTTTCCTCAGGAGCACCTATACGTGTTACAACTTCTCCATACCGTGAAGAAAAACAATCCATCATTTTGAGACTATGCCTAGACTTTTCTCATCCAAAGTGATCCTCTAAAGAAGGATCTGGAAGGAAAAAAAAAAGACACCAAGGGGGGAAAAAAATCAGGAGAAAAGGGGCGAGCCTAAAAGCGTGCTCTCTTGGCCTAAGGGAACCCCGTGCGGAGGTTCCAAGAAGCCCCCCTAGCTGAGTGCACGGGGAAACCACCCCTGGGAACACCTGACTGGCTGCCACAGGTCTCCCGGCACGGGCAGACTGCCCAGGGCAGGGGACGGACCTTGTTTTGCTTCATGTGGATCTTGAGGACTACTCCTGATTAATGGAAAAAGATGGTCATGGGCAAAAGGTCACCTTTCTGAGAAAAGCTAAGTCTGCCTCCCTTGTTAACTTCTGACCCTCGCACCCTTTTTTCAAAGATAGCCNAAAAAAGACACCAAGGGGGGAAAAAAATCAGGAGAAAAGGGGCGAGCCTAAAAGCGTGCTCTCTTGGCCTAAGGGAACCCGTGTGGAGGTTCCAAGAAGCCCCCCTAGCTGAGTGCACGGGGAAACCGCCCCTGGGCACACCTGACTGGCTGCCACAGGTCTCCCGGCTCGGGCAGACTGCCCAGGGCAGGGGACGGACCTTGTTTTGCTTCATGTGGATCTTGAGGACTACTCCTGATTAATGGAAAAAGATGGTCATGGGCAAAAGGTCACCTTTCTGAGAAAAGCTAAGTCTGCCTCCCTTGTTAACTTCTGACCCTCGCACCCTTTTTTCAAAGATAGCCAGTCAGGTCTGCAGTCTGCCCCCGCCACCTCTGTCCCCTGCCCCCGGACCCACCTCTGGAAGCCGGCAGGCTTACAGACAAAAGGCTACCTGAGAGGATTCGTTTGGGGACGGGGTCTCTACCAGCACCGCCTGGCTTAGAATCCAGGCTAAACTTGGGTTGTAATTCCTGTCTCACTGGTTTGACCAAAAAGACCAACCCGCAGAACAGCCCTAAACCACTTTCTTCTCCAAGCAGTGAGTTCGAGGGAGCCCGACCTGGACTCAGAAACTGCGGGAAGCACCACACAGCAGTGGGCCTTCCGCGGAGACTGAGGAAACTGGGCTACTTCTGGAAGGCCTCTCGCACTGGAAAACCCCAGACGTTTGGGGTTTGGTGTTCACGCCTGAGTGTGCCCCTTCATTTCCATTCAAAAGTATCTTTTGTGGGGGGGCCTCTGCATGGAAGGGCTTCTATGTCTTGGGGAAGTAGGACTTTTACAATATGTTTTGAATGTATTATTTTTGGCATAAAACTGGTGCTAACCCACATGGCAGTAGCTGTCACACCCTGCTCCATGTGGGTCCCCTGGGAGGTCCTCGGGATGAGGAGACAGTGGCCTCCAAGGTGGCACTGAGCTGTGCAGACACACACAACTCTTTACCCTGAAAATGGGCCCAGGAACGGAAAGACCCTCACTTGCAGCTCTTCGTATCTTGCTGCATGGGGTTAAGGGCCTGCTGGCCAGCCACTTGCACAGGGCCCAGCAGGCCCATGTGGGAACAGCCAGGGCTCAGCTGACACCCTACTCAATGCTCCTCCTTCACTTTGCCCACTTCTCGCCGTCCCTGCTCCCTTTGCTGGGATCACAGAGTCACTCTCCTTATCGCTCTTACTGGATGTGCTAAGAACTGCCCTACGCAAAGCCTCGGCCGTGTAACCCACCGAGGAAAACAGGAAAAGGGCCATGGGCTGGGTGCAATGCCACCTTCCCTGGGGGGACCTGTCCGTCACCACCACTCCCTGTCCTCACGGCCCGCACTCGCCACCTGCGGAAGGGGCCCCTGTCTTCCCTGGAGCTGGCCTGCAGCCGTTCACACCCTGACCTGCTCAGGCTGGGCAGAACATAAATAAGGACTCTGCAACCTCGTGCCTTCTATCCAGTTGTATTTCAGAGGAGCATTCTATAAATTTTCAGAAGATAGGGCAAACGCCGATGGGCTGGGCTCGGACTCCGCTCTGAGTTCAGGAATGCTTAGCCAGGCCCCTTCCCTCACACTCTTCTGGTTGCTCTGAAGCCCATGCTGTTGAACTGACAGGCTCCCTCTCAGACATCACGTAGGTGCTGATGGCCACAGCGACACAAGAGCGTGTGAACTTCAACCGAAATAACAGGGGGGAGAGAGCAAAACCCGACTGCAGCTCTGTTCCACCCGCTTTCTGAGCAGAAACTTACCGTGGCCGGGGCAGGAGAAGAAGAACCCCTGTGGGTGAAGGAGGCTATGGAAACGCCACCCTGATTCTCCAGGCTACCAGCCCATCCCCCACCTCCCAATGCGGACCCAAAGCTAAGACATCAGATCCCTAGAAGCCTTTTCAAGTCACAGCTCCGCACCGGGACTACAGCACTGAAGGCCGATGACCAACGTACCCACTTCAGCTGAACTCGGGCCAACCAGGAAGGCTGCTGGTTGACACCTGGAGAAAGAAATCTCTAGCTCTGGCTGCTGCTTCTGGGAACTGCCTTAGGGTAGTAAGTCGATTCTGCAAATTTCCCAAAAGATTTTAATCCACAACTCATCTTTCCCCTGCAGCCTATTTCTCAGGCTCCTGCAGATCAAAGTGCAACATGTTCTTCCCCTTTCGGGACTCTTTCCAGACGGTGACTCCCAGGCCCTCCGGGGGTTTGTGCCTCGCATTCTTTCCTCCTGTCCCGACCGGTTGAACGTGAGTCAGAGAAGCGGCGTGGCTGAGGCGCCGGGCTTTGCAGAGCCCCGTCTCCGGTGCCAGCTCGGGGCTCTGCGTGCGTGTTTGTGCGAGAGAAACGGTCTTCGCTGGGGCTTGAGACTCAACTCATATAACTCGTGGTGTAAATAAACTTCAGTCCTAGCGTGTTCGCCCAATGCCAGTGACTCCCAGTGCATGCATTATCACCCAGTTCGCTTCGTCTCCTACCTGGAGCTCTACTCCTTAAGGTTAAACAAATCCATACCCAGTAAGACCATCGGTCCCAAAAGGGGCCGCAGAAAAGTCATTACCAGGTGTCTTCCTAGCTAAAACATGCTATTTTGGTCCAACATGAAAACTAAAAGACAGAGGGACTGACTGTTTGGGAGGTGGTCCTCTGCCCCTTACGTCCACCACTCAGATCTACAGCAGCGTTTTGAAGGGAAAAAAGAAAGAAAGAAAACTATAAATAATACTTGGAAAGAGGCTTTGAGTCCGAGTCTTTTCAGAAGCTCTAACAGGAATCCAACCACATAACAGCTTCCAGGTCACTTTAAAAATGATTAATAGCGCATTCAACTGACCCCAACAGTTAAGCGGAAGGAACAATCACGATCCTCAAGTGGGAAACTGTCTCACTGAGTTAGAAGAGAGGACCTCTGTAAAAGGGGTTAAGGAACAGGATGCAGAACCAACGCCGGGTTTGGGTTATGTAACCAATGATCAAGCCTCTGTTCACGGAAAACTAACGTCCTCAAGTACCCAGTGCTAGAAGGCTGGAATAAAGTTCTACTCGAGTTGCTTATTAGCTCACGTTAAAATACTGCAATACTATTTATAAATGAGCTGTTTCCGATGCTAACTCGGGGGGCAGGCTCTAGGCAGCAGACTTGCAGGGTTAAATCTTTAGGATCCCAAGACACCCCCTTCCCAATGCAGCTGGCCTACATAACAGAGTGACTGCCCAGAGAAGCAGGTGGGGCTCTGCTTCGGTTAAATATTAGAACAGCTGGGGCTTGCATTGGCACCCACGGGGAAGGTGCCTTAAACTGAAGTCGTCTGCTCCAGCGGTATTTGCCTCGCAGAGTTGCTTCCTGTGTTTAAACTGAGGGGGTGCAAAGGAAGTTATAGTGATCGATGCCGCAGCAAGACAGGGAATGAAGGGTTTTTAGCCACATGTTGTAGGAGGGCAAGGACACAAAACGTCCCCAGAGGTGGCAGTCGCGGATGAGACCTCCACGGGGGGAATACTGGGAGAAAGAAACAGCACTCCAAAATTGCATCAGCTTTGCAGTGACTTGTTCAGTCTCATATAATGGAGTTTGTGCCGTAATTAAGCTGGGAAGTTGTGGCAGTACACGTCCACGTCCACGTTGACCACTGAGGTTGGCATGGCAAACGTGAAGGCATCGACTCAAGTTCAGTGGAAAAAAGAATCCAACTGCCTGCTCTCTATGGCCACGCAAATTTTCAAATATGAAGACGTACACTAATCACCCAACCTTCACACGTGTTTCCCAGCTGCACAGTTTGTCTTACAAATGTAAAAAAATAATTAAAATACCTTTTTTGCATACTTCATATGTACTTGAGTTCATAATCCGTCACAGTCAGATATTAATGAGAATGAATTGCTTCCTTCCTTCAGGAATGCACGGCATTTCTGCCAAGTAATTATTATTTCAAGGATGAATGAAGACTAGATAAATTTAGGGGATATAGAGCATGAACTATAAAAGATTTCTGAAGCCAGAGAAGACAACCTCCAGAGAAGGCTTAACTTCCACAGAAAGAAGTGCCCCGGAGCTTCTGAAACGTTTCATGGTTCGCATGTAGCCACGTCCAACACCAGGAAGGACAGCTGCGGGATTAACCACATCACACGGTGCACCCTGACTTGGGACACATTCCCCGCCGTGAAGGAGCCGCTCACCTCCTAGAGGAATGTCAGAGACTCCAGGGCTCGCCACACACAGTCCCTGCGTCCCACTCCAACGTCCCGCTGCCCCTGCCCTTCAGTTGAGATCACATGACTGGTGTTAACCAACAGGCTGTGAGCTAACAAAATGGCATTGCTCCCTTCCAGTCCATGGGTCTGAAGAGCTGCAACCCCCTGGAGGCCACGCGTTGAAAGGGCAGCATCACAGACTGGTCCCCAAGCCCTTACTTAGAAGGGGGCGATCCCAGAGGGCCAGGAACCCAAAGCGCTGTGTGTGTGTGTGTGTGTGTGTGTTTGTGTGAAATAAACTGCTACATGTTAGAGCCCCTGGGATTGTGGGGGTTTCCTAGGCGCCCCAACACTGCCTAACTTTGGCAAATACATAAAGTCCACACAGGAACGGATTAGAGAACAAATCAGACCAGTGTTGGGTGGTCGAGGGAGGTTAGGTGATTGGCCAAGAGCTGGGAGCAGAGGAAGGAAAGGAAGAGTAAGATCTCGGGACTTTGGGGGGAAAAGAAAGTGCATTTCAATGGAGGAGACAGGAAGAGTCGAGCAAGAATTCCAAGAATGGATTCACTGGGTCAGGGGGCAAATTCCCCCAGAAATAAAGGTGCTTTTGTCATCAGATGTCCTGTCAGCTGGTTCATTTTCCAGCCGCTCGCCACCCTAACCGAGGTGCCCTAACCTCAGTGGGAAAGGCCCGATGGTGCTCAGGGCCGACCCTTGCTTTGCATAAGTATTAGAAGGGAAGGTCTCTTATGGTTCCATATAAATTTTTGAAGTGTTTGTTCTATGTCTGTGAAATATGCCATTGGTACTTTAGTAGGTATTGCATTGAATCTGTAAATTGCTTTGGGTAGTATGGACATTTTGATGATGTTAATTCTTCCAATCCATGAACACGGTATATGTTTCCATTTATTTGTGTCTTCCTTGATTTCTATCTTCAGTGTTGTGTAGTTTTCTGCATACAGGTCTTTTACCTCCTTGGTTAGGTTTGGAAAGGGGAGGGAGGCGGGGAGCATGGGGCGGGGGGCGGGCAGGGTTGGGAATATAAGAGAGAAACCTGTACTTGAACAAGAATTAAAAATTATATTTAAAAAAATTAAAAATGAGGATAATATCAACAGCCTCTGGGCCAACATTTGCATCATAGTACTAAAAAAAAAAAAAAAAAAAAGGGAAGGGAAAGGTCAACTCAGTGTGCTATCACTCATTCTTTGTTTTTTTTTCACTTAACAAATAGTGTTATTTACCTTTTAATTTTAACTGTTGTTCAAGTACAGTTTTCTGCCTTTTCCTCCCATCCCAGCCCACCCTCCCAGCCTTCCCCACCTCCCTCCCGTTTCTATTCCCCCCCCCCTTTTATTGTCCACGTGTCTTTTATACTTTTTCCTGCAGGAACATCACTCATTCTTAAAGTGCCAGCCAGGGCTGCCAGCACGTTTCTCTTCTGCTCAGCCAGCATCCAGCCAAGGACATCATGCCAGTTCGGAAAACCTGCACTGCTGAGTACCTCCCGCACCCCGTTCCTGGAAGCGGAAACCGAGGACTAAGCAAATCGTGAGCCAGTGATGAGGTTCTCCGCAGGATGGGAAGTGGCCCATAAAGTCCAGCTCGCCCGCGGCCTCACTATAGCACCAATCTTCCCACACTCACATCAGCCCCAGCTCACACCCACACTCTCCCCAGGGTCACAACTCCCACAATGGAAGGAACGGGAATGTCTGAAGAGAGGGTGCCCCGGGCCCCACGTTGCAGGGGGCACCTGTCCCGGAGGGCGGGACAGAGGGCTGTGGGTGGGGCTGCAAGAGCGATGCCTCTGCACCCTGAGGAGACTCCTTTCTTTCTAGGGCTCCCACCGAATCCTAATCTGAAGGCCAAAAAGGGAAGCGCCCTGGGCAGGTTCTTCCTCCTTCACGCCAAGAAGTAACTGACAGTGAGCATTCGGTGCCATCAGTCTCTTCCTAATCTTGAGCAGAACGAGACAGAAAGAGAAGAAAAGGGGGACATGATCAGGACACAGATTTGCAGACAGGACAGTGAGGGCAGCGTCGGGACGCAGGGCAGAGAGAGTCAAGAGCGCAAGGGAATTATGTTTCACACTCTAAGATGTAAATTTTGCCAGGGGTTTAACCAACCTCTCTCCTGCCTTAAAATAAACTGAAGAACCATGCAGAACAAAATCCAGAAAATGATGCTAGTTTTTAATGCATGACGTCCGGGTAAGGAAACACAATCTAAAATCTGTTGAGCACCAACAGTCTTATTCTTGGTTATCTTATTTTCATATTTTTATGACTTCACACAACAGGCCCCAGAGCTGAAGGTGTCTGTCTTTCCAGCTCGGAGACAGTCCCCGGGGACAAGAATCACACGACATCCTCCGGGACGCCTGAACTTCTCGCACTTTGAAACATTTAAACCTAAACGTGGCTGGTGGCTACTAATTTAACTAGATTCCAAAGTGTTGTTGCTGGGGTTCCAGCCAAGACGGAGGCACGGGTAGAAACGCTTCGCTTCCTCGCACAACCAAAAGGAGGATAACCGCCAACCTAAAATCAACGAACAACCAAAATCGCCAGAAAAGCAAACTGCGTGGAACTCAGACAACCAAGGAATTAAAGAAAAAATCAACCAGAACAACCAGATGGGGGGCGGCGCCGCAGAGCAGCGGGGAGGGTTGCCCCACCCAGGTGAATACCTAAGGCCCCGCCCCCTTACAACCTATCAGCTGCGCCAAGACAAAGAAATACAGCCCAAGCGAAAGAACACAGCAAAACCTCAGAAAGAGAGCTAATCAATGAGGAGATGGCCAACCTATCTGATGAAGCATTTAAAGCCCTGGTAATCAAAATGCTCACAGAGCTGATTAAGCTTGGTCAAAAAATGAGATACCCAAAATGAAATAAAGCAAAATATTCAGGGAACCAACAGTGACAAGAAGGAAACCAGGATTCAAAGCAACAATTTGGAACAAAAGGAAGAAATAAACATCCCACTGGATCAGAATGAAGAAACAAGAATCAAAAAAAAAAATGAAGAGAGGCTGAGGATTCTCTGGGACAAGCTGAAATGTTGCAATATCGGAATTATAGGGGAGCCAGAAGGAGAAGAGCAACAGCAAGAAATTGAAAACTTATTTGAACAAATAATAAAGGAGAACTTCCCCAGTCTGGCAAAGGAAATAGACTTCCAGGAAATCCAGGAAGCCCAGAGAGCCCCAAAGAAGTTGGACCCAAAGAGGAGCACACCAAGGCACATCATCATTAAGTTACCCAAGACTGAAAACAAACAGGAAATCCTAAAAGCAGCAAGAGAAAAGGAGACAGTCACCTACAAAGGAGTTCCCATCAGACTGTCAGCTGATTTCTCAAAAGAAACCTTACAGGCAAGAAGGGGCTGGAAAGAAGTATTTGAAGTCATGAAAGGTAAGGACCTACATCCAAGATGAGTCTATCCAGCAAAGCTATCCTTTAGAATGGAAGGGCAGAGAAAGTGCTTCCCAGGTAAGGTCAAGTTCAAGGAGCTCATCATCACCTAACCCTTACTATACGAAATGTTAAAGGGACTTATCTAAGAAAAAGAAGATCAAAAATATGGACAATAAAATGACAACAAACTCACAACTATCAACAAATGAACCTACAAAAATAAAAGAAAAACAATGAAAACAACAACTAAGCAAACAACCAGAACAGGAACAGAATCAGAGAAATGGACATCACACAGAGGGAGTTCAGTGGGGAGGGGGAAGGGAGGAGGAGGGGGAAAAGGTACAGGGAAGAAGCAGCATCATTGGTCGGCATAAAATACACGGGGAGAGATAAAAAATGGTATAGAAAACAGAGGACTCAGAGAACTTATATGCACGACCCAAGGACATGAACTAAGGGGGGGAATGCTGGAGGGTTGGGGGGCAGGGTGGAGGGGGGGTAAAGGGAGAAAACTGGGAAAACTGTAGTAACATAATCAATAAAAAATACTTACAAAAAAGTGTTACTGCTTAAAAAAAAACTATTAGAAAATCTCTCCTTTTCCCAGAGAAAACCAAGCACATGATTCTGCTAGGCTGTCTCACAGGGTTAGGTGTGTGCCCGGCACATGGCACCCCAGCTACTACACAGCCCAGCAGCATAGCCCAGGGCTTAGGAACCGACTCAGGACCTGGACCTTCTGGAGGTGAATCCTTGTTCTAATGATGAAACCCCTGAGACAAGCCACATGTGTCTCTGTCCTTCAGTTTGTCATCTGTAACAAGAAAAGCAATAAAACCAAGCTCCTGGGACTTTTATAGGACTCAGTGAGTGAACAGTGGCAGAGTACTTAGAACAGTACCTGACACTTCATACATATTTATTTAAAAAAAAAAAACAAACCTTTAAAGGCTAGATGCCATTATTATCCCTGTTTAAGAAGGGAAGAGAGATTGAGAAACTGGCTCCCATGTCACCCTGCAGGTTAGCTGTGGAGCCGGGCTGAACCCAGACCAGCCTGCAGTGCGGGCCAGCATCCCTGCCCCTGCCCGCCGGCTCCCACCCTGCATGGGGCTGCTCGGCCGAGGACAGACGGCAGGTGCGGGAGACATGCCACTCTGTGTCTGATGAGACCAGAAACCCCAATGGTTTCAAACTGACCATTTTATAACATAAAAGTTAACACATTAAAGTCCTTTAAATGTCATTCTTGTGTCTCACTGCAAAGTTTGGTGCTCGCTAATTTTTTTTTTTAGCCACATTAGCTCTACATCCCCAAAACAACAAGAAAATCACAGGGGGAAAAAATGACTTCTCGACGCAACACCTCGGATTCCAATACTGGGTCCCAAGTGTGCTACACGTCGGCATTGTTTCACGTGACTCCCCACAAGAGTCCTCTAATTTGCATTTTACCCACGACTAAATGAAAGCTCGGGACATTGAATTAACGTCTGCAAACTCATGTAACTAGTAAACAGCGCGGGGAAGATTTCAAGCGCCTCTGCTTGGCTCTCAACCTCTCTCCCAGACCAGCCCCTGTGGAATGGAAGAACCACACGGATCGACTCAATTACGGAATCCTTGATGGTCTCCCAGACCGAAACTCGTAAAGCTGCAGAGTTCATAGAACCACGTTATTAGCCTGTGTGGGCAAATAATGTGACTTGTCCTCAAAGACATCAAAGGATGGGGCCCATGCAAATGAGCAATGAAGTTTAAGGGATCACTTCTGTTGGGTAGACAAAGAGTAACTAACAAGAACGCTACATAATATTTCTTCCATATTTTCCAACTTTGTAGACTGTTTTTGTGACCTTCAGAAACACGAGCGGGTGCTAATCTTGTCTCCTGTACTTGACCGGCCTTGAGAAAGTTCCGGAAGCAGCCCGGGCCCACGGCGGCCCCCGGGGAGGAGGGCACGCACCGTGCAGGCATTCTGCCAACGCCCTTTTCCGAGCAGCTGCCCACCCCTCCCAGAGAACGGCTCCCAGGGCCCTGGGTGATGTCCGCCGGGGGAGCAAAGGAGAGGAGCCTGCTGTGATCTCCACTCTCTAATAGGATTCACACCATTTCTGCAGCCGGCCCCGAGATGAGCTTTTATTCTCTGGCTCCCTCCTCTTCAGATTATCCAAAATAATTCAATGTCCACCTTTTCCTCTGGGAAACTCAAAGGTTGACGCAGCTCCCTTTTGAACTCAAGCTGCTAAAGGCCCATTTCTTCTCTTCAAAAAGTGGTGCAGATTTTGAAAGGTCTGATTGATAAAACCCAGGGAAACTCAGGGGGAAAGGGACAAAGACAAAGGAGAAGAAAGAGAAAGAAGAAAGAGGCCAGGAAAGAAAGAGAAGGAAGAGAGCCCAGGAGGAGGAGAGGGAGGCGAAAGGCTACGGAACGGGTAAGGGCCAAGGGCTCAGAAGCCGGCTCCTCTAACAATCACGGGCGTTATTTTTAAAGACCGAGGGGAAAATGTTGACACAAAACCCAAAGACTCTGTGCTCTTCGTTAAATGCCAGAAAATGGCAATGTATTCAGTTCGTTAATTCATGAATTAGTCTGTGTGGTGTTTACTTCTGGTATCATTAGCATTTCTGAGCCAGATATTTAGGAGAATAAGGGAGGAGTTCGGGAACTGAAGACAGAAATGACGAAACATTTTTGGTCTGGTTTTTGTTACTCTGTCTGTCTGTTTCGGGGAGTACTCGTACAGTGTTTGTGAGATGGGGGGGCCGGGGGGGTGAAGTGGGGGGGGCCTGCGACCTCCCGAGCTCCTCTCGAAGCTTCTGCCTGCCAGGTGGGTAGAAAACTCACGTGAACCTCAGCAATTTTCTACCTGTGCTTAGAAATGACCAGTGCAGAGCGGACACACCCCAGTAAACACATAGGAAGAGTTCATCAGGCCTCCGCTGTGTTTAGCAAGTTTTATGTCCTAATTAAAGCAGAATGACAACAACAAAGGTGACTTACCAGCAGAATTAACTCTGCCACAGTTGCCCACTCTGCCCAGACACTCTTTGTGTGCTCTTGCGCCACACTTAACACACTGGTAGCCTTGATAAAATGTGCCCCTGGGAGGTAAAATGAGAGAGAGAGAGAAAGGTTAAAAGGGGCTTGGTTCCACCTTGACGAGATCCTGACTGCAAGACTGAAACCGAGGGCATGCAGTGCCGCATGCAAAGTCCTCCTGGCACTGGCCGGGGACCTCCCTGGGGTCTGGAGAACCTGTCCAGGTTCAAGGCCAAGGAAAGCTCCGGGGGGCCCAAGCGATGACGACAACCTCCTCGCTTTGGAACGTTTGGCTGGGATGTTAGAAAAGTCTGACTCACTCAGCAATTCTACCTGCTCCCTGGCACCGAGCGCCAGGCCCCCTCACACTCACCTGAGGAGCATGTGGCAGGCCTTGCAGGAGGTCACCCGGGTGAAGGTGTGCATCTTAAACTCATGGCAGTTGGAGTCGGCATGGTCTGGCCGTATGTTAGATCTACAGAAAGAGGAACAAAGGAACTTCCTGAAGGCAGGGTCACAAAGCGGCAGTCCCATCATCCAAAATCAAAGTGCACCAACATTCCATGGGGTGGAGGTCTGATTCAAGCACACAGGCTATTATATTTGCAATGCTTTCTCAAGGCCAAAAGTGTGGTTTGCCTTGAAACATGCACCGAAATCTCATAGTGTTGGAGCCAGAAACCCAGGAGGATTTAAACCACCTGGTCTTGCTCAGAGGGAGTGTTCCTGGAGAAGAGCCCCGTGAGTCAACCTGCCAGGAAAAACACAAGACATGCTGGAGCCTCACCCTGCGTCGCTGGAACACGGACCAGCTGCCGAGGGCAGCAGGGCGGGGAGGTGGGTCCGCTTTCCCCGGGCCCGTCTCTAATGTGTGTGCCGTAGTGATCTACGAACGTGAATAAAGCCACTTGGTGAAAAGTTCGGAAACACAGCACTGGTCTGATCACTGAAAACTCCCTCCTTCACAGTTGGCTCTCCTTGCCATGCCAATAAAAACTAAAACAAAATGAACTTGTCACTTAGGTCTTCTATTTTATTTGCATTACGCACGTATACAAAAATACATTAAACATGCCACCAACGGACATTCACGCCGCATTTTCTCTGTGCTGATACTGTGACCACCACATGTTGTTCATTGTTACGTTGAGCCTTCACAGCAGGTCCTAGTGGTGTGGTCCTCATAATGCCACTAGTTTGCAAGCCGGGGCGCACAGGCTCACGCCGATGGAAAGAAAATGGCACAGTCAGGAACTCCAACCCAGGCGTGTGCTTCTCGTCACTGAAGCTATGCATTAGTCCCCTTAATACTACTAGATTTTGGAGTCGGTGGGTATGCTGGAACAGCTAAGTGTAGCCACTTCTAGGGGACTTTCATATATTCACAATGTACCCAGGTCACAGAAGAAAGCAGCGGAACGAGAAAAGGGTAAGTTAAATCCGAGGTGCACCCAGAACGCTAAGGTGACACTCTCCGAGACGTTACAAGCAGTTTGAGGAATTGCGGGAAAAGTCTGAGCAACGGATGGGTGCAGATGCCCCTTCTTTAGGACACACAGAGCACGGGTGGGCAACCAGCCGTCGTTCTCCACGGGACCAGGAGAGGCCTCACGGAAACACATTCACCAAGGCAACTGGGAGTGGCAGGCAGCGAGGCGCCGGCAGGAGAGGCCAGCCGGCCAAGCCGCGTGTTGACTGTGAGCGTGCTCCAAATGAGATGGAGTACAGCACCAACGGCGGCCTCACCTTTAAGGAAAATATCCCCATGCAAGCGGAAAAGCACAGCCATCTATTTCCACGGGGTGCTTCTGGGTCACTGATTAAAAATGAGAGCGTTCTCCTTCACAAAGGGAGGGGCACAGCAAAGACAGAAATCTGGAAACACAACTCTCTTCACATTGTTCAGAAAACACAGGATGCTCAAGGCCATAAAGCCAGGCATTGAAAAAGCTTCCAACCCCATTTCCATTTCCTTAGCCCCAAAGGGCTGTTCATGCTCCTGTGTGTGTCGAGGCAACACAGTCACAGCTGCATCGTCAAGGAACAGCATGGGTCCTGGGGACTTGCAGAATTCACCAGCCTGGAGTTTGGGGCTGGGAGTAGTAGGTCTTCTTCGGGCTGACACTCACATCAATTGGCCCCAAACAGGTTCAGAATTCTGTTGATTTTGGAAACCCACCTAGGACAGAAATGGGACAACTTCCTCTTAGGGTCAACTCATGTTGACCTTGGACCATTGCTATTTTACACTTTTGCCAACTAACTAGGAATAAGCTGACTTTCCAGAAGACAAAAAGCTGAGAGGAGAACCACATCGCGAGGTCGAAAAGGAAAGTCTTATAATAAAGAAAATAATTCTGAAAACAGTGTTAACAGTAGTTGCCGTCAGGGAAATACGACCTGAGCAGAACAGTGGGGAAGAACCAGGGAAGGGCTTTTGAAACCAGAACCGCATATCATTTTTAAAATTTAAAATCAAATGCTAGAGAATGAAAGGTAACTCTCTAACCCTGAGCTGCTGCTGGGGCGCAGCGGAATACGAAAGTGGAGCGGAGGGCAGGGGTCTGAAATTCCACCTGGGCTCCAGTCCCAACTTCCAAACCACTAGCAGTGTGACCTCGGGCAAGTCAGCAAGTGGAAACCAGGAATACTAATCAAATCAGACTCACAGAGTGAGGTAATGCATGTAAAGTGCTGAGGATGCTGCCCGGCCCGTAGCTGGTGTTGGATAAGTACTGGCTGTCATTTGGGAACTGCTGATTCCAAACCCACATATTCTTGATGTTATCCGGCTTTCTGAGTGGGGAGAGTGCCTTAGGCATCTTGGGACTGAGGCCCCAGAGGGTTCCCATTCGGAAGGTCATTATATGCTCCGTGTCCTTGAGACCGAAGCCATGCATTATTATCTCAGCACAGTAAGAACTGGGGTTACTCAGGAGAAGACAGGTGTAAAAAAGCCCGGGGAATTACTGAAGTCATATCAAGTGCCAAGGGAAGAGAGACGCCAGCACGCATGGTCTATTGTCTGTGGAGACGCAAAACCAAAGACAGTGCAGCGGCTGGACAGGACGAGTTGGACAGGTAGCTCAGAATGGAAGAAGACAAGAGAAACATCGGAATTACGGACAGGCCAACGCAAAGACAAAAACGATCCCCAGTGGCATTTATTGCACACCGCTCATGCACGGGGCACGTTAACAGGCTCTCCGTGTGCTGTCTCGCCTCTGCTTCTCACAAACCTGCGGTGGCCATTCATTCATTCACTTCACGCTCATTTACACGTCCTCATTTAAACAGCCACCTTCTCCCGTAAGTCAGATACCAAGCTCTGACTGGTCCATCAGCTTCCGGATGTAGGAAGTAATCATTCTAACCATATGGAAGTTATCTATCGATAAGGCAAACGTTTGTGCCAAATCCTCCAATACCGGATCTAGGGGAGCAGTCCTTAAAATTCAGAAGAAGTTTCTAAGACAAATAAAAGGCTGCTGTTGTTACCTTGACACTAGCTTATATATAAACCATCTCTCCAGGAGAACTGGAGGCAGATCGGGTGAACGCACACATCCCAGCGCCCCACCGAGACCTGAAGGTGTCTGAGAGACAAACGCCACGCGGTGCCCTCGAGGCAGGGCGGACCCCTGAGCGAGCGCGTCAGAGGAGTCAAGTTCTCACTCACACACTCTTAGAATTGCTAGCTAAACGTCCAAGAATGTCAGAACGGTGCATCCACGTGGTTTTCGTCAAGTCTCAAGCACTTCTGAAGTCTCCAGTTCTGCAAAGGCGCATTTAAAGTAAGTCTTAGCCAAAAATAAAAATAAGATTGATCATTTTACACCTCACACTTAGACTTCCCTGTAAGATTCAATGTTTAAGGGTCTCGTTAAGTGGTGGATTTTGATGTTGTTTTTTCCTTTCTTCTGTCAACGTGAAAAATGACAGAATACAACCCAAATATTTCTTTTTTAATTATCCCATATTGTGCCCTGGCTGGGTGGCTCCACTGGCTGGAGCATCATTCCACACATCAAAGGCAGTGGATCTGATTCCTGGTCAGGGCACATGCCTGGGTTGGAGGTTTGATCCCCAGTCAGGGCGCCCATGTACGAAGCAACTGATAGATGTTTCTCTCTCACACTGGTGTCTCTCTCCCTCTCTCTCTCTAAAATCAATAAAAACATATGCCTCAGTAAGGATTTAAAAAGTAAATAAAATATCCTATATTGTGAACTTAAATGCACCAAGTAGAAAATAGATAAGTACGAAGGACATTTTTCATACAACCTTCCAGTAAATAAACTATCCTAAATTCCTACTTGTTTTTTTCCCAATATGTTCTCATAACACCACCATATACTAATTATACTGCTGGACAGTTAAAAAGGTAAGAAAATGAAAAACAAACGGGTCCTTCAAAAACCAAGTTAAAAAACCAACAAACAAGAAACAAGGATCTGAAGGGACACCTTCACCTATTCCTAAGGATTCACAAAAGGAATGGAAACAAAAAAGAGGTTTACAAATCACATCCAAATCTTATTCTTTATATTCCAAATCAAGCCAGGTCTTTTATCTCAGGAAATAAATAAATACTTTCAAAATACCAATAAAAGTAAGATAATGCTTGGCTCTGAAAAATAGCATTTCCTTATGTTGCATATTATACTTCTTTATTTCACTCGACGTTGGCTTTATAGTAATTTTAAATACACATCTATCATGGAATTTCGGGGACATCTCGAGGAAATTATTGGGCGAAATGTAAAGTTAGTGGAAGCCATGATAAATTTCAAGTGGAAAAAATGTCCAGCTGCATGTGCTTTGGGTCTTGATTTGTTACAACCTTCGTG
This sequence comes from Sturnira hondurensis, assembly GCF_014824575.4. NCBI lineage: Eukaryota > Metazoa > Chordata > Mammalia > Chiroptera > Phyllostomidae > Sturnira > Sturnira hondurensis. The sequence goes on along the minus strand of NW_028079430.1, from coordinate 1,108,872 downwards.
TGTGGCTTTTGGCACATGACATATCTTTCTGTCTCAGTGTCTTCACCAAGCAGAGAGTTATGGCTGCCGTCCCTGCTACTGAAGTGAAGGCCGGGCCCCGCAGTGAGAGGAGGAGGGCGGACCACTGGTTGGTACCTGTTCTCTGTGCCATTCAAATGTGTCCTGAAGATGAAATGAAAACACACATGCATACATCCTCTGCACTTTATGTACTAAATGATGAAAAGCCTTGTACAAAGGCCAGATGCTAACCCTATCATTGCTGTTACTGTCGTAAGTGACAAAGACATCACGGAAAACCCAGAAGCCTCACACAGGCAGAACAGAATGAATGATGACCAACCCACCCCTGGATCTGGAATCAATGGGAATAAAGCTTTTCTTGGCTTAGACACGTAATGAGCATATTAAAGCTTATTATTATTGTGTATTTAGTCATACATCCAACAACTGCATGGAGTGCTGGTTGTTTTCTGACATTGGGAATGTAACAGTAAATCTCGCTCTCTCCACCAACAATGGAGCCCCAGTTAATTTGGGTTATCTTGCTTTACTTCAGGTCTTCCATTAAGACAGACTAGCGCGTGACTGAGAGACAGAAAGTTGTCTGCCTGTTCAGGATTCAGCGCCATCGTGTATAAAGGAAAGATCCTAGAGGATTTGGATTTTCTCATTCTCTGGCCCAATAAAGCTGTACCATGATTTAAAAAGTCAAGAAGACATGAGCCAGGAATGCTGGGGCCGGTGTGGCAAATTTAACTCCTTCCGCACATTTTAAATTGGCTCGGATAATACTGAAGTTGGCGGTTTTAGAAGCCCAGGAAGATGGAGATGACACAGCCACAAAGCAATCTTTGGGGACCCCAGAGGGACTCAGAAAGGTAACCTACAAGCTTCCTCGGGATTTACCCTTCAACTTCAAAGATGATCAAGGAAGAAAACCTTTGACGGCTTTCTGTTTGATACTAAAGTCTCTGAAGTGCAACACAAATTGAGCAGGATTTCAGTCTAAATTTGGCATGAATGGAGGCCACTACCACTTACCAAAACCAAAAGTGACTGTTCAGAGAAATCCAGCATTTTAAAACGTTAAATATATGTATGAAGGGAAAGGGCATATTCATTAGTCACATTTCTAGGACAAAACAGACCAGGAGCGAAGACTCTCCCAGGGGTGTGGTCGCATGCTAGGCCTTGGAGACTTCAAGGTCAGGAGGACACCTGCTCTCTCCACGCCGGCCGTGGCCCTGCAGAGGCAGGAGTCCCGAGTGGACGATGTGTGAAGAGGGGGAAGACCTGGGCAGGACCTGCAGAGCCGTGTGGCAGGCAGTCACAGAACTGTCTGGGGACCAGACCCAAGAACTGGAGATGGGAGGGCAGAGGGGAGGACAGGAGAGTCCCCACGCCACAGCTGATACGACTAAAACTTTTATCACAGCGAGAGAGAAGGGACTGGTGTGCAGAGGTTTACACCAGGCACAGCAGACCGTTAGCCTGAGAGCTGATGCCCAGAGGTCTAGGGCGGACCAGAAACCCACGTATGGGTTCAAGTTTGTAGATCAAGTTGCGGCACAAGGACGGAATCAGGGCATAAGAAAGCAGGACCGCAACAGAAAAACAGGTCTGGAGGGGTGGGCTGGGAGGGTCCACTTGGCAGGTAGTTAGAGTAACATGACTGATGCTATCGGATTTCTGTACTTGTCTTAAAGTCCTTCCCACCGCCGATCGGGGCTGTGAAGGTCTGACAGACAAGAACCACAAGGTCAGTGACCTAAACCAAGGTCAAGGGCCTCTGGGGAACTTTCAGCATCTAAGCCAGAAAGAAAGCGCACACAGCTCTGAGAAGGCAGTCATTGCACGCTGGCATTCAGAACTGCTACAGCGTTTGGCAAAAGTAGAGAAAAGTCTGGTCAGGTGAGGGAAGCAGAGGCTGTGAGGGCGGCAGGTGTGCCTGACCCCCGAGGACTGGATGGGGATGAAAGCCGTGCGTGTCCCACAGGGTCCGGGTAGAAGCAAACACAGCTGTGTCTCTCTCTGCAAAAGGAAAACACAAGCCACCTTCCAGCACCAAGGCAACCTTGGAGGAAGGAAAGCCCAGGCTTTGCAGCCTGTCCCTCAGCCTGAAGGACATCCGGTGCTGCCCTCACACCACAGGGCACGCAGCACACAGGGGTGTCCAGCACACACCCGCGGCCTCCCGCCCAGAGCAGCTGAGGGCCACCGTTCACCCCACGCTGCTTTCTGTCCCCCAGCACTGGGGGGATAATATTCCACGTGTGATTCTGAAGAAAAGAAGTCCATACCTGAGAACACTCCCTGGGGGCCCGAAGGAGCAGACAGCAAAGGGGAGGTTTATGATTTTGGAATATGCCCCAAAGCCGGAACGCACACCTTCAGCTTCCGCGGTGAAGCCGTACACAGAGCCTCAGTTCCTGCCTTTCAGCTGAAGGTTGGGTTTTGCTTAGTTGTTTTCCCTTCAAAACTAATTACATTAGAGAAACTTCGAGTAAAATATTCTGCAGAGTGCACCTCTTGCCATCCTTGTCAGTGAACTTCAGATTGCCCTGTGGTTTGGGGTTCTCTACCCTACAGTCTCTCACCACTTTCAAATCATTTAAACTCCCCAGCGAGGCCAGAAGCACACAGAACAGGAAAACTCAAGTGGCTCTTCCTAAAACAAAAAAATCCAAACAGTCTCACTGGCTCGAAACAGACCCATGAGCCAGCTGACCTCAAAAAACAAAAAATTTCTGCCTTCAAAAACTCTCCAGACATACTAGCAAATGGACTCGTTTCCAAAAACACTCAAGTGTCTGCGATGCTCTAGACAATGTGTAACAAAACCACAATTAAATCCCTGACCTTGGAAGGTCCTGTTGCGAGTGAGAAAGGACGGGCTGAAGCCTGCAGAGTCCCCCCAACCCCCTCCTTCCCTGAGGTTCAGTGTGAACAGCTGCACGGAGGTGCCATTGCTTCCCTGAAGAACATCCCCACTGGGCCTCGCCTGCCCTCCCGGCCCAAATCACAGCCACCGCTGCCGGGCTCAGCCCTGCCGGTGTCACTGCCCTTCAGTGCCCCCGTCCCCCTGACACACACACACAGGCAGACATCCAAGCAGGACCTGCCCCTCCAGCCAGCGGCTCAGCCCTGCGGCAAGTTCTTTGTCAGCCACCCACACCCTCCACTTGGACCCCTCTGGCTTTTGACTGGATTCTCCTTCTGGGCCTGGCCCCTCCTCGGACAGACAACCTTCTGGCGCAGGCACAAAAGCCCGTGGGCAGTGACCAAACCGGCTCCCGGCCATTGTCTGTCCACTCCGGCCCGAACGCCAAGCCCAAGTTCATCGGAGAAGAGAAACCCGCGTCTTTGCTCAGCCTTGGATGGCTCCAGACGTCTGCAGCGCTGTGACGGCTGGGTACGCACTTTCCCGTTTAATGTCCCGACAGCTCTGTGAATAGGTATTGTTACCTCCATTTGCAGATTATGAAACAGAGGCTCTCAGAGTTCAAGTAAAGTGTTGAGGGTCCCCTAACTAGCAAATCTAAGTGCTACGATTCAAATGTTGGGTACTGGTTTCTAAAACGAATGCTCTCAACCTCTGTTTGATATGACCTCCGTATTAATACAGAAGAGGGCATTTTTAGGGAGTCCTGGTTTCCGGGAATCTGCAGGCAGCCCATCCCTGGGATGGTGATCAGGAGAACAGCCCCTGCCCACGAGCATGTCCCACCGCAGGGCAGGACCCTCACTCAGCAAGGCTGTGGCCACGCCGAACCATAAGCTCAGAGCTGCGACCACGGGATGTCCCAGCTGGCAAGCTGACGCTACGTTGGACCGTAAGGCAGCAGGGCAGCTTCGTGGACCAGCCCACCATCCAGCAGCTCAGGAACAACTGAACACCACTGTCAGCCACCCGACACAGAGCATCGTGTGCCTTCCCAGCCCCCGAGACGGTCTGGGGTCGCGCCTTCCCTTCTGCCATATTTACATTAGCGGCACCACCGAGTCCCGAGTGTTGTCCAATAAGAACACAGTATCTCACCAACGTGGAGCTGAAGTTAAGGGTGAGTGAGTTAACTCGCACGAAGGGCCTGGCTCGTGCCTGACTCACACTAAACGCAGAATAAGTGGTAACCAGCATTACTGTAATTAAATGCTGCGGCGAATGCTGTAAGGAAGATACGGCATCCCCATTCTCTGTTCTGTGACTTCCTAACTGTGGCTCGTAAGAGTGAAGTAACTTGTCCAAACTCACGAAGCTGTTAGGGGGCTGAGCTCCGATCTGACCAGCAAATACGACCTGATACTAAGGAGCCTGGAAACGAGTGTGTGGGTCCAAGAGCCACAGAAAGATGTCGGGTAGGAAAGAGACACCTCCAACAGCAGCATCTCGTTGAAAGCTCAAAAGAGGCCAGTTTAGCGAAGGGAGCCTTCCCGGGCTCACTTCAGCCTCAGCTCCACGCGGTGTTTCCTGGTCGTGAATATTCTACCTTCTCTCCCGGCCTCCCAATCCTGCTTAGCGCTGTCGGTTCCGTCCCTGCCTTTTCCTTGTGGCCTTCCTGGCTCACTGCAGACCCTGTGATCTGTCCTTTCTCAAAAATTATGTGGCACTTACCCCCCGAAAATTGTCTTATATTATTACTCCACTGCTCAACTCATTCCTTTATTCAATAGATATTTATTGAATGCCTAATGTGCTGGAGAGGAAAAAAAAAACAAACACAAACACACCCAGATGCTGGCCTTAAGGCCCTCTCCGTCTGCGATGAAGATGAAGAATTTAAAGCAGCAAATCTATTAAAGTGCCCCCAGAGGTGTAAGATAGGGAGGGGAACAAAGAAGACATTGATTAGCCTCACGGTGCAGGTCGGTGGGGGTGTGGAGGGCGTGAGAAGAGAGCAACTGCCTTCGATCTGAACTGGAAAGATGTGACGGCATTTCCTCCTAGACACCAGGAGAGCCCAGCCCACAGACGGGTAAAGAACACGGTGCTCAGAGGCCCAGAGCCGCAGAGGAGCCTGGCCTGGCCTGGTGCCCCCTGAGCTCAGTCTGGTGGCAGCCCTAGACCTGGAAAGCATCGCGCTGGGGCCAGGCAGGGCCGGTGGCAGTGGCCTGTGTACGCTCACCGGGGTCGCAGCCCCATCTGCGGGCAACAAGTAGCCACTACAGACCAGCCTGCAGAGATCCACATTGTGTCTGCATGTCAGGAAGAAAACTCCGCAGCCACGTCGGGGGTGGAGGGGACCAGGGACAGGGAGATAGCTTCCAAGACGACTGTCACAGGCTTGGTAGATGGGTCTGAAAATTGCAGCTGAGACAGTGAGATCAGAAGTGGAAAATAAGTCCAAATTAAAGGTCAACCCAATAGGAGAGTGGCGCGCCGTTCAGAGACAGGCAGTTTAGCTCAGTGGAAGCTCCCGGTGACAACACTGCAGCAGGGAGACCCCTTAAGAGCCGAACAGCAGCCCAAACAGAAATGACAGAAACTGCTGACTCTGCGTGACTGGCGTCATCACGGGGCAGGGCCTTAATCTCAACGGCCCTCCGACTCGAAGGCTGCTGACCCCCAGGCTGATTCTCCGTAAAGACGGTGGGAAGTACACGGGAAGCACTCGACGTGAAGGGCACTGGGGACGGCTGAGGACACGCTCCGGGGTTACTGACTTTGGGTCAAGCTTTGAAAAGGCTGGTCACGCCGAGCAAATTTCAAGGGCTCAGCAGAGCTCATTTCTCGGGTTTCCTGGGCAAGTATCCGGCTCCCACCCAGGAATCCTTCCACTCAGTGGCAGTTTCTATCCGCCTCAGAGCAACAAGAGCAAGCGTGTTGTCCTGGGAAGTGGGTCCTTTCAAACGGCAATTCTCACAAAAGAAGGCCAACTCGAACCTCCTTCCAAGTTAGGCCGAATCCTCTAATGAAAGATTTTAATACAATGCCCTCCATATCTCTGTGGCAGAACTAAATGATGATGTGTGGTAGCTTCCCTCCGGGGCTGTTGAAAAAAATCAGTGATCTTTCACACATCTGAGCTCTGATATTTGCAAAGTGCTTTCGGTTCAGAAGAGGAAAAGCACCACACAGGTGAATCAATCAATCTGTCCAAAAAAAAAAAAAGTTGCTCACAGAAGACAAACAAATCACTGCGGAGCAGAATTTTATTAAACTCGACTTAGGTCTGGTCCCCACATGAGTTGCACACATCCTTCCAGAGCCCCTGTGTTTGGGCGGCGAGAGACACGCTTCTCGGAAGGGTGCTGACCACCAATGGCCAGCTGGCCTGTCTCCGCCTCCCCGGTCTGGCCCCTGACCTGTCCTGGAAGAAGTTACTGGTTAAAGGAACGGATCCGTTCTCTACATAATAATACTCTGGCTTATTAGGCGTTACATATCCAACGACCCTCCTCACTGAAAACCAGTCACGATAGTTTCCTGGACTACACACCCTCCGGGCTTTTGCTCAAGGGTTCTCGGCCAGTTTCTTTGGCCACTGCACAAAAATAATGTGTTCGACCAAATGGTCATAGACTATGAATCTTACTCATTATGATTTTGAATGGAAGCAGTGCCTTCACTTATAATTAACCTAATTAAACTAATTTTCAGTGTCATTTCATCGTCACTTCTGTAGACGGAATAAGGCTTGCCGAAGTCACCTGATGGATTACAGAGCAGGTGCACAGAATCCAAAGCACATCATCACCGTGAGGGCGTGGAAGCCCTAACCTTCCCAAAGGGACCACACACTATTATCATCCGCCAGGTACATCCATGCATGTTCTTATAAACAGACGTGTACACACCCATGTGTGCATGTACCCACAAGTAGTGACGGATGTATTTTTGAGAACTGAAAGAAAGCAAGCCCAAGAGAGAAATGTCACGACTGCAGGGTTGAGACAAAGGGGAACGAACTCACACTGTTATTTTCCTACCGGAATCAGCTAACGCACCGCCCCCAGCCTTCTCTCACCATTCCCAAGCCTTCGGCGTACCCAAGAAAGAGGCTGCATGGAGGCAAATAGAAGATCAAAGTTTCTAATGATGCAAGGAAAAAGTGGATTGCAAACGGTTTTCAACCCCCCACTGAACGGATCAATGTATTAAGTCCCAGAGATGGAAAGAGACCCGCCTAGGCCACTTGGGAGAGTCGGTGGTCAGACGGGGGTCATTCCTCATCTGTTTTCTCCCTGTCCCTCTGCGCTGAACTCCACAACAGTGTCATTGCCACTCGGTTTTCTATTCTGCTTGTGGGATGATGAATAAGAGCTACGCAATTAAATCTCAGAATCTTGAAGCCTTCATGACTATTCATCATGAACATGACCCTCATCTGCCTTCCCTTCCCTCCAAATTATTAAAGACTATTACTCAAACATAAATTAATCATTAGGCATTTAACCTCCAAACACCTTTATGAAATCAGGTTTATTGGCAATTTTACATAACTGTGAATTCTCACTTGACAAATGAATTCAAAAACCAATTGCAAACAGTCTCCTAATAAACATTTAAAATTGATATTTGACTACTTCCCCAACCAGTCAGACATTCAGATTGTCAGCCTATCTGGTGTGTTCGAAATAGCCAGCTAGCCATACTTTAAATTCAACATAAGCCCACGAGACTCAGCCTTTGTGGGCTTGGCACATTTCGACCTGTGTCAATATCAAGAGTCCATACAAACCTAATACCGAAACAGTCTCTTACGTTGAAATTTCATAAAACCAAGGATTCTCTTAAAGCATCAATACCCTTTCAGAGTCACTTCCAACCCCCCAAATAAACTCAATCTAAGGGGACTTTTATTATAATTGAATGTGGAATTGCTCGTTGGACTTCGCAACACATTAAACAATTGAACAAGCAAGAAGTTTAATTAAATTTCTAATTCACTCTGGATCCCACTCTATCCTGCAAATGTGAGGCTTCACGCTGGTACCAAGTGTTCTGGAGTCAGAGTGCCTACCTGTAATGCCCACAGTCAGCCGTGCACTGATGCCACAGGGATGGCAGAATGGCCGGTGCCATCACTAGTATCCACTGGGGACCACTGCCCGAGACTTCCTCCTCTACCCCAAGCCCACTGGTCCCCAGACAGGGCTATTGGGAAAGGGGAGATGCCCGTTTTATGGAAGAGGAACCCTCTAATAAAAGGCGTGCCTTGAAAGAGCGATCATCATTCCACTACCTGCTAATCTCCTGGCTTTGGGGAAGTGCCTGCATCGTGGGCAAAGTTGCCCTGGGGCCACTCGGACGCATAGTCTGAGGTCAGCCGGTACATAGGCCCCAATCGCCAACCTGTTAACTGACCTATGTACAAAAAGACTGAGGGGAGGGCGGTGGCACCACTCCTCACCTCTGTGGCTCTGAATCTAGGGTTCTCTGTCACATGGCCCCAAAAGAACACTGTCAGGGGACAGTCTCACATGTATGAGTATGCATGGTTCACATAACTCTATGTGTAGAAGTGTGTGTATGTGTCCAGCACAAAATGTCCCCAGATCATCTGTACTGAGGGAAAGGCTTAGTACAGACTACTTATCATCTTGCACAAGTCCAATGGCACAAGCAAACAGGATGCTTAGCTACATACAACCAGCTGAAAAAGTGTTTGCAAGACGAGACACTAAATGCAAGCCTAAGGCTCAATTCACTCATCATCGTCACTGAGCATCATTTTAATCTTGATACTTCCTAGCTTGAAGGACCCACGAGAGTTTCTAATTCATTATTCCCAGTGCCTGTGGTAATGCAGAAAACCCATTAGGTTGCCCTATGGTGTTTCTTCTAGTAAATCAAATCCCCGCGAAAAAAATAGTTGAGCTCTTTCTCAGTCTGGAAGATGCTTAGGGCATCGCGATAATTGAGAAACGCAATTGCAACCCTCGCCACAGTTAAACAGCCGGGGCAGAGTTCTGCCTCAGTAAACCATGACCTTGGGTCTGGCTTGTTACGCATGCAACACTTGTTCCAAGCGATCCCGTCTTTAAAATGCACCAACAGCCGCAGCTTTAATTTAAAATGCCAGTGTTCGATATGTCAAAGCTCAAATATTCTCTGAGAAGGAGCTTTCATGTGTATCTATTATTAATGCACTATCAAAGAACAGATCCCCAAGTTGATTCCGGCCAATGAGTCATTACTCAAAGACTACATAAAGCGAACCCGGTGTACTGCAATAGATGGATTTTGTTTCTGGTACCTCTGACTGTCTGGGGGAGGGGAAACAAAGGAAAACACATGTGGTGTGCAGTTTCAGGCCAGGAGATAGAAACCCTGAGTCCGATAGGGCGCCTGTTTTACCCCTTTCTGGCCCCTGGGGGGAAGACACTCTTTGGGGGCAGCCCTGGGAGAGCACACCTTGCAGCGTGGCTTGCCGAGGGGAGCCAGTGGGGGGACTCCACCGAGAGCTGGGTGGCTCAGGCAGGCTACTTATGTCTCTGGTCTTTAGTCTTCTCATTTGCAACCACAGAATTTACCCCCCCCATTAAGTTTTGTGACGATTCAATAAGGCAAATATAAGAACTGTGGGACTGTGCTTACAGATACAGCATTAACGTCAGCAAACGTTCATTCTCTCCTAGGACTGAGGTAAGGAGAGACTCACAGAATAATAAGTGATAAAAGGGGTTTGGGGTTCACCGCAACAACAGTCAACTATAAACTAGGATAGTATTTTTAGTGAATTTTTTTTTTATTTAACAATGCCCATCAACTTAGGGCATCTGTGACTTTTTTTAAATCCTTATCCAAGAATATTTTTTATTGATTTTAGAGAGAGGAGAAGGGGAAGGAAGGAGAGAGAGAGAGAAACATCCATGTGAGTTTGCCTCCTAAAGACATCTCAGCTGGGAATCCAACCTGCAAGATGCTGGGATGACACTCCAACCAGCTGAGCTACCCAGCCAGGGGACCATCTGTGACGGTTAAAGTTACCTTCTCTTTTTCAAAGGGCTGGCTGCTCTGTACAAACAGTGATATTACAAATATAAAGCTGCAGAGAAGACTAAACATGCCATTAGGAACTACTGACCACTGGAATATTCTAATCACTACTGAGGCAGATGACCTGAGCTCCCACACTGTTCTCAGCGAAAGATGTTTGGGAGAAAGTCCGCCCTTCCCATAGGCGGCAGACAGGCCGGGCACGTGGGGCGGAGGAGCACCACCCCCCAGTCCGGCTCTTCCCAGGCAGCAGAAGCCACTTGCTGTGGGTGCCAAGCTGCCTGAAGGGGAGAAACGCCAGTGTTACCAGCCTGGGCCCAGACCTGCAGGGGCCCTTGTCACTCACGCCCAGGGACAGCTAGGTACTGGATGGAAACGAATGCCCACATGTAGTGGGAACTCATCTGAACCCACCCTGACCTGTCCGGGGCTGGTCTCAGACCACGCGGCTTCTTCTCCCCAATCCCTTCACCTCTAAAAAGAGGGTTTCTGTTCTAAAAAGAAAACAGCACTCAATCCAATAAACACTTTTTTTAAACTTTGCATAAACCACATGAGGGTTAGCCCTCCAATAAAGTGACCAATCTGGCAATAAATGAACTTGTAAATTAAATCCTAATTTATTTTACTCCAAGGAAATTCTGTGAAGCCCAAGTCATCCTTACGAATTTAATAGTGTGCAGAATGTCACTTCTTATTGGAAGGTATGAAAATATCCAATTCTTATCCAACAGCAACTAAAAACTAAGTGGGAAGTCTGAGTTCTAAATCTGGTGTGTGCGTACACGCCACAAGAACACCTCTGGCTCATAAAATAAACCAGAGGAAATGTCCGTCTCTGGAGGACAACAGCAGGCACTCCTGCTATCAAGCAGACAGCATGGTGTGAGGGGAAAGGTCTGCACTGAGACTTACAGTCAGCCTCTGTCACTGGTTAACTTAAAAAAAAAAACCCAAATACTTCATCTCTCCTTTACTTTCTGAATTTTTAAAAAAGATAACGCCTCACAGGACCCCTTAAGAAGAGAATGCAGTGAGACTATAAAGCACTCCGCAAGAACAAGGAATTACCCTACTATGTTACCAGACTCTAAATACTCCTTAACACAAAGGAATTGAAATCTGAAATCTTCCTTGTAATGCTCAGAACCAGAAAAGAAATGCTGTGTGTAATCCAATTAGAAGATCTCAAATCAATTATTAAACACCTTGAAAAGTAAAGCTCATTTTCTTTTCGTGGGGATGACAGCAGCTAGCATCCCACCCTGACCATAATATTGGGTGGAAATTAAACACTCCACTCACCCACCCCTTTACCTACGGATTAGTTCATCTAAACTAGTTAATGAAAGAATCAGCCCCAAGGAAACTTGTTTTTATTTATTCAAGGGAATGAATCTTTCAAACACAAACCTGGAGGAATACTTATCTCCAACTAGCTGAAGAGGTACCACACAGGAAAAAAAGACAGGCCCTGGAAGTAACATTAGGCGACCATAAGATCATCCTTAAAAAGACGGATTTCAACTTACTGTACAGAAGAGCTTTCGACAGTCAAACTAAGCAAAGAATAAGCAGATGTAGTGAGTTCCTCATCACAAGAGGCATTCAAGCATAGGCTACACTGAGAAAGAACTTGCAGGAAAGCCTCAGGCATTAAATGGTTGGAACTGAATAGTCTGAAACTCCTCTTCAGAGCATTTTTCAGAGTGTTTAGGAGTTTATAAAGCAGCGTGGTCTCTGAGGGTCTTTATCATTACAAACCGGTGTTCAGAAAATACGGGGGGGGTGGGGGGGACCATCTAATGTTCAGAAAATACAGGGGTAAAACCATCTAGAACAATTTAATTTTTCTATATTATTTAACAGTGGCAAGTGGCAATTTTTCCTAGTTATTTAAAGAAAAAATATATATATATTTAACCTATAACAACTTATTTTTTTTCTAAATGAAAAGTAAAAGCCTTCAGGTGCAAATGCCTTTCTCAGCCCCCCAGAGGGCTGATCATTCCTTCAGTATTTTCCCAGCAGCACCACCATGCACTGGACTTTGCTATGTTAAAAAGTCCAGTTCTGTGCTCCTCCACCAAGAGAACACAGTATGAACCATCTCATGTATCTTGCAGTTTCTCACCACTTTGCACTGACAGAATAATGAGGCCTCAAAAACATAAGCCTTGTTAGAATATAAACTCCATGAGGGAAGAAAACTGTCATATCTATTGTTACATCCTAATGCTCAGGACAGTTCCTGGGCATATTTGAGATGCTCAAGAAATACCTGAGCAGATGAATGAATGCAGAGAGACAATACCCAGTCTCACTCCGTGACCACTGACTTCCTTCTCTTTCCCCCGAGGCTGCCGAGTCTACCTGAGCCAGTTAGAGGAAAAATGAAGTTTCTCCCTTATTCCCACCATAAGGATGGCCAATCTTCAACCACAGCTTATTTTGCATGGTGTAGCCCAAATTAGTCACTCCCAGGATCTAATATTTTCTTACCAAGAAATATCCTAAAAGTAGTAGAGGTGACCGTCATGTCATGACTGCGTTCAGACTTAAAGCTTGCTCACTATGACAGAATTCACTCCTTAGAGGCCACCAGACGCAGAGCTCAGTCCCTGTAACAAACGATTCCAGGACAGACTTAGCCCTTGTCTTCATCTCTGCGTCACCCAGACAGACTGGAGTCGGTGACGGTCACGGCCGGGGCAAGCGCTCCCAGCTGCACTGCTACTCACAGAGGGAGAAAACACAATAGATCAGAGGCTGATCTGCTGTCAAAGCTTGGAGGAAGCAGCCCCGAGTCGGCTGACCTGTGTCGTTTGCATTTAGTTCTCACCACAGCGATGCTTATTTGTTGATGGAAATGTTGACACGTGTCTATTCTTCCTCCCGCCTATTACTTACTTCCCCTTCCCTGTAAGCATGCTTGGGAAGGCCAGAAAAATGTCAGATAAGCACTAAATACAACCAGACAGAGAGGAGCGAGGTGGATGCCCACTAGGCAATAGCAGAACAAGAGTACTGTTTAATATTGGCTACTGCTTTGCCATGTGCGAATTGCTTTTGCATGTTTCTGGATCACACAGGTTACTCAAAACTCTCATTCAGTGACAGGTGTGATTTTTCTGAGCACTGTCCCGGGTCCTGCTTCTTTTATTGCCGCCGGGAAACTGCGGTTCAGTTCCCCATACTCACTTCACTGCCAGTTGCGAAGGTTAGAGATGCTACATTCGGGGAGCAGGGGGCTGGCTCAGTCTGGGAGGCGAACATGACCAGGTCAGTGCCCGAGACACCGCACAGCCCAGGGGCACCGGATCGTGTTGGCATGGATTTCATAACCATAAACAAATCCTTCAGATTAGAAGTTGGTAACGACAGCCTTTCAAGGAGAAAGAATAAAGGGTTGTTTTAGAGAAAATGATTTTTAAAAAATATGTACATGGACAAATACAGGGTTGCCTCGTGGAGGAGGCTTCAGTAGTTACGCAGGGAAGGCTACGGGTTTCCAAATAGACCCGGACAGGCTTTGGACACCCAGAGAATGCCAAAGCAGGGGCCACCACGGTCAGAATGTCGCCCCCACAGGCAGCCCATCCAGGAAGGTCACCGTAGCGCCAACTCTTAACACGACCATCAGATCTGCCTTCGTTTCTTCTACTTCCCCCAGAAGCAGAGTGCAGAAGAAGCGCAGGCACAGAGGCCGGCGCTGCAGGGGAGAAAGTGTGTTCGGGAGCTCGGAGAGCCATCCCCGACGACACACCCCCTTCCCCACGGACTTGGCATCAGAAAACAGAGGAGCTCGCCCGAGGTCGTCACTGACCCAGATTCTGTGGGCCTCACTGCCCCTTCCCATAACCACGTCATAAAACTTGATGAAACTTGATAGCTGATGCTCAGTGGATGGTACAGCATAACACCAAATACAGATCCTTCAGCGAGGCATTTGGGTTTGGGTGGGGCAGAGCACACCCTGTAAGTAACTCATCATGATGACCTAAATAGGAATTAGTGCTACTAAAAAAAAATCACCCTTCCACGAAAGGCCACATGATGGTTCCGTGACAGCTGAGATCGAGTGGGGGCGGCGCACACTCCCTCTGTTCCCAAGGCCTAATTCATCTTCCCCGTGCTATGAAACAGGGGTGGCTCACTACAGCTCAGGTCAAGTGCAGCCAGGCCACCACCCAAGACTGAAAATTCAGTTGTGTGTTATCTACGGCTGTGCTACCTCCGAGGCGATAGAATTAATAGTTGCGACACAGAGCACACAGTCCACAGAGCCCCAAATGTTGACTTTGTGAATGCGTACAGGGAAAGTATGCTGTCCCCTGTTCTGAGAGACGAAATGTGTGGTCTCAACAGACACTTACGCATTTATCAGAAGGGACCCAGACAGGCTTCCCAGCGAAGCAAATGAAGAGGGGGAAGAAGAGGAGGAGAGAAAAGTAACCGTATTGCCACCCAGCCAGCAGTCTCGGCCGTAGGAGTCTGGGTTTGCTAGAGAATGCCCTGACACCTTGGGCCTGTGAGAGGGTCTACCTCGGGGCAAAGATATACACAAAGTCTTTAAATTTGCAAAGTAGAATGTCGAAGTTGCGGCCAAATATTTGATGTTATAACTATGGGTCTCTTGTCAATCAGCAAGGCCATCTTCTCTGGAGACACCTAACCACATGTCGCCTTCATCTTAAACTGACCTGTAACATAATGGTTTTATGTCTGTAAATCCCAGGATGGCCAGGAGAGGCGCTCTCTCTCTGCCCAGAGGCATGGAAGGTACACCTATAGTAGTAACCACAATAACCAAAAAAGCAACTTCATTCTTTACTTAGCTTTTCAAAGAATATACGAGGGAATATAATTCAGAGTCCACAGAAATACATTTCAAAAGGCCCCTTTCCAAATCCCTCAGACTCCAAAATTAGTCCAGAGCCTCACTCCCACCAAAACCCAAAGCTGTACTGGTGAGGGAGCCCTCGGGGGTGAACGCCTGAGGCCCGAGTGTTGTTCCAGGGCTGACACACGCCTCCTAAGTACGGCACACTGAGCACACGGAAAGCTCGTGGGGAGACTACAAAGTCACAGAGGGCCTTCTTAGGTCCTGCTAGGAAGTTTGATACTGTACTGAATACCATAAATAGCCAATGAAGGGTTTCAAGTAGGACAGGACCCAATCAGATCGCCCTGGAAGCTCCCACTAATTGGGAGGTGGCGGGGAGTGACAGAGATGCGTGAGGTGGGGATGAAGATGACAAAGAGTGGGCAGATTTAATCTGCAGACATTGGTGAGAAATTGACTACATGTTGGGGCAGAGGGCAAGTGTGGGGCCGCCATCTGTTCGTAATTGAGTAAATGGACTGGGAGGAAGAGATTACTTCGATAGCAATATCAAGAATTCACGTCTTCCAACTCAATCCATTATACATTAATCAGAAATGATGATATTTAGAAGTTACAGTATTTAAATTCAATTGCAATAGCTCCCTCATCGCTGGAGGCCCGGGGCTCCCAGCAGTGCCTGGGAGCAGGGCAAGTGTGCCCTCCATGTTTGTAGAACGAACGCAATTTCCTCTGGCAATTATCTCTCTGGTATCCAGTCTCTCTGAGCAATATCTTTAGACTCAATCAAATTATGTTCGATAAAATATAATTTTACATTTACACTGTGAAAAGCACGCCTGTTGCTCTGAGGTACCCACTGCGGAAGGCATTTTTCGGGAAGACGCGCCCGCCTGGCGGGGCAGAGCTGGGGGAAAGGCTTCAGGGCGCTGTGTGACAGACCACTGGTCATTTAAATTCTCCTTCTACATGGATGGAACTGGAAAGCATTATGCTGAGTGAAATAAGCCAGGTGTTGAAGGACAAATACCATATGATCTCACCTTTAACAGGAAGCTAAACAACAAAACAAACAAGCAAGCAAAATATAACCAAAGACACTGAAATGGAGAACAGGCTGACAGTGACCAGAAGGGAGAGGGGAGGGAATTTCAGGGGAAATAAGGGAGGGATTTGGAGGAACCTATATAAAGGATACATGGACAGCTGAGAAGGGTGGAAATGGGAGGGAGGGGGGAGGATGGGGGGTGGAATGGGATGGGAGTAACAGACAGAAAACTGTACTTGAAAAATAATTAAATAAAAAATTGGGGAAAAAAATAAAAATAAATAAATAAATATGAATCCAAAGGAAAAAAAATAAAATAAATTCTCCTTCTTAATCCTGTGGCACGTGGGCTTTTATAGCGAGTGACCTCAAATTCCTTCTGGGGGCCAAGGGCAAACGGATTAAAAAGAAACGCTGCGGCTCAGATGACACGGGATCTGTGGGGCATGATGGCCACGTGAGCACCCCTGCCCCGCTCACTTGAAGAAGGCTCCTTTGCAGGGGCCGGTCTGGGAAACGAAGCTCATCCAGGCTGCCCCTGGATGACCAACGTGGCAGTGCGGCCTGGTCTCCCAGCCCCCCTCCAGCTCTAGAATTTCCACACCTTATTCTTCTCTTCTCCCCGCTCCCCCCACTCTTACCATTCAACAGATAACTCTCCTGCCCCACCCCCCACCCCCCACCCCCGTTTCAGCAGACGTTAATGCTTTCTGTGCCACTGGCCCTTAGATAATTCATGCTTTCTGTGCCTGGCCTACGATGCCCAGTGAGGATTCCTAGACAGCGGTAAGAATGCGCATGGACCGTCAGAGGGGCTTTCTTCATTCAAGGCAGTAAATATGACCTGTGAGAATTTCCAGCATTACGCCAAGTGCCTCAGAAGAAATTCCAGGCAAGAGGGCCTTCCGGTTCCATCCAATAAACACTGTAAAGGCTGGTTCAGAAGCTACCACTTTCTACCACAGGCAATACTTTTCTTCCCTCTATTTTTTCTTTCTCTAACTCATCCATTTAAAAAAGTCTTTTTATTCTATGACCCAATTTCTTTATTTCTTAATTTGACCCAACTTTGACGTATTTCTGAAACAGTCAAAGGAACTGCCCAGTTCTCCGGGTCCTAGTCTCTGTGCAGAGAAAAAAGAAACCTGACTTCAGTTTGAGACAAAGGCCTGGAGGCCAGGTGCTTATTTTACGGCCTTCATGGACAAAGACAACCCTGTGACCTGAGACCTTGGACTCCCCCGTGAAGGCCATGGCCCCAAACACGCCCACAGTTGCCGAAATGCTCCTGTGACGGCCACTTTCCTGAGCTATGACATGTACCTGACAATGTTCATTCCCATATATCTAACAGGATTCACGCACACCCACCGGGTATAAGGGGCTGGGGGAAACACGGACACAGCTTCGCAGCAATATCTGGGTCCCTGCTATAGACACATTTTCTGACATTGCGGGAACTGGCTTCTGCCAATAAAAACACTTGCCATCCTATTTCACAAGATAACAAAGTGGAATTGTGAGAAACACTGGCAAAAGGCCCTTTGGAAGTAAATAAGTGACGTGCATCATCAGTCAGTCTCATAAAGACTCAAACACGGCCTGTAGAGTGGGGTCCCAGGACTGCAGCCCTCAAACGTTGCCCGGCCCAGGGACTGATCCCGCAAGTTCAAGGGCAAAACTGAAGCAACGACAACAAAACATCCCGCTTCCCGCCATTTCCAAGTGGGTCACTGCTGCTGCTCTCTTTGCTCAGCCTTTCTCACGGAGGTTTGCCAAGCTCGGGTGTGGTTCCCTGCATCTCCCAACTGCTGGAAGTGGCTACGGCCAAAGGCGGAAGCGCCCCCAAGCAGGGACGGGACATGCTTGGGAAAGACCGGGGCTGAGGGGCAGGGAGGATTCGTGTTACTGGATACTTACTGTTCTATCGGCTTTCGCGCTTCCCTGTGGTCTTTTGGAACGTTCTAAATTAAGAGCAGTGTTCACGCCTTAAAGGTGATTTGCAATTTTTTTTTAATAAAAATGATCCAATCATCCTATAAACAGCAGAGTTGCCATCTTCTCTAAATAGAACTGGCAAGCATTTCATCAGCCTTAAAATATCACCTGCCTTGATTCCCCACCAGCCTCCAACCAATGCCTCCCTTTCCTTCTCAGAGCGCCTTCCAGTGACTCCACGGAATGTTCCAGGAGGACTCCGGGACCTGCACCGCTGCTCAGGAGACTTGGAAGGAGCCGGCCTGTGGGCTCAGGGATCACTGATCTCCCAAGGTGCCCTTCACCCTGTGGGGTCTCTCGGCTCTCTCTGTTGCTCTCCGAGCCTGGCCAAATGAGAGTACTAAAACTTTAGGAAATGGGGTTCAAGTAGCAAAAGGTGAACCCTGAGACATGCCTTCAGATTATTCCAACTTGCTGAGCACAAGACAAGGCAGGCTGGCTGTCTTACAAAGTGGGGGGTGCAGGGTTTTCCAGCCAAACAAGCTTCAAAAAAAGGAGGGGAAGAAATAAGATAATGGAATGTTCTGGGCCTTGACTAAAACCCTGAGTGATTTAACTTTGCT
Source organism: Sturnira hondurensis (assembly GCF_014824575.4). NCBI lineage: Eukaryota > Metazoa > Chordata > Mammalia > Chiroptera > Phyllostomidae > Sturnira > Sturnira hondurensis. The sequence continues at coordinate 1,090,474 of NW_028079430.1, read as the reverse complement.
GAGCACAGCATAATCCCTGCATGCCGAAGCCCCCCAACGCCACCCTTGAGCAGTTCTCAAAGAAAACTACCCCCTGCCGTGGCTGCCTGGCTGGTAGATCAGTGGGTGCGAGCATCATCCCCATACACCAAGGTTGTGGGTTCAATCCCCAGTCATGGCACATACAAGAAGCAACCAATGGCCCAGCTGGGTGGCTCAGGCGGTTAGAGCATCACCCTGATACACCTGGGTTGTGGGTTCAATCCCCAGATGGGGCACATACAGGGGGCAATCTATCGATGTTTTTCTTTTACATCTCTCTCTCTTCTCTTTCTCTGTAAAATCAATGAACATACCCTCAACTGAGGATTAAAAAAAAGAAGAGCCAACCGATGAATGTCTAAATACATGACAAATCTATGTCTATGTCTCTCTCTCTCTCTCTCAAATCAGTAAATTAAAATTTTTAAAAAAATTTAAAGATACTTCCACTGTCTGGCATGTACCTGGGCAGTCAGTCCGTGGAACCCGCAACTACCGACAGCCACGGACATCTACGGCCGTTTCACTGTGCTGCTGAGACGCCTGGGGAGCCTCACAGACGAGGGTCCCAGGTGCCCTGTGTGCGGCACAGCCACCTTCCCTGTGGGGGAACAAGCCCCGCCCACAGTGCCATCTGTGCACCCCCTCTGCTCATCTGTGTGCCCATCTCTGCTCCTTCCACAGTAACACAACCTCGGTTCTCGGCCGAGCACTGTCCTGCCTGGAGTAGTGATGAGATTCGCTGGGCGCCCCTGTCGGATGCGGCCACGTGACTAAGTTCGGGCCAGTACAACATAAGAGAAGTTTGTGGCATTTCTGCCAAGGGTCCTTAAACATGAGAGGCCCTCTTCTGCCACCTGGAATGGGGATTCTACAGCTGGCACTCCAGCAGCTGTCTGGGACCGTGAGGTCGCCAGCCTGGTGGACAGAAGCCCATTGCTGATCGAGGCACAGTGGGGAAGATCTGAGTCCAGGGCCAGGGCATGCCCATGACCATGAGAGCCGCCATCCCTCCCGCATCTGCTTGCCCCAGGCCCCCTTTCATGACAGAGACGTAACCACCATCTCGTCCAGGCTTGACGCAGAGTGTAGTTGCATGACTCACAGAAACAGAACAAAATACAGGGCAGGGCTAAAGTCGGTTTACAGTTGCAAGTACACGGAACCCAGAGTTTATTCATGCATTATTACCTATTACTGATTGTATTATTTTCCACACGAACAACCGCAAACCTGCGGTTGCCCCGCCCTGTGTTAACTGATACGCCCATCCCACAGTCCAAGTCTGCAGGTCTGCTCTGGACAAGAAGTGCAACTTCCCTCCTCTGCAGAAATTCCTTCACTCATCGGATGGTTTCACGTTTGAACAGGGCCTACGAGAGAACACCAGCCTGGCATTTTCCCTACGAAAGCAAAGGCCTGAGCTCAGCCCCTGCCTCCTGTCACTCCAGTTCTACCCACTGGGCCCCAAGAGCTGCCTGTCACTGGACACCTCACCGAAGCAGCACACCAGGTGTATGACAGGGCCCACTGGACAGATGTCACCAACTCCGCCACCTGCGCCCCAAACCAAAGGAGTCCCTGGGGCATAGCCACTGAGTTCATGCAATGTCTTTTGTTTCATTATTGTGATAAATAACAATAAATTGCAAGAGCTTTAACAGTACCCTGGAAGATGCCCTCTAACTTAATAAGACCTCATCGGTACCATGCTGGGATCCTAAATACAAGACGATGCTAATAACAATAGTGGAAACAACAGATACCAGTATTGTTTAATGCCGTGTGCCTGCTGTTGTACTGTTGGGCTAGCAGTCTGCCTGACACGCGTTCCCTGGGATTCAAGTTCCTCTTATCCCTATTTAACAGAGGAGGAAACCGAGGCTCTAAGAAGTTAAACAACGTGGCTAAGACTCGGCAGCCAGGTCACGGCGGCAATCATCGCGGAACCCCGAACAGCTTAAGGATATTTTAGCTTCCCAAGGCTCCCACTCAAAATGGTGCATGAAATAAGCTTAGGAAAACCCCCATGACCTCACCGCAGAACTGAAGTAAAACAATCCAATCCCACCCCCATCTCATATTCGCACGGGCGTTTCTTAAAACAAAGGGCCAAATGAAAAACCTGATAGGATTTGTCCACAAATTGTAAATAATGCCAGAATACAAATAAAGCAAATCACAAAAGTGGTTTTTCTTCCTTTCTCACCTTTCGCTAAGTTTCGATTTCAAGGTGACCTATGCGTTTCCGTAACCAGGGTCATTATGCGCCTTTTAATCCATGAACATGAAAACGGAAAAGAAACCCCTCTAATGGCATGTTCTGGTGTAATTACATCTCTCTGTGCCGACCCCTTGGAAGCACGTCTGAATTATTTTCCCACCTCTTTGTTAAGCGTCTACTTTGATAAAAGGAAAGAACCCTGAAAGAAACCAAGCCCTTAAAGCATTCATTGACTATGTCAAGCAATTTATCCAGGATTCAAATAAATGAGTCAAAAACAAACGGGGGGGAATCCATCTTTCTACTAAAAATAAGGTATGTGTGTGTGTGTGCATGTACCTGTGTTGGGGGGAAAGGGGGTGTCGTCAGTTTAAAAATACATACAGATTAAAAACATGGTAATTTCATTAAAAGTTTATCATTAGAATAATGAATATTGCCATGGGCCACAGAAAGCTGCAGAATTAGAAGACACCCGGGAGAGAGAACGTCAAACAGAAGGCTCTGGCGCCCTCTTTCTTTTCCTCGAAGAAAGTCACCCGAACCACTCTCCTCGGAGACCCCAACAGCCCACAGAGATTGCAGAGTGTGAGGGCCTGCAAACAGAGACCCCCCCCCGAGCACCAGGGCACATTTACTGGTCGTTCATTATTCATAAGCGATTTAGGCAATAGGGGGAAAAGAGCACTTTTAAAAGTAGAAATACTCACAAAGCCATTTCAAACTGTTCCAGCCACTTTTTCTTTAAATCTTTTGTTTTGCAATAAAATTCTAACCCATTTTGTCCTTGGGTATGGATGAGGTAGAAGCCATAAGACCACTGTTAAAATTAATATTCCTCAGGTTAATACGATCATTCATGCATGACCCCGTGATTCCAACTTCACTAAAACACCACCATAATCCTCCCTAAGCCTCACGCACCATTAATACACTGGGACCAATCCAGGCTACTGGGGTCAACCTCGCGTCTCTAACGATTTCTAGGCCTCATGCATTTTACTGTCTCGATCATTAAGCATTAGAGATGAACCTATCAGCTGCGACACTGGCCAATCATTTCCTAGTCAATTTCTAGAAACAGAAACACCTGAATCTGTAAGACCCCGTGAATGTATTTGCACGCTCCACATTAGGAGTACATCACAGTTATTAACTTCCGAGAACTCACCTTCTTGTTCTCTTTGTCGGTCGTGGGGTTGTTGGCGATTTTGTACTGCTGGAGATCTATGATCTCCTTCATCTCATAGTTATCGCCTTTCCTTTTGCAGACAATCACTGCCAAGTCAAACAGGAAGATGTGCCTGAGAGAGAGAGACAGATCTCGTTAACGTGGCTTGGGAGCGGGTGTTAGTCCTTCCCTTGTAAATTTAACCCACTGTGAATTTTCCCGGCGAGGGAAAGGCAATGGGTACCGCTGAGCTCGGGAAACGATGAACGGTGCCCATTTCGCCCCTTCACTGAATGAAGGGCCTCCCTGAGCCTCAGTTTCCTCATTCAAAAAAACAGGCAAAATCCTGAGAACACTAGGCACCCTGCTGGGCAGCCGTAAGAAATCATCAAGATCGGTCACGAGGCGAGGCGTTGCCCTTGAACAATTAATTTTTTTTTAGTTTAAAAGCTAGCCCTGGCTGATGTAGCTCAGTGGATTGAGCACAGGCCTGCGAACCAGAGGATCGAGGTTAGGTTCCCAGTCAGGGCACATGCCTGGGTTGCAGGCCAGTTCCCTGCAGGCCAACTCCCAGCAGGGGACACACCAAAGGCAACCATACATTGATGTTTCTCTCCCTCTCTCCTTTCCCCTCTTAAAGATAAATAAATAAATAAAATCTTTTTAAAAAAATAAATAAAATAAATAAAAGCTAAACACTGACAGAATAATATTAACGAAAACAATGGCAGTTAGCTTCTGGTGACGTTATAAGGAGCCAGCCAGAATGCCTGGAGCACTCATGCCTTCCTCAGTGATCATTTACATCCCTGCGACCAGGCGTGGAGGCAGACGCCTTTCACTGCAGGGGAAACTGGGGCTCAGGGGGCAAACAGCTGAAAGGTCATGCCGCTGCTGAGCACGGAGTCTAACCGACCCTTGGTTTCACCCTGCAGGTCACTCGCTCCTCGAGACTTAAGGGACCTCCTGAGACACAGCCTGAGTGGTCTGTGAGCCAGATGTAAACCAGAAAACTTATGGTTAAATTTACATGTTGCTATTTCTTCTTTTTCTTATTGAAAACAATGTAATGGGGTGGAAGAGACTTTATAATCCCCTCATCCAGTACCAATACCGAAGTGTATCTTTTTGAAAAAACTCTCAGTGATTTCCACGCACACGTTTTTCAAACAATGATAAGGATGCATTTGTATGGTTTTAATACTTGCATCACTTTCAAAGCCTATTTTCCCAGAGATGCTGAAAGAATGTAGGGTCTCCTGGGAGCTACTTGTGAGCCTGGATGTCTGGATGGAAGTAAGGGCTGATGCTGCCCCCTGCTGGCTGACTTTCTCATTTCCAAAGGTTCCAGAAAATAAATGGCCATTTCAACCAAAATCACATGTATGTGATTAGAGACAGAGAGGCCAAGCTTACTAATCTTCAAGGGCGCCACCTATAAATTTCCCTCCAGAAAGTCCCATGAAACGGTTCGTAGGACATTTTGTATTATTTTCAGTTTTTTAAATGTATATCAAAAAAATTAAACCAGTTGTGTTTCTAAGAGTAGCTATCTATTGTTCTGTCATCTCTCCACTCAATTTAATACCTACTTTTCTTACCCCGGCTGACATCATGTATTTGCCATTTCCCACTAAAGGATTTAAATTTAGACAGATCAACAGACACCAGAACAGAGAGGGAATACCTAACCTATCTGTATGAGAATTTTTTTTATAAAAGAATATGCTGTTTGTCCCTTGTTTTTCTTCCTTTGTTTCCCTCCTTCGTCCTGGAGAAATCGGTTTTAAAGGTCTTCGCAATCCTCTGATGCCGATGACCTGTTTTGGAAATGCGCCCCAATCCTCCCCTCACCTCTCCTGTTTGGCATGCTTGTCTAACGTGGTTATCCGAATCTCCCCGTCTCCCTGCGGCCGTCCGAAAACCAGAACTGGTTGGTTCTAGAACACAAAATTCACACGTCTCAGTTTTTTCATAGTCACGTAGAAACAGAATGTTGGTGAGGATATTCGTGAAGAACCACCACTTTATTCCACTATAAATTCTATCACGTTGAGATTTTTAACGCACCTACCCTGTAAAGCTCAGATCTATGCAGTGCACTTTCAAAACCAGTCTGTCCTTGCTCATCCTGGGAGGTACACTGAGGACATTAATTAATTTTACTTAGAGCCCTAATCAGGAAGTTAGCAACCCAAAGAAAGAAGTAACTCTAAGAGTTTGAAGCACAAGGAAGTTACAGCAACTGATATTTATTGGCCACCCACTGTGTGCCAGCCACCGTAACAGAGTGGAATGATACAGGCCCTGCCCACACGGAACATGTGGGGAAACAGCTACGTACCAAAGTCCACCAGAACAAACGTGCAATTTCCAGGAAGGAAGAGGACAGGATGCACACAGAGCCGGGGGACCTACTTCAGTTTAGGGCGTCCAGGATGGCCCCGGACTGAGATCTCAAGAAGGAAAAGTTCTGACTTAATGATTAAAAACAATGAGCCATTTAGGTCTCTTCCATATTGTGGCTATTCTAAATAACGCTGCAGTGGACGTAGGGGACATCGTGCTAGGCGACATAAACCAGACAGAGAGAAGGCAAAGACCACATGATTTCACTAATACGTGGAATCTAAAAAACAAAGGAAACAAACAAACAAAACAGAAATCCACAGACACAGAACAAACTGTTGGCTGCCAGATAGGAGGGTGGGTGGGATGGGTGGAAAGGGGGAAGGGGTGAAGATGTGCAAATTTCCAGTTATGAAAACAGTCACAGGGATGTAGAGTGTGACATAGGGAATGTAGTTGGTGACTATCATAACTATGGTGTCAGATGGGTACCAGACTTCTCAGGGTGATCACTTCGTAAGTTATATGAATGTCTAACCACTGTGTCTACTATGTTGTTCACCCGAAACTAATATAATATTGTATGTCAACTGTAATTAAAATATTAAAAAATTTAAAATAGAATAATGAGCCATTTCCCCAGAAGCAGACAATAAAAATAATTTTAAGTGTTTACGAGCACCTACTATACAAAGTGCTAAGGGAAAAAGAATTGACTAAAAATTAGCACTAACATATAGAGATTACATCTAATAAAAAAGACATACGCAATTAACTATACTCTAAGGAAGTATAAAATAAGTGTTCCCTATCAAAATGTCCATTTTTTTTCAGAAATAGAAAACACCACCCTAAAATTCATATGGAATCTCAAGGGACCCTTCATAGGCAAAACAATAGGCAAAGTTGGGGCCTCACGCTTCCTGATTTCAAAACTTACTGTAAAGCTATCATGATCAAAACAGTGTGGCACTGGCATGAAGACCAACTTTTGAGACTGGTGGAACAGAACAGAACACCCAGAAAGAAGTCCCCACGTATGTGGCCAAATGCTTTTTGACAAAGGGGCCAAGGCCACTCAGTGGGGACAGGACAGGCTTTCCAACAAACTTTGCTGTGGAAACCGAATATGCACTGGCAAAGGAATGCACTGGATGCCTACCTTACAATGTAAACAAAAATTAACTCCTAATGTATCAGAGAGTTGAGACTATAAAATGCTGAGAAGAAAATGGGGGACAGTTTATGGCATTGGATTTAGCAGTGATGTTCTAGATCTGATACCAAAAGCCAGGCAACAAAACCAAAGACTGGGAAGTTGGAATTAAAAATTGGGGGTATCGAAGGACACTATGAGCCAAGCAAAGAGGCAACTCCCCGAGTGGGAGGAAACACTTGCAAATGAAAGTGTGACGAGGATCGCTGTTCTTACCACTGTAAGAAGGGTCTCTGTGTAAAGAGTTCTTACAATTCTACAACAAAACCCACCACCGTGATTCAAAAACAGGCAAAGGACTTGAAGAGACCTTTTTCCAAGGAAAATATGCAAATGACTGATAAGCATATGAAAAGTTGCTCAATACCTCTAATTATTAGGGAAATGAAAAGTAAAAACCACAGTGAGATACCCTTTCACACCCAGGTGGATGGAGATTATCTTTTTTTAAAGTGTCAGTGAGAATGAGGGGATATTAGAACTCTCATGCATTGCTGATGGGAATATAAAATGATGGGAAACCATACAGCTATTCCTCAAAAAACTAAACCCAGAATTAGATAGAATCCTGCAACCCCACTTCTGGATGTTTAACCAGAAGACGTGGAAGCAGAGTCTCCAGAGAGATTGCTGCCCCGACGTTCCCGGTGGCACTCGTCACAGCGGCCAGAGGGGGAGGCTGCCCACGGGTCCACACATGAGCGCAGGTATGTGGGGTATGTCCCATCCGTGTTACATTATTCGACCTTAAAAAGGAAACTCTTGTTTAAAAAAGAAAAGGAGGAAAGTCTGACCCCCACCACTACAGAGGCCCACAGAAGACACGCTGCTCCAGGGAACAAGCCAGTCCCCGGAGGACAAACAGTGCTCGGTGCCACTCACACGTGGTTCACACAGTGTCAGGGGAAGTAGGGTGGGTGCCAGGGGCTGGGGCGGGGAAATGGAAACACAGAGCTTCCGTGTTGAGAGAAGAAGGCGTTCTGGAGGTGGACGGCGACCTTGGCCGCACAGCAACGTGAATGCACTTAATGTCACAAAACTGTACATTTCAAAATGGCAAATTCAATGTTCCATATATTTTACTACAGTTTTTTTTTAAAAGCTAAATGGCTGTCCAGGCAACGTGCTAGGTCATTACCAAGAGAAAGGGATCATGGGAGATTAGGGAAAAGATTTGTTTTAGTTGGACCTTGAAGGAATTTTGATCAGACATTGTGGAGAAAGACATCCTCGGCTCTGACAAGACAGAGCTATTAAAAAAAAAATGTTTGGCAAACTGGAGACCTTCCAACACAGCAGGGCGAAGTGCGTGGGCAGTTCAGGAAAATCACGGAGGGATGTAGATGTCATGATGAGGAACGCCTGGGTCCTGAAGGCCGCAGGAAAGTCTGACCAGTTTGGGAAAGAGAGCAAACTGAGAAATCCAGCTTTGGAAACGCAACTACGGGAAGAGATGGGGACTCACCAGGAAGGAGGCAGGTGAGGTCTGGAAGTGAGGGAGCTGTCGTAGATGTGAAAGGAAAGAGACAGGCACAAGACGTTTCAGAGAGAGATGCAATACCACTGCTCCACCAAGCAGAGCATCTGAAATCCATTCACATGTCTCCATTTTCACGGCCCGCAGCCTAACCCAGGCCTCCCTCCTCTTCCTCAAAATAACCTCAACGACTTCCAGCTCTGGCTGCTACAAGGGTTTCTTGAAATGCAAATCAGACTGTAAAACTCCTGGGGGGGTGGGGTACGGTCATCACCACAAAACCCCATCTCAGCACCGGGACCTAGTGATCTACAAGGCTGTGTGTGGTGTGGGGCCCTCCCCCCACGCCCCACTTCAGAGCCCCCCACTCTGCCTTTCCATCTCAATCTCCTGCCACTCTCACCTGCCAGCATCTGGGACGTCCCCTGGCTTGTTGCTCATCTCTGGGCGTTTCTCTGCTCGCCATCCTTATACCGACGGCCTCGCCTTACACTTCAGGTTCAAGAGGCAAGTGACTCAGAAGGGTTTTTCCTAACCACGTATCCAAGTGGGGACTCCCCTTGCACCCTCGGTTGTATAGCCCTGCACACAGCACTATCTCAAAATAGCGTTTTCAAACCCTCTCTGTCCTGGTACCTCCCCCAGGGCACCACGTGGTTCGGAGTTCCAGCCCCAGCCCCGAGCAAAGTGTCTGGCCATGGTGGTAAATGCACATAACATGAGGAAATGAAGGGGAATCAGCCACAGCATGTCCTGGATGAGGCAGGGAAGAGAAACACTGGACTCCGAGGTTCAGGACTTGACTGCTGGGGAAGACGACGAAGTGGGACTATGGTGAGAGTGACAAGTGTTGGTAGAAAGTCCCTGGTCAGTGATTTGTCACAGGTGCCACTAGACATCCATGTGGAGGCTCCCACACAGGAATCGGAAGACAAACTAGAACCAGGAACTTTATTTTTCCTTCCAACACAACTCTGGGAGTGCCCCTCAGTGTGCGGGTTAAGGGAGCTGGGAGAAATGCAGGATAATTACATACCAGATTTTCTATAGAGAGCTGAAACTGCTTAATTTCACGAAGGGTCTCATTATCTCTCTTCACTTCGTTCACATATTGTGCCAAGTCCTAAAGAATAAAGAGACGGGGACAAAAAGAAGGCGCGATAAGATCGGAGAAGAGACGAGAACCGTTTGAAAGAAAACACATCATTAATTTCATGAGCGGCAAAAGTAGACCGCGGCTTTCCGGTGGCAATCAAATGAACGCCCGATCAATCAAAGCTCCTTGTCAAAAGTCACTTAAGAACGTCTGCAGGACCACCGGGGAGACTGGAGCATTGTCACCTCCACACGCCCAAGAAAAATCAGGATAAACAACAAAATATGCCCCCACGCAGAACAACAGGTCTGGAGCGGCTGAACTCCAAATGCATGAACAACAGACCATGAGAGAATTACATCTTACATAGGTTGGACTAAGTAATAAAGGCTCACTGAAGCCCTGGCTGGGTAGCTCAGCTGCTTAGAGCATCATCCTGAGACACCAAGGTTGTGGGTTTGACCCCCAGTCAGGGCACGTACAGGAATCAACAGCGAATGCATGGATAAGTGCAGCGACAAATGGCTGTCTGTCTCTCTCTCCCCTTCCTCTCTCTCTAAAAATCAATCAATAAATTTTTTTTAATTTTTTAAAAGATTTTATTTATTTCTCTTTAGAGGGGAAGGGAAGGAGAGAAGTATCAATGTGTGGTTGCCTCTCGTGAGTCCCCTGCTGGGAACTGGCCGGCAACCCAGGCAAGCGCCCTGACTGGGAATCGAACCGCAAGCGTGTGGTTTGCAGGCCCGCGCTCAATCCACTGAGCTACACCAGCCAGGGCTCAATAAATAAATTTTAAAAGGTTAAAGACAGCGGGGAGAAAAAAAGTCACTAAAAGCCAGGCGGTGGATCTGGCAGGACCGTTTTCTGCAATCAGTTCGTCTTTGCTCCTGAGCATTCGGTCAAGGAGCCGTTTCCCTCCTGAAGATGGAATAACAAAGGAGAAGGGAAGGACAGACAGCAGAGAACTCGGCGAACTACAGAGACCAGAGAACACTGGCCCTGTGGCTCCAGGTGCCGCCCGCGCCTATTTTAAAACGTCTGTTCTCATTCTGGGGGAAACATCAGATCATCTTTCCACCCTGTAACTAGCTATTTTTATTCTGCATGCTCTAGATTTTTCCTGCTTTCTGGGTTCTTCCTCCCTCCTCTATTCTCTCCAATTCGTCTGAAACAGGAGGGACAGAACTCTGACAAAAGGCAGCCTCTGACTGCGTCCTAATTGAAAGTCAAACTTTTCATAGGATGTATGAATACCAACGATCTCTTTAAAAATTAGACGTGGCGTGATTTTTTTTTTATGATGATACGTAACGGCAGGGTGCTTCCTGACAGGGCGCTGAAGCCAGCCCACTGGCTGCGCTAACTCGGAAAGGCATGGGGACACGGGGAAGTCATTATCATGGCCCTGAGCAGAGTCACGTTGGCATTTTGTTTGGAGGACACATCTGCTTACGTTTTAAATTGGGGACAACATTTCTTTCAAAGTCCAAGTCCAGCATAACATGGAAATCAGGTTTTACACATTCCCCATATGTTCAGAAGGTCTACCTCCAGCTACTTGTCGTTCCTGACTCTCAGATTTGCCTGAAAATAGAAACCCAAACTGAAACTCACGGGTGCTGGTGCACAGCACCCACCAAGGGGACCCTGGCAGATAGCCTCACCTGAGAAAGTAAGTCACACCTGCACTCGGAAGTCGCCAGCTCTCTGTTAGTAACCACACAGAGAGTGTCACAGAGAAGCAGGACGTGAAATCATTCCCGGTGGTTATGGATGTTGTCTTTGGTTCATAACAAAAGTTATTTTAATATATTTATTGGTTTTACATGTTTTTGCATAACAGTTAAATTCATGCAAGTATATCTACTTCAGTTAAAAATATCTAGCTCTTGCCCTGGCTGGTGTGGCTCAGTGGACTGAGTCCTGGCCTGCGAACCAAAGGGCTGCCAGTTTGATTCCCAGCCATGCACATGCCTGGGTCTTGGGCCAGGTCCCCAGCAGGGGGCGCACAAGAGGCAACCGCACATTGATGTTTCTCTCCCTCTCTTTCTCCCTCCCTCCCCTCTCTCTAAAAGTAAATAAATAAAATCTTTTAAAAAAATGTCTAGCTCTCCCCACCAAAACAAAACTGTCCAAATAACAATTTATATTATAATGTATGTCGACAGGCCACACACATGTATGAACAGTTTGGAGTCTCTTGTTTCCAGGCAAGAGGAAAAAACAGCAGGCAGGTCGCGGCCCATTGCTTTACCTTCATAGCATCGAGGGCCAGTTTCAGATTCGCCTTCTCCACGGGGTCGGTGGTGTGCTTGACCAGTTCCTGTTCAAAAGATACAGTTTAGCACTAATTTCATCCAATTAACACCCAAACATAAGAAAGAAAACACTTAAAAACAAACCCTTTTGTGCAGATTTGGTGCAGCCATAGACAGTATGGTGCTTCCTCAGACGACTGAACAGGGAACCGCATCATGACCCAAACCGTCGGGACGCAGCAGCGCGCAGACCTCAGGCATCTGCGCCCACAACCTTGCTCTTGCACGACAGTCCGTCCATCAGTCTAACCACGTCAGCCAGAGCCAGAGCCGTCTCCCAGACACTCTGTGGCGACCCTTCCCCTGGACGCCATCCTCCTGGCCACCACCTTGGTTAGGACCCCTGTCCTTTCAAACGGGTCACAGTCACAGGTCCCTGCATGATCCTCCGACCTCCTCACTGACCTCCTCAGTGCAGTCCGTTCACTCCACGGACAGCAAAGCCAAGTCATTAAAGTGGGAGCCAGACCCTGTCCCTACCCTGTTTAGACTTTGGTGCCGCCAACCAAGGCTCCAGGTTGTCGCCTGTACCTCTCGGACTCCCTTGTGATCTGAATTCTGCCCCCCGCCCGCCCCCGCCACCAACAGCCTTTGTTCTCCCCACACCAAATCAACTGCAACTCTCAGAAACTGTTCTCCTAGCTGAACCCACTGGGCATGCGTCTTCTCTCCTCGGAGAGCTCTTCCTCTCCGGGCCACCCGTCAAACTCTTACTCTACCTTCAAAGCCCCAATTCACGAGTCACTTCTCTGTGAAGCTTTCTGTGACAGACGTCAAGTACGCGGCCTCCGTAGGCCTGATTAACGAGGCCTTTACTCATACCACCTGCGTTGCTGTGCGTGCCTGTCCCATTGTATCATACTCAGCAGCTTGCATGTCATTTTTCGAGTCTGAAGGGTGAGCTTCTCCAACACAGGGAGGGTGTTTCATAGCCTGAGTGCCTAGCGCGGTGTGTGCGGCCGGGAGTCCTCAGGAATCTTCGCTGAATTTCACACCCATCGTGTTTCTGCTACTAAATCTGTTCAGCGTCGTGAACTCGTCATGTTTACATGTTTTTACTTCTATTGTTACATCTCCTTTATTACCTATGAACAGTGAATTATCCTCAAAGTTGCAAATCACCCACTCTAAAATAGTCTAATGTTATCGACCTATAGCATACCCAAAGTGACTTGCCCCGTAACGTGTAAGTAGGGAATGTTCAAACTCCTACGGCACATATTCAACAAAATTCTCAACATCAGACAAGTAAATTCCACTCTACACTACTTCGAGATGGGAACACACTTCTAGAATTTTTATCCAGGTGTGGCACCCGACATCAGTTGTTTCCTGTTTCAAGAAATCATTCTGGGAAAGAAGGCATCCTTTCTGTTTGCCCGTGCAAAGAGCAGCAGGATGGACTGTGCCCTCCAGCTCCACATGTACTGTCCGGGGGTGTCTCCGGCACCGCCTGCCGCCTACAGCTGGAACCGGCCACCTGTGCCGGTGGAGTTCTGCTCACGCTACAGCCTCTCCTTCCTTTCGGATGCACGCGGTTGGTTCTAGCCACGCCTCGTTGTTTTCTCATTTTCTGCTCCTAGGAACTGTTCTAGTATTTCACAGGGTGCAGCTGTGTTACACTTACTGGCCAATAATTTTTAAAACTGCTTGATCTTCGACTTTTCATTCTCTTTTCTTTCCTCCTGGCAGCTCATATGTAGGGGTCACATTCATCTTTGAGGAAACATACAGGTTGGATGCATGACAACTTCAAAAATTCTATGTTTCTGCCCTGGCTAGTGTGGCTCAGTGGGTTGAGCACCAGCCTGTGAACCTTAGGGTCGCCAGTTCAATTCCCAGTCAGGGCACATGCCTGGGTTGCAGGCCAGGTCCCCACTAAGAGGTGCATGGGAGGCAAACACACACTGATGTTTCTCTCCCTCTCTTTCTCCTTTCCTTCCCCCCCCACAAAAAAATAAATAAATAAAATCTTTTTTTAAAATTCTGTTTCAAAAGATGACTGATTCCATTTCAATCTCTGAGGCCTAAGAATCCAACTCACGCTACCCATCGTCACGGTGTCTTGCTTTGCTGAAACTGCTAAACGGTAATATCTGTACTATTTCCATCTAAATCTGCTAAACAAGCTCATTATTGCACCTTCACCTTTCTCCGAAGCCTTGTCTACAAAAAGATGGAGCAGGGAGCCTGAGCTAAACCAGCTACACAACTAATTGAACTAAACTGGGACTTGTACCTCCTTGTAATTCCATGGTACAAGTTCAAACACTTCCCAACGCCATTTATCTATATAAGTCAAAATAAACGTGCATATTCATGATATCCAAAAGGTAAAAGCCCCCAAAGGTGCCTGGATGGGTCAATGGACGGACAGAAGTGTGGGGTGCGCCTGACAGGACATCGCCCCGCCTTAAGGAAGGGCACGCTGGCACCTGTTCCCACGGAACACACCCTGAAGACAAGGCACCCCCCAGAGGGCAAGTATTGGACGATTCTGCTGATGGGAGGGACTTAGAACAGTCAGTCACAGAGGCAGAGCAGAATGCCGGTTGCCAGGCTGGGGTGAGTTAGTGTTGCCCGGGTGCGGAGTTTCAGGGTGGCAACTGAGAAAGGTCTAGAGACGGATGGGGGTGGCGGTTGCACCATAAGGTGAATGTATTTGGTGCCACTGAACGGCACAGTTTAAAAGGACAAAAATGGTAAATTTCTTATCTGTGTCTTCCTACAATAAAAATACGTGCGTGCGGTGCCTATGAAGAAAACTGTCGTGGAACGAAACATCCTTTCGAAATTTAAAATATAGAACAGTCCAGGAGGATTTAGGAAAACACTTGCTACATTTCGCAGCACAGTTTACACTTTGATAAATCTGCCTAAAACCTTATACATGACAAAAATAGATGTTTCTTGAAAACCGCACCTCCTGAATTCTTCCATTGATATTGGACTCTATCAAATTACAAAATAAATTGTTATCTTATTTTGGACATGTTTTTAGTTCACTGACATCCCAGAAACGGATTGCCTTAGTCTTCCTTATTATTTTTTCATAAAATCCAATTTGGTTAAGTTGCTCTGAGGTTAGGCCTCATGAATGTTTTAATGCATTTTTAAGAAATAATCGGGGTTTGAATTTTTCTGATTTCTCAGTAGAATAAAAACAGAGATGACTAATAATTCTGCGGCTACGGTTTAAGAAACCTAATATGCAAGACACACAAAGCACAGGAGACGCAAAATGCTCTTTCGCCTACAGGCAGGGGGTCTTTTTAAAACACCATTCCGCGGGCATCGGCAGAGTGGACCGACTAACACGGTGAGACACTTCTTCGGAGCGGAACTAATGCGTCTCCTGGTACCACTATTGAATTACATTTGTAAGACTCTCCGCCCTCGTCAGAGGACTAGCCACGGAGACCGTAAGTGTCGGGCTTATAACAAGAGTCACTTCAAAGTAAATGTGGGCTTAGGATGATGTACGGCAGCAGAAAGCCAAACAGAACGTGACGCAGTTCTCTTTGGCGTGTGGTCACGAGGCAAAGGTCTCGCAGAACGAACCTGCAACATTCAGGGGCATCACAATACTGAGACTCTAATAAGCGACCATTACTGACTACAAAGGACTTGGCTGAAGGGATCTTTTTATTTGTTTTGCCTTAGTTTTGTTTTTTTTTTAATTTGTTTGGAGCTGGTTCTGTTTCAAGGACACGGAATGCAACTTGGAAAGATCCAGACCTGTCTTTGCTAAAAGGAAGGCAAGACTCCGTCCGGCTGTTCAACTATTTTCCCACTTGGCTCTGCCAATAACTGAACATGGTAATGGGGGTCACAGAGAACTGGTGTGTAGACGATGCTTCATTCACATGTTGTTGAATGAATACATGAACGCATGAACAAGCAGGTTTAAACTCACACACCTGCAGGAGAAGGTGATACTTTAACACGCGCTGCATGGGGACCACGAGCAAATCTCGAAGAGTGAATTTCCCGTTATTGGCTCGCTTGGAACATTCCTAGGGAAATGATTTTTAAAGAAAACATTTGTTAAAAACTCTGTTGCTTTATCAAAGGGAGTCATAAAACAGCCATGAAAAGATGCGAAGGCCATGAACAAAACTGTTATTGTGTGATAAAAATATCTTCTTTTCCTTCTTAACAGGCCTTCTGTCTAAAAAACCAAAGTACCTTCAATTAAAACCCCCCCAAAACAAACCAACCTTGGAGCCTTTCAGCTCTGAACATGGATCGGCGAGTAGAACCAGGGTCTCCCTTCACTCCCACGGACAGCGCTGCCTTCCATGAACCTCGCCCACACTCGACCCCCACAACCCGCCCATGCCCTCCCCACCGCCACACCTCGGTTCTCTCTCTGCCCTCCCAACAGCCACGCGCTCTGCCCAGTTTCCATCCAAGTTCACCACCCTCTTCCAGAACCATGCCTCTAGGCCTTCTGTAATCATTCCAGTCACAATGGGGCTCTCTCTGCCTGTGGTCCACAGTACCTTCCCCAACGCATCTCCCATACCTCCAAGAGTCTAGTGTTTGCTTTGTATGTATTTGCTGAGCTGAATGAAATGGAATGATGGGTTCGACACCAGAAACATGCTCAAGTAGAAACCTAACACCTGATTCAACGTTTTGAAGGCCTCAGGGGGTTTTATTTGCTTTAATCTCACACTCGTCTTTCTTAACAGTTTATCTTAAACTAGCATTGACTTATTCTCTGGATATTAATCATGACCTTGAGGAAAACAGTTTAAAGTACCAAAGCCTGAATTTAACTCAAGGTTGGCCACTCATGGATGTGTAACCGTAAGCAAGTTGCTTTTCTGATTTTACTGTTTCTCACACATCTATAGTATAGTTCCAAGAAAAAAAAAAACAGCCTTTAGAAAAAGATGATTAGTGGGAAATTTAATGAATCCAAAATCCTCAGGTAATTGCCTATCCCAGACTAAGGAATTTGGAAGGAGCTCAGGAAAGGAGTTATGTTCTCGGAAATACTCCTCAGCTCATGACCTTGTGTCCCTTTGCCCACAGTGAGCTTTCCTGGAACATAAAAATAGGTATTATCTATCAGAGGCCGTCAAGCAAACCCCACCAGCCCTAATGACTGTGGTGAGTTAACGAAGGCTTGAGGACAGATCTTAAACAAGAAGAAATGTTAGCTCATGAATCGTCACCTGCGGCGGGTCATGGGAAAGGAAACTATTTTAACTGAGTCGTTGTTTCTACAGACTGCAGAGCGTTCTGGCTCACGGGCCTCAGACAGGAGGTTAAACTGTTAATCCCATTGGAATGAATGGGTCTCACCGCCCTGTTGCATTTCAAGCTCCTTAAAGTTGAGTTCGTCTCTTACACTTTCTGTATTATGGCATCTTAACACAGCGTTAGGAGCAGAAAGTTTATACTCTTAAAATTCACTTTGCTATGTGATGGAAGTCCATTTAAAAACTGTTGGGGGAGAGATTAGTTCCTTTCAGTCACCAGTTACGGGCTCAGAAAGTAAAGAAATCAACATGGCTGGTGTCTTCCTACAACCAGGGGCCTGAGACCGAGGCGTAAAATGCTTACCCAGCATGGAAAGTAAGCAGAGAGAAGAAATGGTTCTTCCCACACATCTAGTCACAGGCTTAGCCCAAACTCCAATTCTTACTGAGAAGATTCAATAAATTAGGGGTAAGTCAGCTTTCAGGGGGAGATAAAGAGACTCTATTACCCTTAACCCCATGTTCTCTTGGTTCCCAGGTAGAGAAGAAAAAGACAAAAATACGAGAGCAAAATCATCACAAAAGAGAGAATGTGAAGGAGACTGAGAGAGACCAAGAATCAGGCAGCTTCGCCTCCCCAAGCCAGGACCTGCAGGCGCAGCTGCAGCCGTGAGCACCTGTCGAGGTGTCGTGGTGGGTATCTGGTTAGACACCCAGGCCCGTGGTCACTGGCGGGAGGAGGGCAGGCAGGCAGCCAGCCAGCCAATGGCACTTGGCCCTGCGCCTTGCAAACGCAGCCTGACTCCCCCCTTTCCCTGAGAGTGGCAGTGACCACAGAGGCTGGGTACCTAGAGTCCCAGAGGAGCATCACTGGCCAAGACTTTGACACTGACTCTGAAATTGGGGCGGGAATATTCAGACAACGCTGAGAACGTAAGAGAGGGGTGACAGACAATTTGATCACTCCTGTCTTGGGTGAGAATTTGTATCTTTTTTTAAAAACTGTTTTAACAATAACTCTATTAGGGCCGAGGTGTATAAGCTGTAAAGTTTTATCTTAACCTCGTATTTTAATTTAAGTCAAGGGGGCTTCTAGCTCAGTGCTTATGAGGCACCTTCCCCAAAAAAGGGGAGGAGCCATTGGCACCTACAAAGTTGTCAGGGTGCTGTCCAGGGGTGACTCCGACCGTCTCAGACAGAAGAGGATCGTGAACGGAGAGGAAAATGCCCCGTGATGGAGAGAGTCCGCACCGTTAGTGGCCTGGTGCTGCAGGAACTTCCTCACCAGGAGCGCCCCCTGGTGGGAGTCAGGAATTAGGAAACCCTACCAGATCCACCAAAACAGCGCAGGGGCTCTGATGCGGAGGTCACCCACCTCTTCGCTCCCCTGTTCGTCACCTGACCTTGCAGCTACACTGAACGAAAAGCAGCAAAGAAGATGTAGCCAACAATCCACACAGAGCCACGGAAGAGTCGGCTCCATAGTGGCTCTACCTGAAACTTAACAAAATCCAAACATACAGATAATATATTTGAGGAGACAGTTCATCTAACACATAAATAACCATTCTTCAAACGTTCTTTAAAAGTGCAAAGTCTTTAAGGTGGACAGACAGAAAGGACCTAGCAAGCTCCCAGACTTCCTTTCCACTGTTACCGCGGGCCCTGTTTTCAATGACCTACAAGCCATTTCTTTAACTGCCCTGTCTCTTCTGGGCAAGGCGTACCAACGCTTCCAGAATGCTCTCCTTGGAATCCCACCTGTGAAGATGCACCCCTCTCCTCAGGGACCTGACTCCACACCCCTTCAGAGAAACCCCCCACTGTCCGCTTCCCGGAAGCCTCACTCATGAGGCCTGTCCACTGGAGCCTGTCACTCACGACCTTCTCTCATTATATCTGCATCTGTCTCATCTTCCTCCTCATGGGCACTATCCATGCCCTTCCGGTGCTCCCGCCCTAAAGGTCTGACATTGTTAATGAACCCTTTAAATCTACATATCCATTATCTCACATGCACCCTGCTCGTCCAGTACCTCTGATGTCCCAGGGAGCAAATGACTCACAGTGTCTCTGAACCTTGCCCTTCTTGCCCCGACAGAAGGGGACTAACTGTATCTGTCCCACAGTGCCAAGGACCTAAAGAGACGAGGTACAGGGAACAGGGCGCCACAGTCTCAGGTTTTCCTACTGTTTTTATCGATGCTGTGTTACTGCCCTACAGAGCCATCCGTACAGACATTGTATGACATGGACATGAGATTGTATGCAGGGCGCATGGGGAGATGAACTGCTGCATCGGTCATCGGTCGTGAAAGGGAACACGCTGCTTTAGGGTCCTCTCATGAATAAGCACACACACACACACACACAGCAGGCACCTCCAGTTTCAGCTTCACGTCTTCTTTCGTCTTCGCAATGTTGTCTAAACTCGAGATGGCCGACTCCACCGCGCTGCAGTACTGCCCATAAATAACCAGCCTGGGAGGGAAGGACACAGAGGGAGGCAGCGGTGGGACACGGAAGGGTTGGGGGGCCACTGTGCCATCTCTCTGGAACCACCCGTCTGCACCCCCTCCTGCCTAGGTCGCCCTGGGCAAGTACCATCGCCCAGCGCCTCAGCTTCATCACTTCATCTCAACACAGGATGCCCCCCACAGCCACAGAATGAGGGTCCCTTCTATGTACAGTCTGAAAGAGGGGTTACTTTTATTTCCACATTTGACTGGGATCCATCCCACGCACATTTTTATAGCAGGTGTGTTTTAAAACCTGGCTTAATGGCTGTCGATACTGAGTGCAAATATATATCACAGAACAAAATCTACAATTTCTGCGTAAGTTCCTGTGTACAGAAACTTACAATTTCTGTGTAAATGTCTACTCACTACGTTTGACACTTGTAACTAATACAATATGGCATGTCAACTAGAAAGCTCCTATCAGAGATCAACTTTTTACCGTTTACTCACATTTGGAAAGTGTTATTTCATACTACAGTTTCACTGTAGTCACCACTTTTGACTCCATTCAATACTAAGCCTCCTGCTCCTTCCATATCATCTGAGAAGTGGAAGGAGAGGCCTGAACTGTCCTGGGTATGAGGCGAGCCACACGGCCTGGATTCTGAGCCTGCTTCAGAACGGGTGTCTTGGGAGGGATGCAGACACTTTGCAAAGAGGCTGAGTAATTTGTTTCCTTCAACTCTCCACTAGAAAAAAGACTACTACTAAGTTCATATTTATCTCACTGTTGATGCAAAGAAATTTATTAGCCACCCCTCAGTGCTAGGAATAATAGGGCTTGGTTTAAAATTGTAAGCAAAATTCCTAATTCATATGGATTGTTCAGAAGGTTTTTTTTTTCAAGCTTACAACTGACCTTAGCTGTGAATCTAATACTCCACAATAGAGGGTGATAAAATATTAGAGTTGGAAAAAGTAATAGGTACCAGCTAAGCCACACCTTACATTCCCAGATGGAGGAAGCTCAGAGAGTTAACATGACTTCCTGAAACCTGTAAGACTCAAGAGTGACAGGGCTGTGCCCTGACTGCTATGGCTCAGTTGGTTGGGCATCATCCTGCAAAGCAAAAGGTTGTCGGTTCGATCCCTGGTCAGGACACATGCCTGGGCTGCGGACCGGGAACCAAGTGATGTTTCTCACATCGATATTTCTCTCCCTCCCTCCCGTCTTCTGTAAAAATAGATAACTTTTTAAAGAGTTACAAGGCTATAAAAGGATCTACACTGACTTGGGGTGCAAAAGTCTGGATTTTTTTTACTTTTCCCTTTTTTTTCCTGATATGCATATAGAGCTCCAGCTGCCACGCAGAGGTCAACTGCCACCTATTCTCATCACTGCTCAGATGGTGCCTTAGTGAACAATAGTGATGCCTATCCATGAGCAGTGTTAATACTAACCCTCACTGCGATGACAAAGGAATAGCCACAAAATTTAAAATTCAGAAGTTACCTTTCCTTGTAGTTAATGAAAATTTGATACAAATTCTGGTCGTTTTTATTTACAATGGAATCATGAATTTCTTGCATTAAGCTCCGATGAACTTTTACGAGTTCCTTAGAAAAGAAAAGAAATGTTAAAGTCAGTTAGAAATCAGAAACCTGCCCCCAGCAAAAGTCACCCCAAACCCAGAATCCCGGTTGGTGCTGGACTCGAGGATATGCCGAATGCCCTCAGAACATAAGCCTGCTTCCCGTCAGTAAAGATGGGGGAGGGCAGGGGGAGGGGAAATGGGAGGGAAGGGGGAGGGGGCAGGGAAGCGACGAGGGAGGGAGAGCGACAGGCCATGTGTGTGGGAAATAGCAATTTGAGATCTGACTTGAAATGCCAATGTCCTGTAGGGGGGAAAAATTATTTCACTAGTGATTAAAGGATAATTTATTCCTTGTAGAAAAATATGTACAGCTCACTCTCATTTTGTAATAACTTTATATTTTTAAATACAATTACCCAAGTGCTTAATGTCTTATTGACAAGATAAGCAATGAGCCACATCCTTGGGACGTGACAATGCAGATCTGTGCTTTGGTCAGTTCGCAACGTTCCAGTGCTCGGCTGACAACAATCAGGCTCAATTACTTGAAACCAGACAACTCGTGGCAGAAATAAGGAGCAAATAAATTGTACTAGGCAGTTTATCAGAATAACTCAGAAGTCCGGGTTGCACCTTTTTTTCTGATAAGCAAGTAATTTTCGGCCTGACAATAAATACATGTCACAGCCAGGAAAGGAGGACACTGGGATCAAGGGGCCAACACCCTGCTGTCTGTCCCCATGCCCAGGGGCACTCAGGAGGGCGGACAGGGACCAGGAACGTGGGGCCTGCCATTCTACCGAGGAGCATGGAAAGGCCTCAAGAATAACTCTCCAATGGGCCGGCAGTGCCAGTGGCCATGCTTAGGGCATTCGAGAGGCCCTCTTCCTAGGACCCACACTTTGTTTCATCCTAAACATCCACCGGACACCCTGACCTTCCTTCCCTGCTACCTTACAAACTGATGAGATGTCTCCATTCGGCAAAACCAAGGACAAGAACGATGTATCCCCACTACACCGACTGGTGCACATCAGCAGTGGACATAGCAGAATCAAGATACAAGGGACCACTAGCCCTGGATGGGTAGCTCAGTTGGTTAGAGTGTCATCCTGATAAACCAAGGTCGTAGGTTCAATCTCTGGTCAGGGCACATTCAAGAAGCACTCAGTGAGTGCATCAATAAATGGAGCAACAAATCAATGACTCTTTTTCTTTCTCTCTCCCTCTCTCCCTCGCTCTCTCTCAAACCAAGAAATAAAACGTTTAAAATAGATACAAGCAAGCCTATATATGAGAGCTCACATGTTATCTATAAACTACTCTATATATTAAAACCAAAGCCAGTGCCAGAAGTATAAGAACTCGAGTCTTGCCTATCATGACCTCCGTTAGCATAGCATCTGGCTGGCTTCAATGCTTCGAAGTAAATATGCCCTTAGGATTATACGATATCTGGAAGGTGCTCTGAAAGCTGAAATGCTCATATAAACCTAAAACAAAAACGGTCCTCACACATGACCATTAGAATGGACTGTTGAATCCTAAGGAAGCAGGCGCTTCAGAGGCAGGGGGTGAGGGCTGGTGCAGCTGGGAGCGAAAAAGAGGCCCCAGGACAGTGGAGGACAGAAGGACGCAGAGGAGACAGGAGTCATGACAGGGCAGGGAGCGGGGCAGCAGGGGACTCTCCCTAGACAGACACCAGAGTCCCTGTCAAACTGCGACACCTCGTCATGACAAGCACTTGAGGAAAATACACGAATCGTATCCACACGTCTCCTGCGGGTATTTTGGGTGACTTGTGGTTAAAGATTGGACCTACCCATTATTCCTTAAGAAAACAGCTATGAGAACTCAGGAGGCAGAAAACCAAGGCAAAATACTTAAAGACTGCGGGAGAATGCTAAAGGGATTTGGAGCCCGATGAGAACTTTGCAGAAATGCAGCAGTGTTAGCCAGCGGGGCTTTACTTACAGGAATGTTGATGAAGACGGAGTCAAATTCTGCCGTCGTCAGAAACCGTTTCAGCGGGGCCATGAAATACTGCCGGCAAAGAGGGGAGGAAGAGTTAACCGCCACGCACGCTCGTCGAGACAACGGCGTTCTACCGACAACAAATATTTGCTGAAAGTCCGTTGTTTATCAGTATTTCAGATACCCAAGGAAAGGCAGACTATATTTTCTCTATCTTAAAGATTTTACTCTTGAACAGAGATAGACATAAATAAATACAAGTTAATCCATTTAAAGCATAAAATACTTTGGGTGGTGAGCACACAGTGGAACAGACACCTGGTGTGTTATAAAATTGCACAACTGAAACTTAGATCATGTTATTAACCAATGTTACCCCAGTAAATTTAACTTAAAAATAATACTACTAATAATAAATAACATTAAATGTTTAGGTACTACACGCTTCCAAAAGAAAGATAAAAATGGCAACGCACTGGAGACATCTTCGAGAACAGGTGCAAAATATCCTTGCAATGTTTTGTGGAGACTCCACATCCCTGAGACCCATTACCTGCTCTTGCAGTTTACGGATCACGCCCCTCACGCCTTGAGAACTGTGTTCCTGCTCGCCCGTCTCTCTCTCCCCCTTACTCCTCCCTTCTTCTGCCTTGGCAACCTCAGCATCTGCACAGATGAGCCCCCAACAGCCTGGCCTGCAGCCCCCTGAACTGCAATAACTGTGCGCTCCATCCTCGCTCAGCTTCCCACTCTTGTGGTCGTCTCTCAAGACTTTATCTTACCAACAACTGCAAATGCTCCACAGCATTAATTTCCAGCAATCGACTCTCTGACTACTGCGGCCTCTCTTTGTCACTCATTCCTTCCAGGAATTCTCCAGCCCCATTGGGTCCACCCACCCCTGACTGTCCCGTCTCCCTCTTGTCCTCACTCCCCGCCTTATCTGACTGGCATTCCACTGACCATTATCAAAATCGGTTCCCTGCCCATCCCTGACCCTCGCTTCTTCCACCGTACTTTTCTGGAAAAAGAAAAAGCCTGCTTAAATACGATCTTATCACAGACACCTCCCATTACCGCCTGATATACAGGAACACCAGTCCTCCCCCCTTCGCTCGCTGCCCCCTGCCTCTCCCTGACTCTCTTCAGAGAATTTATCACCACCTGACACACATACTTGCTTAAATTATAAACCCTTCAGGACAGAGAGCCAGAGTTCTATGGTGTTCACTGTTATCTTCTCAATCCCTAGGTTAGTGCCATTTAGATACTAAAATCAGTAAGTAAATGATTGTGGGATGATTAAATCTGCTTTAAGATGTATGAATCCAAAGTTCTACAGAAAATCAGAAGACACGCATAGCAGAAACACTGAGCCTCATACATTAACAATATAAGGCAGTACTGGGGCATCGAGAATGATACCTAGCCATCAGTACTTACTTTTTCTATGGACTCCAATGTTTCTGTGTATTTTTCTTCTGTCTGCTTAATTTCGGTTAGGCAGCAACTCCGTATGTCGTTTTCTGGAGATTTCTGCAATTCGAAGTATCAAATTATAATTATTTAATCAACTTCATGTATCAATCTCTCTGGTCGTGACTAGAAGGAGATCAAATTATTGCTGACTTTCCTAAGGTTTCTATTTCTAATAAAACACATGACCAACTGCCTTTTCTCTCTGGCAGAAAGGGGGATGGGGGGAGATGGAGGTGGGCAAAGCAGGGGGACATGCAGATGGAATGGGACTTTGCCAGGGGAGATGGGCACACCATGGAGTGTGCGGATGATGTGTTATTGAGTTGTACACTTGAAACCTGTGTGGTTTTGCAACCCAACATCCCCCCAATAAATCCAATAAAAAATAAAATAAATAACAATGGTTGTATGGTAAAAGGAAAAAATAGCCAAAAGACCAGTGTAGTTATAACTATATACCCATGACTCGTTATTGCATGTGGAGCCATAGAAATGTGGCATTTTTCTACAGGTGGAAACCACCATGGGGAATCTCTGGTCTAATCCTGTCATTTTCCTGGTAAGGAAACCAAGAAACAGAGAATTGTGAGATTGTATTGTTTTGAAAGAACATCTTTCTTGGGAAGCAGATAAATATTCTTTAAATTTGAGGTAGCATCAAATACACATATAATGAGCAAAGGCAAGAAAGGAACCACTCTCCCAGTAGAAGTTACATAAATAATCATATTGAGTCGCCCAATAAACGCTTCCCCAATAAAACACCCAAAGTAACTTCAAAAGCAAGGCAAACGATGGTCCTACTGGCTGGTGCGCCTCCTCCGCCTTCATCAGGTCCTCATAGACCTCGCCGCCTTCATCCTCCCCGTAAACGCAGTCGTAGAAACCTTCCTCGTCCTCCACGTGGGTCTCGCTGCAACACAGGGCACAACGCAAGGGCCATTGTCTACTAGGAAATGCAACAGCCAGAAGCAGCCTGCCTACTGGCTCCTGGTAGGAAACCCAGAGAGAAGACAAAGTGGAACCAGCGGCAGGAGTCAACGGCCTCCCTCACGGCTCCGTCCCTCCTACCAGGAACGATGACCAACAACAACAGGACCCCTGGATGATGGCAGGGACACTAGCGTCCACTGCAGGTTTACCGTGCACAGCATGGCCGTGGGTCACTCGGCAAACATCCCTGTCCGCGTGCCCCCAGACCCGGAATCCACTGTGTTGTCCGGTAGATGTTAGGAAGGGATAAAGACTCAAAGAGAACAGAAAGGCTTGCCCAGGCCCACAAAGCTGGTCCCTGGCAGGCCCAGGATCTAAAACAGAGACTGCCTTACACTCGGAATGCTTTGCTCAGTCTACCGAAGCGCATAATAGGGACAAGACGGTGGGGGCGGAGTTTCAGAGGCTCTAATACGTTACAAATAGTCATTCTAAAGCATCGGGTCTGCTGGGTTGTCACGGCCGACACCTCACGCAGTGCACTCCCTACCCCGTCCAGGGGCAGCCACGGGTCCCGCCTGGGCCACATTCTGCTTTCACCTGTTTCGTTTGTAGTTTGTTTGCAGGGATGGTCCCGAGGCTGCAGCATTTTGAAAGCCATTTAAAATCTGCCGCTGGTCTCTCAGAAGGTGAAAATAATCCCTGTTTTAACAGCTCCCTGAGCACTTACACAGTGCCTGGCTGACTCGTCTTCCCTAAGCCCTTCATGTGAGACTGTGAACCCACTGGGTCCAAGTAGGACACGCTGCCCTGGCCAGGGTGGCACAGCTGGTCGGGGCATCGTCCCGTACACCAAAAGACTGCGGGTTCGATCCCCGATTGGGGTGCATGCGGGAGGCAAATGGTTAATATTTCTCTCTCACACTAATATCTCTCTCCCTTCCCCCCCTCCCTCCTTTGCTCTGTCTCTAAAAACAAGAAAAAAATGTCCTAGGGTGAAATTTTTTAAAAAAAGGAGGAGGAAATGCTGGTCCTACCCATTGCATGGTCTCCTTCAGTTTCTCTTTCCAGCTTCCATTAACTAATAACTCCAAAGAATTGAGATTAATAAATTCAGATGCTTTAGAAGTCTTTATGTCTTTCTAACAAAGACATGCACTCCATCCATGCCACCAGGCCTCAGCCCCTCTCTCAGGCCAGTGCAGACAGGACGTTGTAAATTGACAGGCACAAAAATAAACACTGTAACTGTAAGTATCCCGTGCACCTGGGAGCACTTTTCCAAGCAGGTGCAATCAACAAGTTGTCTGAGTTTCTCGGGAAGGATGATCTGGAGACGCTGGACAGACATGAACTGTCGAGCACCGGGAGAAAGGAAGGGGTGTTAACAGGAGTGATCTGGTGGGGACAGAAGTTCAGGGACCTCTGCACAGAGGTAAACGCTCTCCAGGGTTACCTGTCCACCTGTTACCTGTCCACCCATCCCCCTCCCAACAGACATTACTCAGAACCTACTGCGCGCCCGACTCTGCAGTGCTGAGCACACCCAGGTCAAGAAGGTTCAAGGACACTGTCATGGTCTCGTGTGGAAAACGGCACACACACACAGTTCTGTACAGGAGACAGAGGGGCTGGGTGCAGCCGGTGGGGGCCAAGGGCAGGGGGAGAACAGCCCTGACCAGGGCGGCCAGGGAAGGCTCCCAGAAGACTCTACATCCGCATGTGGTTATCAACATATTCAACAGGGATTTGCAGAATAAACACTAGGTTCCGGGAGCCATGGCTGCAGATGAGGCAGACATCGTGTCTGCCCTCAGAGGGGACCGGTTGAAGGAAGAGGTGAAGGGTGTTTCAGAGAAAGGACACCGATGGGTGCAGAGGCAGAGAGGGGTGCAGAGCCTCACTAGTGAGCAGGGGTGTCCCCCACGGTGTGACCGGGCAAGGGAGGGGAGCCCGGATGGAAGAGTTGGAAGCACAACCAGCAGGAAACTCGGGAGCCGGGCCTTACCGGCACACAGGGGATCGGCAGGGGGTTACAGGAGGTAATCTGCAGGGGTGAGGACACA
Organism: Sturnira hondurensis; assembly: GCF_014824575.4. Taxonomy (NCBI): domain Eukaryota; kingdom Metazoa; phylum Chordata; class Mammalia; order Chiroptera; family Phyllostomidae; genus Sturnira; species Sturnira hondurensis. Next base: position 1,062,880 of record NW_028079430.1, on the reverse strand, counting down.
GGCAGGGGGGCCAGTGAGCCAAGAAATGAAAGACTCAGGGGGAGAGAGATTGGGAGCCACGACCAGACAGGAGGGAAACAGCCTCAGGAGACGGTGTCACCAAGTCAGCCAGGCTTGGTGACGCCCCCGAACCAGGGAGAGAGGGGAGAGGAGGGCAGGCCGCCTGTCGGCTTCCTGCTTTGGAAAACTGGGGAGATGGGGAGTCACATCGACAGTTCCAGAATTTCCGCCCTGAAGGGCGTCGGCAGGCCATCTAGCCAGAGGACAGTTAAACGGCTGGAGCACTTTCTACAGCTCATCAAAGCGCAGGCAAGTCTGACGTGTTCCGGAGGGGGCTGACTGAGATAAGAAATGATGAAGGAGCCCTGGCTGGTGTAGCTCAGTGGATTGAGCATGGGCCTGTGAAGCAAGGGGTCGCAGGTTCGATTCCCAGTTGGGGCACATGCCTGGGGTGCAGGCCAGGTCCCCAGTGGGGGACAGGTGGGAGGCAGCCACACACTGATGTTTCTCTCCCTCTCTTTCTCCTTCCCTCTCCCTCTCTCTAAAAATAAATAAATAAATAGTTTTAAAAAAGAAAGAAATGATGAAGGAACTTCAAAGGGGATCCTGTCGGAGGAAGACAGGCTGTGAAATCCACTTCTCCTGGGTTTCTAATCTCTGCCCTCCTGCCTGTGACCCTGTAAACACCCCCTTCTCCCCTCCGCCTGCCCCCCGCACCCGGCCACAAGAAACCTCATCTCGCCGAAGCCCTGCTTTTGCCTATTTCCCATGAGAGCAGAGAAACACTACGAGTGAATTCTCACAGATTTTTCTCTAAGCATTGCAGGAGTCCCCCCACACACAGAGGCAGCTGCTGGGACAGCCTGGGATTCCTTATTCCATCCCATACGAAAGCTGCTTCTGTGGCCAGCAGTTTGGTCCATAATTTGTGATCTGTGTAAAATAAAGCAGCGGGGAAGGAGGGCTGAGCTGCGATTCTTCACGTGGTCAGTGAATCTACATTTGTTTGCCCGATGTCCAGGCCGATGTACGTGGGCGTGGCTGGCCCCGATCACCAAACCGGGAGAGGAGAGAACGCTACCGTTGCAGCCACAGCCCCGCATCCACCCTGCATCTGCTCCCCTCCACGCAAAGCCACAGGGATCCCCTCCGCAGCAAGGGGCAGGTCCGCGTTGGTTCCCAGGGCTTCCCTTCGGGCAATTCACCCCCAGAAGTCACAGTTAAGTACATGAGCCCACAGAGGTCACAATTAAGCTACGACTGAAAGCCAAGCTGTCAGAGCCAACTCGGAAGCAAGCATTTGCATGACAAACACCACAACTCGGCCGCAAGACCATCAGATGGGCAGCGGAGGGGGACCGCACCCCTCAGCATGAACTGGTATCTCAGAGCGGCCACTTCAGGAGCCCACATCTCCTGCAGACTTAGCTGGGAATGCATCCTCACCAGACTCAACCGACCTCCACAGAACAAGATGCGGGGGGACTATAAAAAATAGTGGGAAGTGACAGCTGGCGGGGTGTAAGAAGGCACATCGTCACAGCACTAGAAATGATACATTCCTCCCAATACTTCAGAGTGACTCGTGGCCAGCAATCCTACAGTCACTTTAGGAAGAGGGTAGCCAGCTCCATGAGACGATCGGCAACTATCTGGCTTAAGATTAGTGAGTCCTTGGAGGTTTGAAGAAGAGAGAAGCAGCCATTCTTAGCACACCATCAACATATATGACTTCGAGGACCACCCAAAAGCCACCTGCCAGGGCCCCGGTGGCTCCGTCAGCCTGCTACTCCCCTGTCCCCCCACGGAGAGTCCTCAGAGAGGCGGGCAGGGCTGCTCTGGGAGTCAGGACACCGTGAGTAAGAGCCCCGGCTCTGGAATGAGAATGGTCTGGTTCAAGTCCTAAGACTACCACGTACTAGTGACGTGACCTTCGGCAAGTTACTTAGCTTTTCCAGATTCAGTGTGTAAAGTAACAACTCTATCACGTGAATCACACAAGATCGTGCATGGGTGGGTCATGGTTAGCAAGAAACAGGCACTTTGCCAGCTCCATGGACTGCATGGCTCTGACCAGAAGCATGAGGCCTGACAAACAGGAGACACTTAAGGCAGCTTTGGCTTATTTGTTCCAAAAACAAATATTTGTTGCAGACCTACTACACACCAGATTCAGGAGTTCTAGGAAGGCAGCCAAGAACAAGGTCAAGTCCCCGGCCTCACCAAGCTGTCCCAACGAGGAGACAGACGACGAGTGAAGCCAACAGAGACTGTGTCAGGCAGCGGTGAGTGCCGTGAAAACACAGAGCAAGGGGTGTGTGGTGGCAGTTTTAGAAGGGAGAGCCAGGAAGGCCTTGCTGGAGAGGGACATCCGAGCAAAGACTTGGATGGCGAGGGGCCGGCCACATGGGCAGTAGGGACAGCGAGGGCGAAGGTCCTGCAGCAAGCCAGCTCGGTGTGCTGGTGTGTGGGGTGGACAACAGGTGACCCTGCACAGGATCTGCACCCCTCTTGGAGGCTGATCCCCTTCAGATCGCGGTTCTCGCAAACACGCCTGGTCTCTGCCCTCAGAGATCCTTGAGGAGCGAGGAGCGCGTTCTACATTTATCATCTGCACGAGTCGCTCCATCAGCAGGAGATGAGGGGCCGACAGGTCCCTTGGCCTCTCCTGACTATTAAATAATAAAGCCCAAACGGGGTCTCTGTTCAGACCAGCGCCATCTAATGAAGCGTCCCTGAGTAACTCCCGCGCACACTGATCTCGCCCGTCCCTGAACCCACGAAGCGTGCACCACCCGTCCTACGGCCCCAGGAGCTGAGTCCACGCTCTGTTGCGTTCCTCAGTTGTTCCTCAGATGTCTAGTTGCGTTTCTCTCTACGATCTCTCCATGCCTTTAAGAGACTCAAAACCTCACATCACGGCAGGGTGTCTCCTTACGTGTCCCAGAGAGTCACCCTCCGTGGGCCACGGGATGGCAACCAAAAGCCAATGGAGTGCGTTTCCTCGTGCTGCTTTCCATCTCGAGTTTGAGGTTGACTCTTATGTACCTTAATCATGAAGCCACGGCCCCTGCCCCCCACGGAGCTATTTTAACACCCACAGTCGCCATGCACAGAGAATGCAAAAACGTTGCCAGAGCCCTGGCTGGTGTAGCTCAGTGGAATGAGCGCGGGCCTGTGAACCACACGATCGCGGTTTGATTCTCTCTGTCAGGGCACATGCCTGGGTTGCAGGCCAGTTCCCAGCAGAGGACTCACATGAGGCAACCATACATTGATATTTCTCTCCCTCTTGCCTTTCCTTCCCTTCCCCTCTAAAGACAAATAAATAAAATCTTAAAAAAAAAAAAAAGTTGCCGGAAATGCCCAACGTACTCGATCAAGTCAGGCAGGGCTTTGTAAACGTCCTCATCGTTGACGAGTTCCTCCGTCGGGAAGGGCCTACAAGGGGGGGAAAGAGAGACAAGGGTGAAAAGCAACTTCTGGGAGGGGCATTTACCTCTCACAAAAGGTGTCATCCTGTCCATGGCCAGCATGGTCAGGCCGGTTGCCGTGTCTGACGCTGCACCTGTCCCCCAGGGAGGCCATGGCACCTGCGGTCCCCATCACTGACCAGTATTTCTGCTGGCCGGTGCAGCCCTCCGAGCACCCGTGGGCCTGCTGCGTGCTGGCCTGCTGCCCACCAGCCACAGCCCTGCAGCTCCCCCCTCACAGTCAGGCCTCCCTGCAACACCAGCCCTTCTCACCACGACTCTGCTCCCATGGGCGAGTGACTGGGCGGCAACCACCCCTGAGAAATATTGGGTAACAACCTGACAGTGAAAATGATTAGGAGACGAAAATGCCATAGAGATATATGATTACTGACATATATATGATTACTGACTCTGATATACTGTCTTCGCTTAGACTTTCAGGGGTTTAAGTTACATATTTTTTCATTTTTCAACTATTGGATAAATGAGTCAGTGGGACCTCAGGGAGAGTAGGGGATTTTCTCTGTCCCCTGGTCAAAGAAAATCACTTTAATTGATCCCTGATTTTAGCCACAGGCTGCCCAGTTTGCCTCAGGCTTCTGGGATATTTTTTATGACATTCACATAATGCTGTAAATCATATCTTTAAAAAATCACAGTAATCATCCTACAGTGCCAAAGTTTTACTCTTTTTTACATGCAGCCAGCACGTCGTATATCATAACAATAAGAGGATCCATCAAAATAACAAATAAGCACTGGGCAATTATGAAATAATTATATTTAATATAAAAAGCAGGTTTTTCACCTTAGTTTATAGATTAATATTTAAGGCATTTGAGATATCTACATTTTTTTCAACTAAGTTAAAATGTGTCAGAAATGCCAAAGTTTCAAAAGCATTTAAAAAACAAATTTAGCCCTGGCTGGTGTAGCTCAGTGGATTGAGCGCGGGCCTGTGAACCAGAGGATCGCGGTTCGATTCCCAGTCAGGGCACATGCCTGGGTTGCAGGCCAGTTCCCAGCAGGCCAACTCCGAGCAGGGGATGCACGAAAGGCAACCATACATTGATGTTTCTCTCCCTCTCCTTCCCCTCTAAAGATAAATAAACAAATAAAATCTTAAAAAAAATAAAAACAAATTTAGACTCTTATACCAGTACAAGTCCACAGTAGAAAATTTTGGAAATGTAGATAAGAATAATTAAAAAGGAAAAAATTCTTCTGATGTATATCCTTTCAGAATCCAAAATACACAAACACACAAAATTAGACTCATGCTATTTCAAAATGTGCTGTTTACATGTAACAACCCAACATATGTGCTGACATGGAAAGAAAGCGTGTATGGAAGAGCAAATTACAAGGTGCTGAACCCTTACCCCACCTACAGACGAATTCTGCAGAAAGCTGCTAAATCCGGAGCCCATTTCTGAGAAAGCGTCTGCAGGGTGTCCTTCCTGAGGTCTCTGTGTTTGTATCCAGGCACTGGGCTGCCCAGCCCAGCGGATCAGCCCTGTGAGACATGCGTGCCCCCCTTCCTCAGAACCTGAATGTGCGCTGTGCATGGAAAAATGGAAGCAGCCGAGGAAGAGGCTCAGGGCACAGCCCCTCATGCCTGGAGACGGAAGAATGGAGCTCCGGGGAAATGAGGTAAAAAACAGAATCCACTCCATTTCCACGCGGGCTGGCTGTGTGGCGATTGAGATTGTTTTTCTTCACTTCTGAAGTTATTGGTAATATAATTTGTATCTGCTCTAACCTAAGTAGGTAGTATTGAAAACAGAAAAGGCCCCACATGATGTATACATCTGTACTTCCCATGCTTTCTGACTGCATAATACTTCACTGCCTGGAGACAGTGTAAGTCATTGTACACATGTCATTTTACATCTGTCTGCCTATTACTCAACCTCCGAAACGTTGTGAGTTATTGTTACAGTCTACAGGAAGTAAATGTATTACAACATCTTTTAAAATACTTAAGCATGTATATTTGTCTTGATGGATCACATGGATAGAAATGTTGGAGGAAGTTTTTTTTAAAAAACAAGAACCATATCAATGACAGTCCCCAGTAAAATGAGAACAATGTGTAGCCGATGTGTCTCATTGAACTCTGTGAGGAAGTGTGTACCTGCTCAGTGAGTCTCAAATGTGTATGGGGCACTTACACGATGCTCGTGTACCAGGCCGTCGTGCATGAATGAGCTGCAGTCCTCGTACACAACGTGCTTTGCCAAAAATAACTGTTCAACAAGCAATTGTTACATTGACCATGAACCACGGAGAAACAAGCTTACCTGATCCCTGTGGCCAACGCTATTGGTGTTCGAGAAAGTCGAGATAATGTTTCTATCACCTGCGAAAAGAAGGAAGTGTTCACTGAACATGTATTTCAGAAAAGATAAGTTTTCCCCTCAAAACAGTAGTTTTACAACCTACTATTATCAATGGCAGCAGAAACATAACTTTGCAGGTGCCAAAGGGGTGCAGAATGGGAAGAGCTGTGCCCGGACCATGTGAACGCCTGGGCTATAACCTGGTGCTTTCATTTGACTTTCTGACTCTAAGGTTAGGAGCCCATCTGGTTTGCATTTGCCCCGTCAGTGAAACAAGGAGTTAGGCTGGGAACCCTCAAGGCCTCGCATCTCTGCTTGCACGGAATCGCAATGTTCCGGTAAAGCTGGACTGCCCCAAACAGGAGCCACCACCGCAGGAGGCTGTTTAAATTTAGGGCAATTAAAAATTTCAAAACAAAAGCTCCTAGCTTCCACTGGCCACACTTCAAGTGCTCAGTAGCCACACAGACATCCAACATTTCCATCATCACAGAAAGTACCACTGGACAGCAAAGTGGTTTAGCACAGGGGCTCTTGAACCACATCACATGGGTTCAAATCCTGCCCTTACCTCTTATCAGCCAAATTACCTTGGACAAACTACTTCTCTGGGCTTCAGTTTTTTTCATCTGGACACAGCATACAGCATACAGTAACCGATTATTAATAATCATAAGATTATCATAAGGATTAAGAAAATAACACATGTAAAATATTTAAATGGTGGCTATGCTTGAACATCTCCAACTCTACAAAAATTATCTTATTCTATCTAATTCTGAGTGTTCTCAGGAAAAAGAGTTTCTTAAATTACCCTTGCTTATCTGTGCCTGTTTCAAAGGCTCCTTTGGAAGATGCCCCCGGCCAGGGTGGCAGAATTGGTGTCTAGCACTTTGGCCCTCCTCCCCACTCGTATCTACCAGCATCTCTTTGAAAGACCTAGTGAGAAGACCACGTGTACTTTTCACATGACAAAAATAAACCAAAATGAAGAAAAGAGCACTGTACAATGATGGGGAAATGATAATGCCCACCCAATGCTTCACTGAATAAAGGTGAACTTTTATTACCATAAAAAATGGAATTAGTGTTGCATACAAATAAACTTTAATTGCAAGCCTTTATGCAATTTCTTCCTGGCTGCACCTTGTTCGACGCTAGATGTAAAAGCAAGAAAGAACCACCCAAGTGGAACGTGATACCAGTCAACTTCCCATAACAAAGATAGAGCAACTTCTGGGGGTCCGTAAATTCAGAAGATTACAAATAAACAATAAGGGCACCAAAACAAACTGACTCAAGATAAAAATTCTCATTTGCTAAAATCCCAAACTTATGCATCACTGAGTGAAAAGTCTAGCCCCTGGAAGGTTCTGGAATAATCTGGGGAGCAGCGCTGAGACTTCTGCGTTACTATATTGTTGGGTTTTTGCACGAGCCTCATGCGGATGTGGCTCCGTGTTAAAGCTGGGAGTGGATTCTGCCTCTGACCCTGCTTGACACTCCCCACTCAATCCAAGAAAATAGCATTGCCATGTATGTTACTCCTGCTGGGATTTACTTTAACAGAAACGTATTCCATTCCTTGGGGAGATTTTCTGTAACAATGACCGGCTCCGACAAGACAAGAATGCCTCTCGGGTTCCTTTGGCCACCAATAACCAGCACTATTCACACCCTGCCCCCCCCGCCCCCCCCAACGCCCAAGTGCCACGGCAAAAGGCTGCAGTTTGGGTTTTTTCCGTATAGTCATCCACCAGATGGAGCCAGACAACAGGGCTATATTACTTCCCTCCTCCATCAAGAGAGTTTATAAAGTACAAACGTTTCTGAACATCTAGAAGCTGAAACCAGCTCCCGTTATTTCTTTCAAGGGAGTATTCATTGCCTCCTGGCCCTTACAAGGACGAAGACACGAGTTCAGAGCAGAGGAGGGTGGCGAGGTAACGCGCAGCCTCTCCTGGAGCAGCTCTCTCTGAGGACGACCCTCGGTTCCCTGTCCATCTGATCGCACATGGAGCCCATCCGTTCTCTCTGAGTTCAGCCAAAGCAAACAGGGGCCGTTTAGCCCACGTCCTGTTTTCAGGGCACCGCGTATTCCGTGCAGGTGGAGCCGTTCAGATTTGGGAGAGACCAGTACACACACTGGTGCCAGGCCCTCTCGCCGCCTGTGCGGGGACCGACCCAGCATCAGAAACACCCACTGAGGAATATTTACAGAAGGAAATGTCCCCAAAGACAGTAGGAAGGCTGTTTCCCCTGAAATGTATTCACGGCTAAATTTATCTCAAAATAAGCTGGAATTATGGACATAACTCCCAGACAGGCGGGCAACTAGTCACAATATTTGCAAGGTTATAGGCCAACGACCAACAACTACCCACCCCACATCACAGGTTATCTTTCTTTACCTGTGTCCACCCCTTGTTGGGTAAGAACTGTGGCATCTGTAAAGCAATGACAGAGGTCCTGGGTGACACACATGAGAGTTAGTGTGGGAGGAAGGAAGGGAGGTGGGCAGGGTGGCCCTCTGCCTCAGGAAGGTGCACTGGACCCAGACAGTGTGAAGGATCATGGGAAATGCTTGGGAAGGAAGACAGCAGGGTCAAAACTGCATTTTTAGAAGGTCACTCAGCAAAGCAAAGGACAATCTTGGTAGGAGGACCTGGGGTATGGACCAGGCACCAGGAGACAGGCAAGAGGGTGTTGGCGATTGTCCAGGTGAGAAATAGGAAGTCTGAGCTGAGATGATGGGCGGGGACAGAGCGAGAGAGGGGCAACAGGTGAGGAGTATTTCGGGTAGTGGCTGGACCCTGCAGAAGGAAGGAGGGCCCGGGACAACCTGGGCGAGCAGTTAAAGCAGTAGAGGTGGCCAGCTCCCCCCTGCCACCCACCGGGAGTCCTCCAGGACGCTCTCAGCAGGAAGCCCTCAGCCCCTCCGTGCCCCGCCCCCCTGCAGCTGACCAGGTACATCCTGAACTCACCACACTGTCCCTGCTGCAGAGCCCTCTGCCCGCCTGCCACCTCCAGTCTGGGCCCTCTGTGTCCCCAGAGGACTTTCCATACCATCACCCTGCCCTAGGCCCTATCACCTTTCATTTGCTGTTTAAAACATTCCAAATGGACTTGTGCTGATTTTGACGAGATGACTCAACACAGTAATACGTAGGACTTGTCCCCACACACCCTGTCCCACCTTCGGCCTACAGAAGACCTGAGCTGAGAATGGCATGTGACCCTGGCAGGTTTTTTTCCTTTTTCTTTACACTTATTATTTCAGCTACTGTGTTCCTATTATACAGATTTTTCTACAACATGCTTGTTTTCATTTAACAATAGCTCGCAGACAGTTGTGTGAACACACAGAGATCTACCTGGTTCATTTTAATGTATAACATTGAATGTATACAACACAATGATTCAGCCATCCTCCAGCCAATGAGCTTTTTCGACGTTCCGCACCTAGAACAATGACGTTAATCACTGTCCTCGCCACAGAGCTTCTCCATTGTGTGCAGGTATTTCCACAGGTAAGGCGCTCAGGTGGGATGAGTAGATCAAAAGGAGTGACCACCACCCTCCCAATGTCTGTGCTCCTGAAGAGTCTGTCAGAACATAACACGGCTTTCTGATGACCTGCTAGTCCGTCTGTCTTTCCCCATCTGACAATGGAAGGGAAATCAAATTGCTTCTTCACTGCTCTGTCCCCTTCTCTGAGCTCAAAGCCAGGCTCACACCCACCACTTAACACAAAAATATTTGTTGCTCAAACAAATGAGGGACTAAGACTTACCCTGCAAAAACTGTTGTGAAGATTAGGAACTGCTGTGTAAAGATACATGAAGGCCTTAGCCTGACCCTCGTGGGGACTGACTAGATCACTGAAGGAAGCCATTGTAAAAATTAAATAGGAAATATGAGAAAGAGATGCCTATCTCTTCAAATCCAAAGATAACACAGGGGCAGACCCTCCCTCCATTAAATGTTTTCACCCTGATGGTGATTTTCATTCTATTTGATCTCTGTTTTATTTCTTCCCTCCCCGCGAGTTTGAAAACCACGAAAAATGTTTTCTGAAACAAGATGGCGACATTGTCCACGATGATCGAAGCTGCCCATTTCGACCTCTCTCTTCATGGGACTTTCCTGCACAGTGTCACCTCTGCTCATGCAGCACCTTAGTGCCGTGGGTGTACTTTGTAGTTAACACCAGTCCGCCATGCGGAAGCCGTGTGTTGTCGCTACTTTGAAGGTCTGGAGTGAAGCAAGCCTGGGCCGGAGAGAGTAACTGGAGGGAACCGTGGGCCCCGCCCACGAGTGCTGGATCCCTGTGGCTTTGTCTCCTCGGTCCTGCGCTCTGAGGGTGCGCCTGGTCTCCCTGACCCAGTGAAAGGTTCTTAAACAGGAAGCTGGACTGAGTTGGAGTTCCTTGGAAGGCTCACTTCCCCAGGAACTCAGGGGTCCACCAGCTTGAGCCCCAAGTTCAAGTCCAGCTTAGCAGTTCAAGACGGGTCTGCAGCACTAAAGCCCCAGAGCCTGAAGTGACCATCTAGCAGGTGCTGCTGGGGCAGGGACCCGGCATCACGGACCCACAGGCTCGGAGCAGGTGCCCTGCTCCGCCGTGGAGGAAAAGCCCAGGCCCCAGAGGATGTACATGGCGGGTGTGGGCCCAGGTGCTGGGTTGAGTAATTCCAACAGAAGGACAAGCCTGAGGACCAGGTCAGGGGCAACCCAGAGACAGCCCAGCAACCCGGGAACACCCTAGGCACCCCAACACCAGATTGTTCCCCTGACAGTGAGGCCCAATCCTACACCCAACCAGACAGCGAGTGTCAGACTGACAACGCGCTTCACCTTGACCTCTCCCAGGAAACCCGCAGCACACTCATTGTCTCCGTTCCCTTTGCAACTCCAACTGCACAGAGTAAACCACCCCATCAGGGCACCGCAGCTGTGGGCCCCTTCTACACACATGTTTTAAGATCTTCCCTGACACTCCTGGTTCCTGCCCTTAAGCACTGTAGAGTGATGCCAGAAAGCAACTCCTGCACCCTCCTCAGGCAAAGCCAAGTGCAGGCAGAGACAGCAAACAAAACGCTACTTCCGCATAGAGAGGCCGTGACCCATGGGAAGTGACTTTCCACCACTCCCAAGCAGGCTGTCTGTGCAGGCAAACAAGGTCGGAGTCACAGTCGCACAGGCCCTGATAACGGTCCTAAATGCAAGTGCTGTTCCGTATGTCTTACTTTCGAGGCCTCAAAAGTAAAGCTCTACAGAGAACATGAGCGTCCTTTCCACAAAGCTATAGACAATTAGGAGTGCAAGCTGGAGACCCCGATGTGCTGGGTTCAAATCCCAGCTCTACCTCTCACTAGCTGGTTTAAGCAGATGTTCTGTGCCTTGTTCTCCCGACTTACAGAAAGAAGATAAAATCGTCACCTAGCGCCCAAGTTGATGGTGAAGTCAGATTAAGGTGAGATGGAACGGATAGACAGATACAACAGATAGATAAATCTGTCTACACTAAATGCACAGATGAATGTCCCACACTTCTGCTATTTCCTGATGGCATCACCGTCACCATCAAAAGTGAAATTACATATATTTCCTCCTCTCAAAAACCCCACCATCTACCAGGAAAGACCATGGAGTGGGAAGTAAAACCCCAGAGTATGGAACAGTCCGTGTCCCGCCCGGAAGGGAGAGCACAGACAACTGTCCCCTCGGCCTGAAGACAGAGCAGGGAAGGCTCCGACGGCTTTTAAGAAGAGGTCACTTGGGCTGCACCCTGACTGGCCGAGGGGGCTTTCCAGACTCTCTGTTGGCAGTTCATCCGCCTGCAGGGGCCCGAGGATGGAGCAGTACCACCCTCCGGCCCCACCCCTGCATCATCGCAACACGCCCCAAGGCAGCGAGAACACTTTCTAAGCAGATTTACAGGCGCTTCACCCTCTGAGAAGCTTTGGAGCTGCCATTTCCTGAATAATATTTTTCCAGTTGGGTTTACAGTGAGTATTTGTCAAGCTCTAAGAGATGAGGTCATTCAGCAAATTTCTTTCTGAACCAGATGTGCCCTTGTCTCAGGGGCGTTTCCACAGCACTGTGGCCCTGTGGTCCCCACCTCCCGGCCCCTGCGCCTGCCCCCGAAGACCCCAGCGGGCACCTTTCCCTCCACCTCGGGCCTCCTATCCCCCCCAGTCCGACTCTCCCTCACCAGGCCAGACACAGGGAAACTCTTTGACCTGAGTTTTCCTTCGCATGCCAGATCTGAATGCTGCCAGCTCACCCTCTGAAATCCATCCCAGATCCCACCCCTCTCCCCCTCCCTCCACCTCCTGCCTCAGTTATCGGAACAGCTTCCAATTTCTTCACAGAGGCTGTAAGACACTTCATAACTGTCGCTCGGGACACACCCGCATCGCCACAACTGCCCCCTTAAAATTCTTAAATGTTACTCCACACACAAAACTCTTCAACCGATCCGACCTGCACACCCAGCCGGCCCAGCCACTCTGTCTCCCATCTGTCCGTCTCCCCACTCGGCCCTACCTGACCACGCGGCCCGCTGTGCCCAGGCAGATTCTGGAACCACACACAGGAATCCTAACCAGAATAAAAAGCACATTGCTACAATCCACAGAGACGGCTTCACATAACAGTTTCCTACTACAGAGCAGGCAGAGAAGAGCACAGGGCTACCTACCAGCAATGCTGACCTTCTCACACCCAGTTAAAGGGCACTGTAAGTAACTTCTCGCGAGGTTTTAACCGTCACCTAGGTCCAAACACCAATGCAGACGAAGCCTGGAACCCACTGGTGCAGGGAGCCATCTGGGAGCATAATTCTTCAGTGAAACATCAGAGCGAATTCAAATACTCAAGCTTCTCCTAAATGCGCACTGGTCTGCGGAAGTGTGTTGGACTTTATGCAAATAACAAGGAATTCAACAATTTGTACACAACTGTAAAAGGAATGGTTTAGTTCTGAAAATGTCATCATATTTGCAAATCGTTCCTCGCCTTTACACAGATGATAGAAACACAGGCTACAAAAGAGACACAGTCTGCAAAGAAGGCGAGGCCATTTTCATAGGTTCACGACCGAGAACAGGGCTCGGACTATGGACCCAGGGGGTGGGGGGGAGCTCGGACCACTTGCTGGACGGGACAGTGTTGGTCATTAATCAGCTCACTGTGGTTCTCGCCCAGCTCACCTCACAGGGACACGTCCCAGGTGTCCATGCAGGGCCAGAGATACAGCTGCTCGTGTGACCTGAAGGACACTTGGGAGGGTTTTGTGTGACTCGGGAGACTTGGAAAATACGATGAAGGTTCCGAGTTGCCCCCAAATCACAGAGCTGGGTCCAAGTCAACGCGTTTCCCGGACCCGTCCCAAGACACTCTCTGGCAAACAGACCTCTGGTTCCTGACGGCATTCCAGATGGCCGTCACCATTTTAAAGGGGGAGACCACAGACCCCATGAGCAAAAGGGCGACCCAGGAATGAGGGGCCTGGCCGACAGCCTGGAGACGCCCACCCCGAGCCCGGCCCCAGGACGACTCCCAGGGAACAAGGGAGTGTCAGCAAGCCGTGCTCAGGTTTCCAACCACGCACCAGACACCACGCCTTCGCCCGTAGGACTGGGGGAACCAACAGTGTCCCTTGGGCGGCTCTTTGCTCTGGCCGGTTGGGGAACGCTGGTCATTTCCTGCCGCTCCAGAGCACTCGCTTTCACACCTGCCTGGACAGTCAAAAAGCAGGAAAACTAACTCTTTATGATGCTCAGAGACAGCTTGTAGACCAGTGCAGATAGAAGAAATATGTGAGCCACACACAACACTGTAAAATTCCAAGGAGCCGTGTGAAAAAATAAAATAAAAAGAAGTGACATTTCTATTATCTTATCAAATTCAATCGATCTAATAACATTATTTCAATATGTCATTAGCCCTGGCTGGGGTGGCTCAGTTGGTTGGAGCGTCGTCCTGTACACCAAAAGGTTGTGGGTTCAATTCCCAGTCAGGGAACATACTGAGGTTGCGGTTTGGTCCCCAGCCCAGATCCACACACGCAATCCACAGTGTGACCGTGTACAGGAGGCAACCAACGATGCTTCTCTCTCACATTAGTCTTTCTCTCTCTCTAAACCAAATTGCAATGAAAAAGTGTCCTCAGGTAAGGATCAAAAAAGAAATGCAGTCCACACACAGATCAAGGCATTTGACATTTTACTTCTTCAGTATCTGACGTGCACCTTACAGGTTCCGCTTGACTGACTGGGACGAGGCACACTTTGAGTGCTCCACAGCCACAGGCAGCTTCACGGCTGCCGTAGTGCACGGCGCAAGCACAGACCAAGAAGGGAAGGACGGTGAGAAAGGCAACAGATGCGCAGTGAGGGGGAGACGGGGTCCCGAACACACGGACTGTTCACTAATACAGCCACCCCCTGGTGAGCCCTCTCTCCCTGAGACCTTCTGCCATTTCTCTCCCTGTGCCTGGTGAGAGATCACTTGTCCCCTTGCGATCCACTAGAGCTGTGGATCACAAGGGGACAAGTGAGCGACACGCACAAAGCAGAGCAAAAGTTTAGAGATGAGGACGGGGGGCTCCTGGGTCGGGAGTGTGAACTGGGGGTGAAGAGGGCAGGTGGAGGCGGGTTTCCACGCCGAGGGGCCAGAGAGGCCTTCGAGCTCGAGAACGAAGGGTCAGAAAGCAGGATGTTCAGAATCGGCGGCTGCCCAGGAGAGTTCAGAGGACGCAGCCCGAATCCAGCCCCACCCTGAGCACCGAGTGGATTTGAGGGGCGGTAAAGGAGATGGGGATGACAAGCACCCTGAGAAAGGGGTCAATCCAAGCTGTGCACAAACGGATGTGCGGAAGCCCAGAGGGGCCGGTCCGTCTGCCTCAGGCAACCCTGGGAAGCCTGGTCGGGCTGGAGTCCATCGCAGTGGCAGAGGCATCAGACGGAGGACTCGGTCCACGTGTCATTCAGCAATGTGACTCTGCTCCAGTGGGGACCACAGACAGCCCTGGTGGGCAACAGCTGACCCAGAACTGCTGAGAGCCGCAGACATCCCTGGGAGTGGATGTCTCACCCCAGGGCTGCCGCCCCGACCCCGTGTCGGGCAGGACCCAGAGGTGGGGGGCTGGCCCAGAAATAGCCCGGCCTCCAACTGAGGCCTCTGAGGGGTCTGTGCTGGGGGCGTGTGTCGGCACTAACGGAATCAGCCGTCTGTGAAACTGTATTTGTTTCGTGGCCTCTTCCTTCATCTTGCTTTTCCGCCTCACGGCCTCCCCCGAGGCTCACGCGTGACCACAACCCAGAAAGTCTGCCTTCCCACCGAAATCACAGTGGATTTCATTNGCCCGAACCCAGCCCCACCCTGAGCACCGAGTGGATTTGAGGGGTGGTAAAGGAGATGGGGATGACAAGCACCCTGAGAAAGGGGTCAATCCGAGCTGTGCACAAACGGATGTGCGGAAGCCCAGAGGGGCCGGTCTGTCTGCCTCAGGCAACCCTGGGAAGCCTGGTCGGGCTGGAGTCCATCGCACAGTGGCAGAGGCATCAGACGGAGGACTCGGTCCACGTGTCATTCAGCAATGTGACTCTGCTCCAGTGGGGACCACAGACAGCCCTGGTGGACAACAGCTGACCCAGAACTGCTGAGAGCCGCAGACATCCCTGGGAGTGGATGTCTCACCCCAGGGCTGCCGCCCCGACCCCGTGTCGGGCAGGACCCAGAGGTGGGGGGCTGGCCCAGAAATAGCCCGGCCTCCAACTGAGGCCTCTGAGGGGTCTGTGCTGGGGGCGTGTGTCGGCACTAACGGAATCAGCCGTCTGTGAAACTGTATTTGTTTCGTGGCCTCTTCCTTCATCTTGCTTTTCCGCCTCACGGCCTCCCCCGAGGCTCACGCGTGACCACAACCCAGAAAGTCTGCCTTCCCACCGAAATCACAGTGGATTTCATTAGTTTTTTGAAATCCTTTTTAAACTTTAAGACAATTCAAACGTCAAGAAAAAAGCTGAAGATGTACTTTCCAGTTTGATATTTACATTTCACTTTGAGATCCCCTTCCCTCTTTCTTTCCAGGTGTTTGGTTTTCTCTCCAGGAGTAACTGGGGCTGAATGGGTTAAGCAGCGGGGTTTTTTTTTTTTTCAACTTTTTTTATTTAATTATTTTTCAAGTACAGTTTTCTGTCTATTATTCCCATCCCATCCCACCCCCCATCCTCTCCCCTCCCTCCCATTTCCACCCTTCTCAGTTGTTGTCCATGTATCCTTTATATAGGTTCCTCTAAATCCCTCCCTTATTTCCCCTGAAATTCCCTCCCCTCTCCCCTCTGGTCACTGTCAGCCTGTTCTCTATTTCAGTGTCTTTGGTTATATTTTGCTTGCTTGTTTGTTTTGTTGTTTAGCCTCCTGTTAGAGGTGAGATCATATGGTATTTGTCCTTCAACACCTGGCTTATTTCACTCAGCATAATGCTTTCCAGTTCCATCCATGTTGTAAGCAGCGGTTTTTGAAGCTGTGTAACTGACAGTCTCTGCTGCTTCAGAAATCCCGTTGCTGCGTGGCCTTGCTGCCCTGGAAGACTTCCTTTTCTGGAACTCGGGTATTTTGCAACGGGCAAGGGGGAACTCTTCAGTTGCTACCTCCTCGGGTGTCTGCGGTTAATCCAGGCCAATCTGAGTGGCCCTTGAGGGTCTGGAATTTACCGTGAACTGGCAGAGATAACCTCCCCTTTAAGGCTGCAGAGACACCCCTCAGTTCTCGTGGGCACCATGACCCCCTGAAAACGTGTGGGGCCACACCCTGATGCTCCCTGTTCCGAGTCTTTCCATCTGACATTTCCTTTCAGCTCAGCTGCCGATAGAGCATTTTGCCAGGAAAAATCAGCACAGTTTCTTCATGAGACAAAAAGCAAGGGGGGGGAAGGAGTCACTAGCCCTGGCTGGGTGGCTCCGTTGGCTGGAGCGTCGTCCCGTACCTAGGTCATCAGGGCACACGCCTGGGTTGGGGGTTTGGGCCCCTCCCTCTGTCAGGGTGTGGACGCACCGATCAGTGTTTCTCCCTCACATCCACGTGTGTGTGTCTCTCTAAAACCAATAAACATACCCTCAGGTGAAGATTTAAAAAAAAAAGGAGAGTTACTAAGGCTCAAAACTCTCCCATCAGAGGCGTTTGGGAGCCAGCAGCCCCCTCTACAGAAGCTGTGTCTCAGCCACGCTTCCCAGCCGACCTCCGAAAACAGACTTCGACCAGGACACAGACACGGGCTACACCGGACGCAGGCCGCCCCACTGCCGGACAGCCAGTGTGCCTCCGGAGGCTTCCAGGAGTAGAAAAGATACTGTGACTGAGACAACATCTGCACGTAAATGAAATCACCACGTGACTCAGTAGGTCACACCTGTGCACCCTGGCCACGGTGGCATCCGTCAGGTACCTCCTGACGTCAAAATCCCTGGGGCGCAGGGAGTGACGAGGTGCCCTGGGCGGAGAGGGCAGGCTGGCTCCACCCTTCGCTGGACTCTGTGCAACTGCAGACCATGGTCTAATAACTGTTTCGATACCGTTGTCTGTTCTCTTATTATCTTTTGTCCGAAACACCGCCAATAAAGGAGGACCCTGTCAACACGCGGCATATTTAAGAGGTTTTAAAACCTCAATGATCTTTTAAAAGATTGTTTCCCCCACAGAATACTTGATAACAACCCGAATGCAGCGGACAAAACGCCCCCACGGCGGCCCTGACTAAAACATTTGTATCAGTTATCCAATCTGCCTTCAGTCACGGCTCTCTCAACACTAAGAAAGAGGAAGCCTGAGCTGACGCAAAGAGGCCTCCATGAAGCAGGGCATTCACTTCCTTCCGATTTCTCCAAAGAGACGTTTGCATGAAATGTCTCAAAGCAGCTGTGTTGCGCTCATAAGGAAGTAAAGAACTGAAATGCTCATGAAGTTCCCGACCCCTCAAATCCCCGGTCCTCACCTCGTTCCTAATGCCTGTCCCATCAAACCCTCACTCTCAGGGTCGAAGCTGGGGTGAAAATTCAAGAATGGGGTCATTGGGTAAAAAAAAAAAAAAAGGATAAAAACAAACAAAACAGGAAAGCCTCGTGTTGTTCTTTTCAGATCATATCAAAAAGTCCCTGGTATTGATTGGCTCGGGTGGTTGGAGCTTTGTCCCATGCACCTAAGGTTGGGAGTTCAATTCCCAGTCAGGGCCCGTACGTAGGCTGCGGGTTCTATCCCCGGTCGGGGCGGGTGCAGGAGGCAACAGAACAGATCGTTGCCTCGCATCAGTGTTTCTCTCTGTGTCTCTCTGTCTCTCCCCACCCCCCCCTTCCTTTCTCTCTTAAAATCAATTTAAAATCAGATCATCAGGTACCAGGCATCAAAGGGCGCATCACAGTGGCTCTTACAAAATGGCCCTGTCACTATGACTACGTCAGAACATCATGCCACCAGCCTGGGGCTGCCGTGAGTGAGTCTGGTTCCAGCTGTGAGTCACAGGGGGGACCATGGACAGACCGTGTGGCTTCCCCAGGTCTCAGGCCCTCGTCAGGAAAACGCTGGGCTGCCTGGCTCTGCAACCTGGGCTCTGCTGGGCTGCAGACAGTGAGCCAGCAGTGGCCCAGCCCCGCCCCTTATTTCCGTGGGGATCAGTTCTCTTAAAGACACAGGCACTGCACCATCCGCACGTGTTCTATAAGGTGACGAGACAATTCAGTGGGAAGGCTCCGTGTGTGTTTCCTACTAATGTACAAATATTAGATTCCCTCAGTATATGATATGCATGAGATATGACCACTGACTCCTTCAATAAGCATATGAATCTTTTCAGACTAAATAAAAATCAAAGATTTATTAAGAGAGCACCTTACATTTTTATGCAAAAAAACACACACAAACACTTCACAAAATAAATTCCTGGGAACCATGGAAGTTGATAGTTTTTGCATTAGTCTGACCAGTGGAGCTCAAAAAAAAGAAACATGTGCTGTTGTTAAGAAAAAAAATCACAAGTATATTTATACAAACTGACTGTATAAAAACTTGTGTTATAAGTGCATCCTGATTAAATCTTTTTGCCACCAATTTACTTGATTCATTTTTCTTCCCTTCTCCTCAAAATATTACATCATTTAATTAAATCAAGTTTAGCTGCTTTCGGGTTCTGAGGAGTAAAATCATTTTAAAAGATAAGTGAAAAAAATACATAGTATAACTTCAGGAAAGAATAATAAAAGCCTTAAAATTACTGTGCTCGAAGGTACTAATTTTCATATGATCATTATCGGCCCCATTGTGCACAGCTCACAGCGTCAGGCATTCTACCAAGACCTGTGGGGAAGAAACGGCCTTGGAGGAATTGCGGGGTTGTGATTTCTAACCCGGTCTAATAGTCTGGGGGATCCACACCTGTCACTTTGGCTCTCTTGTGACACTCTCTTGCCCATTAGTAATTCCCAATCATGGAGAAGTTACTATTTTGTTAGCTTTCGCTTCATCCCTGCTTTATAAACATTTACCGAACATCTGCCCTGGCCATCAGTTCCCCCAGGTGTCAGGGAACAAAAAGTTCCTCACCCCAGGGAAAAGAGAGGGATGTGTGAACAGAACATCACAATCAGATGCTAAGGGCCGAGAACAAGGTAGTCGCTGGGCTCGGAAAGGACAAGAGGGTCAAGACCAAGGGGAGCTGGGAGTCGGGGCAGTTTTCCAAAGCGTCACCCAGGAATAAAGCTGTTAAGGGTGACAAGAGATGTGTCCCGCGGACAAAGTGGCGAATGACGATCCAGATGGAAACACGGCGGGGACAGAGAGCAGCGTGGGAAAGCAATGCCGCACCCCCACAACCCCACAGCCTCCAGGCCGGGTGACAGGGAGTGGAGAATCAGAGAGAGGGAAGAGCGAGGCAAAGTCTTTTTTTGTAACCTTTGCCTGTGTAGAGAATGGTCGTTCTCAATCCCAAGCCTTATCCCTCATCAGTGGTCCCTGGAGGACTTGTGAAAACCCAGATCGCTGGGCCCCACCTGCAGCGCTTCCAGCTCGGCCGGTGGGGGGATGGGAGGGAGGGCTGAGAACCCGCATCCTGAGATGCTGCTGATGCTGTCGGTGTGGGGACCACACGCCATGAACCACTGATGTAGATGGAGAACATGTGAGATGAACGCAAAAGCATCGTTTTAAAACATATCCCCTTTGGGCTTTCCCCTCAAAACTAACCTACATATGTTCTTCATTAAATACAATGAAAAGTAACTATATACCAACTGGTTCAACGGATGTAAATAATCCTGTGGAAGGGGCACAGAGCCGCAAAGGAAAATTCTAAGGAACACATTTCTAAGCATTTTCTTCAATCCCCCTGTGTGAGGCCTCTGGCCCACCCACTGGCCCCATCAGAGGAAGAGGTCCCCCTAGAAATAAGACGGCACTCTCAGACCGACGTGGTCCCTGGTCCCCAGCCCGATGGCGGCCCGTGCGTCCAACAAACAGGGCACTCAAGGGCGCCCAGGGGACCACCACCGACGGCAGCTATCCTGGAAGTACAACTGCTATGGAACGTTACTTCCGTTTTTATCTATTTCTATATAGGTTAAAGTTTTCCTTCCAGGTGTTCAAAAACTTTTACTCTCAGAAGAAAACTTTGTTCTCTTCTGAGAGAAGAAGTTTATAAATTATAAACAGCGAACCACTTGACTAACTGGAAATCCTCTTGGGAATATCACGCAGAACCCCAAAAGCAGGGCCAGCTCCTGGCAGTAAAACCTTAAGCCACCATGTAAGTAACTCACAGGTGTTTCAGAATCGTATGACAAACAGAAATGGTTTTCAAACTTTTTTATGGCTCTATGGAGCCAACCTTTGAGTCAGAACAGCATCAGATGTCCAAACCTTAAAACTACAGGAGAGAGCTGATGGGGGGGAGGGGGGGAGTGACAATGTGGAGGCCAGACCCAGAAATTCTTTGAGGAACAGCAAGCTTACCGTCCCTTGCAATAACTGCAGTATTTTAAAAGAGTACTTTGTATTTAGCGAAGTTCTGTATTTTACTTCAAGTTACATCATATTTGTGCCTTGGAAAATCTATCGGCACATGTTAAAAAGTCAATTCATTGTGAGAAATGTCCTGATTCAAAATCAATTTCTTTATTTGCCTTGTGTATTTTTGGTATTCATGCACCAAAAAAGGAAAAAGACGTCAGATTCTGTTAGACTGAAAAAAATCTAAAATTTAAGTAAGACAATATGGTCTCCAATGTTCCCCCATTTAATGTTTTCATATCCAAATTTGTTAGAATGGTGACAGAACTAAGTGTAAACCAACTCACCAAAAAAAAAAAAAAAAGGTAGGGAGAGATCACCTGGCATAAATTAGACTAATAGGTAAATTCATATAGTAACTTACTTTCCACCAATAATTTCTTAATGTTCTCAGCCCCTGGGGGTGGGAATGTACTTTGGAATGTCTGGCACAATTTTCCCTGCTGTGAAAATGCTAATATTTCTCATTTGAATCCTATGTAAAAAGCAGGAGAAGCAATCCGAACCCCCCACTGTATTTTTTTCTCCGAATGAGGTTTCTCTCATTCAGACACTCAGGCCAAACCCAATATAACCACGAAGGCTCAAGGACACAGCAGATTTTATTCTCAGGTGCTCACCGCTGCCCAAAAAAGGACTGACTACTTTGAAGCCATGGAAACTCTTGGTTTCTAAGTGTCAAAATCACCACTTCAAGACAGTCGTTTTCTGAGAAAGATGAGTTCGGTGCAAATGTTGAGGCTTCCTTCTCGATAGTTTCTCAGATAGTTCATTTCACATAGATACTTGGCTGGGGGGAGGGGGGGGCGCTCGAAGCTCCAGCCTCTGCCTTCCCACTGCAGCCAGACTCCACAGTCAGAACTTGACTCCACCTCGCTCCCTGTCTTGGACACTGTTACTAATCCCTACACTGAAAGCCAGTCTGACTCATCCTCTACCATTATATATGGAAACAGGGCTTCTAAGTAGACTTGATTCTGCAGCACACAGTAGGCCTGCTGGTCCAAGGGAAGAGGCAGGAGGAAGGGTAGGGTAACAGTGGCCCAAGGTCGCTGCACAAGACCTTGTACATAAGGCCCACAGTAAATCCCTGGGAAGAGCGCCCCCTAGTGCCAAGTGGTGCACAACTGTCATGGCAGCCTAGCCCCAGTATCCTTCATACTCTCCCTAAGCTCTACAAACACAGGAGGCCAAGAAGATGCTAACAATCCATGTAAACCCTCAGCCCTTTGACTCGGCCTTGAAAAAGCACTAAATGGAACTCGACTCCAAAGAAATGTTTCTTTAAAAGCGACCGAAGTAGCTTGTTGGATTTTCTTCTTCCTCTTTCGTAGTGAACGGGGCAACATATTTCCATGTCCGAGACAGCGGGAACGGAAACTGAGCCGTGTCCCTGCCGCTCCCCTGAAGAAAGGTGCGTCGACCATAAGGCGCATGCGCCGGGGGCTCGCCACTTACAGGGAGGTAGCACTCGGATAATCCTGGCTACTCTCACCCCCTTAATGAACGATGGAGACTGACTGCTGAATCCAAGGGCTTGTTTCGAAAAACGCTTTCAACGTAGGGATCTGGTTAGGTCTCAAAACGGAGATATTTTACACAGCGTCCTGGGAGACTTAGCTGACGGGATTTCTCTCTCTTGCTGCTAAAATGTGCGTTTTAGCTGCACATGGCACGCATGTGGACTGTGATGGTAACACTCGGAAAGTGCTCACAAGGGCCGCTGTGGCACATGCTGGGCCTGAGAAAGTGCTTTTATGAAAAGCGATTAGGAGGGGAAAAAACAGACGAAAGCAGTGAATGTGCGCAAATTAGCAAAATTCCAAACAGCCACATCCTTTTTCAAATTGCTTTTAAAACACTAAACAGCATTTTCTTCCAATATAGTATTTTGTCAGCATGTGTTTTTTCGAGAGTTACTGGGAGAAGGGGGAGTACACTCAGTGTACAAACTGAGACGCGTTCTGCCACTTTAATTCAGTGGGGGGTCACTTCTGGCCCTTGATCTCCAGCCTCAGTGAGGACACGCTGAGACCCAAAGCCCCACGAATGACCAGCTGTCCCCACAAGTCATCCCCAATTTCAAAACCCTAAGATATGGAACGTGAGAGGCCCCAGACCGGTTCCCAACTCAGATTTTGCCCCAGTGACCCAAAGCACACTTTTTTCCTCAATATATAATAGTATTTGGGGGCTATACTTTCAAGTTCACAGTACTCTATCTCACAGTAAGTATTTCACAGTAAAAGGCTACAACCCATTTAATCAACACCCTGTTGTTAAATACATGAGGCTTTCTGCCAACTTCTCACAGTCACAATGATAACAATTACTTTCGTGTCTAACTGTTTTCTCATGTAGGAATGGGAAAAAAGCGAACCACTTGACTAACTGGAAATCCTCTTGGGAATATCACACAGAACCCCAAAAGCAGGGCCAGCTCCTGGCAGTAAAACCTTAAGCCACCATGTAAGTAACTCACAGGTGTTTCAGAATCGTATGACAAACAGAAATGGTTTTCAAACTTTTTTTATGCTGTATGGAGCCAGCCTTTGCGTCAGAACAGCATCAGAAGTCCAAACCTTAAAACTACAGGAGAGAGCTGATGGGGGGGAGGGGGGAGTGACAACGTGGAGGCCAGACCCAGAATTTCTTTGAGGAACAGCAGGCTTTGGAGAGGGTGGGGGTGGGGTAGGGGTGGCTTCCCACCTTGGCTACCCCTTGAAACTGCCAACAAGAAACCTCTCCGGGACTGGAAGGGAAAGGGTGCAATGAGTGAAACTGAAAAAAAAAAAGGAAAATCTGACCCTGAAATTCCTACAGAAATCAAGGGACCCCAAATAATCAAACAATCTTGGAAAAGAACAAATTTGGAGGACACACACTCCTGATTCCAGTTCTCACTACAAAGTATCAGTCATCGAAACTATGGTAATGGCATAAGAATAAACATATAGACCCAGTGGAACGTAACTAAAAAAAGCCCAGAAATAAGCCTTTATGGACATCCTGAACTAATTTTCAACAAGGGTGCCAAGCCAGGGCCATTCTATGGGGAAGAACAGTCTCTCCAGTAAATGATGCTGGGACACCTGGACTCAACATGCAACAGAATGACACTGGACCCTTACCTCACACCACATGCAAATGAACTCCGAATGGATCAAGGGCTTCAACAGAAGAACTAAAACCAAGAAACTCTTAGAAGAAGACATATGGGCATATCATTACCTGTAATTTGGCAACTAGTATGACACCAAAAAAAAAAAAAACCAACCATGAGCAAAAGAAAGAATAAACTAGACTTCATCAAAATTAAAAACTTTTGTGCATCAAATGACACTATAAAGAGCAAAAAAGAAAATATGTAGGATGGTAGAAAACATCTGCA
Source organism: Sturnira hondurensis (assembly GCF_014824575.4). NCBI lineage: Eukaryota > Metazoa > Chordata > Mammalia > Chiroptera > Phyllostomidae > Sturnira > Sturnira hondurensis. The sequence goes on along the minus strand of NW_028079430.1, from coordinate 1,038,611 downwards.
AATTATGTGTTTGATAAGGGTCAACCCTCCAGAATATATAAAAAAATTCTTACAACTCCACAACAAAAAAGATAAACCACCCAATTAAAAAATGTGCAAAGGGACTTGAATAGACGTTTCTCCAAAAAGATGTACAAATGGCCAACAAGCACATGCAAAAATACTCCACACCTTTCGTCATCAGGGAAACGCAAACCAAACCCATGATGAGATACTTCATACCCAATAAGATGGCTACTGTTTTTTTGTTAAACATAGGAGTTGAACAAGACATAGAGAAATAGGAACCTCTGGATATCACTTCCAAGAATGTAAACTGGGGCAGCTACTGTGAAAAGCAATACATCAAAAATTTAAACAGAATCCCATACGACCGGCAACATCATGGCCATGGCCATGGCTGGGCGTGTAACTGAGAGAACTGAACATAGGCACAGAAATCCCTGTACACAGCAGAACTACTCACGATGGCTAATAGGGGAAGCAACCCAAGTGGCCAACAACACAGAAATGGGGAGACAAGTCAATGGGTAGATGAAGAAATATTGGCCCACGTGTCTATTTATTTCCTGATGGCGAGGCCCTAACGGTGAAGTTCCAGGGCCAAAGGGCAGGAAACTGTTAGAGCCCCCATGCATATGGCTAAACTGTGGACTCCTTTCTTATAACTTCCCTACAAAGACGCTATTCCAAATGGCACCCAAGGGTGCAAGAAACCTGCCCAGGGGGAAGGAGGCTGCTGGACTATGAGACGGCACCTTGGAATTCTACCCAGTGTTCCCAGGGGCCCTCGTGTTTTCCTCCCCCTTGAAGCGATTCTTGTGTTATTCTTGGCGACTGAACCATAAGCAAAACCTTAGAGTTCCTTTCTTACTAGAATTTCTAGAAGGTTTCCTTTGTCCACTATCCATTCAGCAATGCATTGAGGTTACTATAATTAGACATAACTGGAGACTCTGGAAAATCAACACTCTACTTAGCTCCCAGTGAAAAGAAGAACACGGAGAAACTTTCTCACGTGTGGGCGGGGAGAGATCTCATGGGCGGGGAGAGATCTCGTGTGTAGGGCAAAGTGAGCGGGGCTGGGTCAGCACGATGGGACGCTACGCTCAGAACCTGGATCGGGGCCCTTACTACGTCCCTGGTGCAAGCAGCCAAGTCAAACCACACTGTATCAGCACCTGTGACGTGCAAGACCTCATTCTAAATAGTATCAAAGGGCCCAGAAAAATACATTCAAAATGCACTGAAAATGGAAAGACATGTGTAGGCGACATTCCAAAACAGCAACAGAAACTCAGTCCTCAGTGGCACGAACCTGTGTGATCAGGGCAGAGTACAATCCATTTTCGTGGGCAAATCTCATTTCACCACACGCCTTAGACTACACCGCACTTGCGCTGAAATGACCCAAACCTTCTGAAATTGAGCGTCACAGAAATAATTTACGAAACGCCCTCTTGTTTTTTGTGCGTGATAGCGAAGAACATTTTTGGTGACATTCTAAATGGTGTGGATTTCCCAGAGACGTGCTGCTGGAACAGTTGAGAGAATATTCGCGCTACAGCATCATTCACTGGAGAATGGCAATAAAAACAACACATTTCCAACTACAAATATTGGCAGGCGTTTATAGTTTAAGAAAGAGCACATTTCCTGGAAGAGTGTCTCCCCTTTTAACAGACATCTGGCCACATGAGAAACAGCTGAGCAATGGCAGCTGTCAGGGCAAAGCCTGGGGACACAGGTTCCAACCGGCCCCGCCTGAACTGTGGTTCTCTGCCCGAACCCAAGCTTCAACCTTTGGGGTCCGGCAGCCACCACAGAGGCGCAGCTGCCACGCAGACACCCCCGGCCTTGCCGGGGAGCCATCTCCTGGGCACCAGCACACTTCCTGCCCCATCCGAGCCCCAGGAGACCACTGGGCGAGGAGGGCAGAGGAGAAACCCACCAGAGGGGGTGGCAGGGGCTGTGTGCTCCTCGGACCCTGAGGAGCACGAAGGTCTTCACACAGGGAGCGAGCGAGTCACACTCCCTGTCACGCCTTCCATTGCACACTCTGTTTTCATCTGGAACTAAAGAAATTGTGATGGTTTTTTTTAAAAATTGGCATCACCCCAGGAAATTTTTAATTTCATGAAAATTCATAAACTATAGTCTCATTTGAATGTTGCTTTGATCGTTCTAAGACAAGACTGAAAAAATTTTTTTAATGATTTGGGCTTTTTCCAGTGAGTGTAGCTCTGGGGTATTTTTCCACTCAGGGCACATTCTTATCTTTCTATCCAAACATAATCACCCAACAGGTGACTGTGTCACGGCAAGGCTGCAGACACATTTTTTCCACCCGTCCAGGATGTCCTGAGGTCACCCCCCACCCAGCAGTCAGAAGGCAGCAGGGAAATGGAGAAAAACAGGAATTTTGGGCAAGAGGATCAGCCATCAGGGAGGGAAGACGGCGGTGAGGCGAAGGGGCAGGGGGAGCCACAAAGAGGAGAGGAAATTAAAAGAAAAAGAAAGGAAATTGAGCTCGGGCCTGCGAACCACACGATCGAGGTTCGATTCCCAGTCAGGGCACATGCCTGAGTTGCAGGCCAGTTCCCAGCAGGGGACTCACGAGAGGCAACCATACATTGATATTTCTCTCCTTCTCTCCTTCCCTTCTCCTCTAAAGATAAATAAGTAAAATATTTTTAAAAAGAAGAAGAAAGGAAAACATGTAAAAAGTCCAAGAGTCATCCTAAGACGCAGGACATCAGGGGTTCAGAGACAGGATTCTCAAAAAGGTCCTCTCTTCTCAGGAACGTGGCCAATTCAACTTCTCCCAGCCCTTGCCTCACTCGTGACCGGGTTCTGAATCAGGAGACTACTTTGCTGTCTCCTAGGACAGACCTCGAAGGCCACCTAGGGAAGAGGGGGAAATAAAATGGACAAACTCGGGCTCGCTTTTCCTTTTTGAAACTTACTCCACACTCGGACTACAAGGTCTTCATCCTCCCTGAGCTGTTTGGAAGGGGAGCGAACGTCCTGAAGTGGCTCCTCATGCAGGGCTGCCCCAGACTCGTCCTACGCCTCGGGCCCTTGATGACGGGGGACAAGGGAATGGGGAGCCTGACCGTCGGCCCCCACATGGGCTCTGATGCTGAGCGTGCCGGGCGCCCTACACGGAGAGGTCGGTCAGCTGCCATCTGATTTGAAGACAGGATGACATTTGGGAAGAACCTCTCACGGGAAGGCCAACCAGAGAAAAATCTGGCCAGACAGAAACACAGATTGGACAAACCACAATAACTGGAGCGACAGAGAGGCACAACGGAAACAGTGCTCGTGGAATTAGGCAACAATGAGAGATAGTTCCAAGGGGGCAGGGGGAGCCGGAGTCGGAGAGACGAGGGGGAGAGATCCCTGACCCACACCAGGGTTCCCACCCCCAGGGGTGGGCCTGACCCTGACCGACAAGCATCAGTAGGACTTGGAGCTAATCGGTTCCACGAGGTGACTCAGAGAACATGCCAAAGGTTACAGCCCAGGGAGTGAAAAATCCCCTCTCAGTTTTCTTATTATAACATGGAAAAGAAATCCTATCCTATAAAAGATGAATTACAGTCATATCTCGGTATTCATCGGCTTCGAAACTCGTCACATCCTGTACTTGACACACTTTGAAAAGTATAAAACATGTTTTGAGACTCGGCACTTGCTCGGGACTCGCGTGCGTCGCCACGCTGCCCGCCAGGAGAAAACGCTTCGTCATTCGGTCCTCGTCATTTTCCGCTCTGGCCACAAGCTGCGGAACGAATTAACGAGGAGCACCGAGGTACCACTGCATCGTCCTCGCGTGACTGGATGCCACAGGGTCTGCCACTGTCTCTGGCTGCTATGCATCTGAATCACCTGCTTAGGCTGGGAGGAGACCTACGTCTCAGGAGAAAGAACCCACCTCCTACGCCAAAAATAAAAACGCCCCATACTGACACCCCAGCCTCCACGGCACCCGGGTCTGGGCGCACGAGCTGCATTCTGCCCCTCAGCTACACCAGACCCTGACTTGAACTTGGAAGCAGGGACTGGGAAGAGGCATGGTGGGTAGTGGACACACTGCTGTGGCAGCTGGTGGCACCACCTAAGTCGGGGTTTCGGCGGCAGCTGCTGGAGGTCAGGACACATGGCCAGAGGCGAGGACAGTGCCCCGCCCAGGGCTCACCACTTAAGTTCAACAGCTGGATTCTCGGCCCACTCCGGGCCGCCTGGTTCTGAGGACCTCCCCCCCCCACCCCCGCAAGCTGCCGTGTGAGCCTCGCCCTGTGCTGAGATACTTCCTTCCCATCCAAATCAGCTCACACCTCAGAATCCTCAGGGCCAGACACGCTAAGGAAAACGGCTCAGGAGGCCCCCACAAAGGGCTGCTTTTAAGAAGATGCGCATCTGATCCCGGCTGATTTCACTTCTCTGCGGACCCTAAAGAACGAAATAAACAAGCAAACCAGACTGGAACAGACTCATAGATGCAGAACAGGCTGATGGTTGCCAGAGGGGAGGGTGGTTGGGGGCTGGGCGAAAAGCAGGCAGGGATTAAAAAGCACAAGCTGATCACCACGAAGCAGTCACAGGGACGTAAAGCACAGCACAGGGAACACAGTCCATCACATTGTAATGACGATGTACGGGGCCGGGTGGGGACTGGAAATACTGGGGGGAATGCTTTATAAAGTATATGATTGTCTAACTGCTGTGCTGTACACCTGAAACTAATGCAAAATAATACTGAATGTCAACAGTAATGGAAAACCACATGTAAAAATGAAAGACGAGTCTGGAATGAAATCCAAGCCCTGTCTGTCAATAATCAGGTCACCGTTGTTTGGAGAGCAGGTTGNCCGCCCAGGGCTCACCACTTAAGTTCAACAGCTGGATTCTCGGCCCACTCCGGGATGCCTGGTTCTGAGCACCTCCCCCCACCCACCCCCGCGAGCTGCCGTGTGAGCCTCGCCCTGTGCTGAGATACTTCCTTTCCATCCAAATCATCTCACACCTCAGAATCCTCAGGGCCGGACACGCTAAGGAAAACGGCTCGGGAGGCCCCCACAAAGGGCTGCTTTTAAGAAGATGCGCATCTGATCCTGGCTGATTTCACTTCTCTGCGGACCCTAAAGAACGAAATAAACAAGCAAACCAGACTGGAACAGACTCATAGATGCAGAACAGGCTGATGGTTGCCAGAGGGGAGGGTGGTTGGGGGCTGGGCGAAAAGCAGGCAGGGATTAAAAAGCACAAGCTGATCACCACGAAGCAGTCACAGGGACGTAAAGCACAGCACAGGGAACACAGTCCATCACATTGTAATGACGATGTACGGGGCCGGGTGGGGACTGGAAATATTGGGGGGGACGCTTTATAAAGTATATGATTGTCTAACTGCTGTGCTGTACACCTGAGACTAATGCAAAATAATACTGAATGTCAACAGTAATGGAAAACCACATGTAAAAATGAAAGACGAGTCTGGAATGAAATCCAAGCCCTGTCTGTCAATAATCAGGGCACCGTTGTTTGGAGAGCAGGTTGTGGTACCCCGTCCCGGGTCCCTTCCACGGTGCACAGAGACTCTTATTTGACTGCCCAATAGGCAGGCAGTGTGACGTATTTGCAAAAGGAACTTGCACTTTTGGATCTGATGAGCTGATGCCTGAATAATGGCCTGGAAATGCAGTGCTTGTGTGACTTGGGGCGCGTTGACTCGACCTCTCTGAGCTCGTTTCCTCACGTATACAATCGAAGTCACCACGTCAGCTCCCCGCCGTGGCCGCTGAGGTGAAATGACCTGGTGGACGCTGAGGCCCCAGTCAGCGCCACACACAGGGCAGCGCTCCATTACACCATCATCGATGCCCCCGCTGATTTGCACTGGCCCCCTGTGGCTCTGCCCCTTCACAATCTCCTCCTCCCCCGGGTTAAAGTCTCACCTCGACTCCTGATTCTGCAAAGTGCCCGGCGTCACGGACCGAGAAGCCGCTCCAGCACCAGACGAACCTGCCCCAACTGCTCTTCGATCTCGGAGCTTCGAGCTTTCTCTCTTGAGGCGCCTACCTTTGCCTGCCCTGAGTCACAGCACTTTGATCTGGTAGCTCAGGCTCTCAAAGCAACCGCTGTAGACGACTTGGAAAGTACAGAAAGGTGTAAAAAGAAGAACGATCGTGAAACTTGGAGAGCTGGAAGAAATAGGAAAGAACATCTGGTCCAACTCTCTTCTTCTCCAATCGAGGTGAAGGCCCAGGAAGTGCAGGGGTCCTTCCACAACCCCACGGGGGTCATTTAACAGATGGGCAGGCCTGTGCTGAGCATGTGTAGCCGGCAGCATCTCCAGCAGGGCCAGAGCCCATCTAGCTGGCTCCCCTACCTCCAAAGCAAAGTACTCTCCCCTACATGTCCAGAGACTGACCCACAGCCATGCTCCTGCAATGCCAGCTGGTCAGTCCTAGTAGCCAGTGGGATGTCCACAGGCAGGGAGGGGCATCTGGCACCAGGAGGGACAGGAGGCAGGCCTGTACACTGTAGGCCTGCAGACCCGGAGTGGTGACCACAGCAAGGCCCCTGTGCTGGGGAACACAAGGCACGGAACTGGCCAAGCTGGTCGGGGCCAGAGTTGGAAGAGCCTTGAAGGCCGTGCTAAGGGAGGGTGAGCTGCTTCCTCCACAGCAGGGGGCGCCATCAGAGGCTGGAGAGAGCAGAGGAGGGCATGATCAGAGCTGGGTTCTGGAATCACTCCCGACGGGAGGGGAGACAAAGGGAGTATCGTGGAGGCAGGGAAGGGACGGGGCACCAGCCAGAACCCCGAGGGCAGAGGTTAAAGAGGCAGAAGGAGGAGGCTGGCAGAGCCTGAGGGGCAGTGACCACGGGGCAGCACCCCTCCGAGCTCCCGCAGGTCTACGGTCATGCCAAAGGCCAATGACTAAAGAAGAGAGAAGGGGGGAAAGAAAAGAAAAAGGCAAGAAACATACAAGCAAATGGCTTTCAAAGGGGAAAAATGCAACTTGGTGCTCTGAGTTCGCTCTCTGGACATAACATCAGGATTTCACCCGCGACGGGAGATGCAGCAGCCCCATCCCCAAAGGGCCGCCCCACCAGCAACAGATGCCCTGCACCTGGAGGCGACGAGTTCAGGAGGGTCGCACCCAGGGAGCACACCTGAGGGACTCCTGCCCTGACCCCTGCTGAGAATGGGCTGCCACCTGGGCGGAGAGCAAGGAGCCCCAGGAGTGGGCAAGCCCATGGGGGCCTCCTCGCAGACGCAGCCAGCCCCCCAAGCTGATGGGAAGGTTGGGGGAGTCAGCAGCTCCTGGGCGCACGCAAAGAAAGGCATGTGTCCCAAGGGCAGGAACGCCGGCGTCCGTGTCTAATCCCACCGTCTCCACGGGCCCCACACCCATCAATCAGGATCCATCCGGGACTCGGAGGTAGTCTCCTCAATTAAGCTCAGTGGAGACGCACCCAGAGCCTGTTACCATAAAACGCTGATCGTGCTTCCAGTAATAGCCACTCAGGAATCCCACAGACTCAAGTGCAGTTCCTTCCTGGGGAAGGGGGGAGGAAGGACAAATACGATATATAATGAAGTACAGCTACACATGCCACCAAAAATTCACCTCAAAAGCATTAAAAAATGTTTAGCTGAACTGCGTCATTTCTGTGATACATGTATTTAAATGACACACGCCGTATAAATGACACTTAGGAATACCGTACCAAGTCACGAGTGTACAGAATAAGCACACGGGGGGAGGCTAAGGGGACACCCAGGCCTCGAGGCAGCTGGTCACTCGGCCTCCGACTTGACCCCTCGCTCTCGCCATTTCATTCTCATCATTAGCAGGGAAATAAAGGGGCTTTATTCCACAGGCCTCCACTCAAGCACCCAACTTCCCCAAAAAGAATGATTATTTTAGCCAAAATAGATGTGGTGTTTTGTTCAACTAAGTTTTACAGCACTAGAATCGTTCGAGAGAAATCATTTAGTACTGCGTAGATTTTTTTTTTCTGTTTCTTATCTTAAATTTTAGTGACCTCTGTTTTTCACTCAAGGGTGGGGGGAAAATAGGCTATGAAATTTTCTGAACCTTTGATACAGGGCTCCAGTTAAAATAGCAAAACATATTTCATCAAAGAAGCCAAATAAGCCTGGCTGCTGTAGTTCAGTGGATTGAGCACGGGCCTGCGAAGCACACGATTGCAGTTCGATTCCCAGTCAGGGCACATGCCTGGGTTGCAGGCCAGTTCCCAGCAGGGGACTCAAGAGAGGCAACCATACATTGATATTTCTCTCCCTCTCTCCTCTCTTCCCCTCTAAAGATAAACAAATAAAATCTTTTTTAAAAAAGGAGCAAAATAATTTGTCTTTAACCACTTAACGTTCTCCTTCAAAGTGTATTGCTAACAACTTCTGACAAACAGGGTCTACTTTGTGCTTTTGGTATCACACAGATGGAACACACGCACAGACATACCCAGCTCTGGGAAGAGAGAACATTAAAATTAGGGAAGCATGAAAGCTTTAGCTGCACACAAACAGCTTTTATACAAAAAAAAAAAAAGAAAATGAAAATGATATAAAGCAAATAGAACAAAATGTTCATCTCAAATCTTAGTGATGGGACTACGGATGCCTCAAACTGTATTTGTCTGAGCAACGGAAATACATCACTTTTAAGTTTTAAGTGGAAAACAGAATGAGGGTGGGGGAATTTGTTACGTGGCTGCTTGCGGTGCCTTTAAAAAGATCTGCACGCCCGGGCACTTCCTCTGAACTCTTATCAGCGTGGAAGTGTGAAGATCGGGGGATTAAACTCCATGACAACGGCTGGAACAGCTGCCCTGGGCTTTTCTCAAGTCCAAGGTGGCCAGACAAAAATATGTGACCTTCGTTTCTCTGATAACCAATTCTTTAAAATCTTTCCAGTCCAATATACTTAGAAAATAGTCGTCTATCCGTTTTTAATTTACGATGAAAAGGCAAGTGTCCATTACTGCCTATAAACAGAAAGAACAATGCCAACTTCCCGATGCCGTGGATAGCCAACAGAATTAAAAAGGCTGTTAGGATAAACCTGTCGTCTTCTGGAAGTCTCGTGTGGGGAGTTGAGGCTTTGACTCGTGCGGCCATCCCTGGAGCAATACAATGGAAAGAAGCAACTTCTCCTTTAGACAGACTGTGGACGAAAACCTAGAAGTATTACTAATCTCAGCATTCCTGTTTCCTAAAACAACCAATCGTGTTGTTTTCCTCAGAAAAGAAAGTTCTAGAGAAATAGAAATGCTAAAAGGATGGAAGAGGGGAAGAACAACAATGAAATAACAGCTAAAAAGGAAAGTCAGAGTATACACAATTCCCCTTTACCAAATACTATGATTAATTTCAAAGACAATACCCTAGTGGGGAAAAAAAAATTCTAAAGCCTATTCCTCCTTGATAGCTAGGAGGGAGGGCATGCAGAAAGACTCACGCTGGACATCAGTCAAGCACCTTTTCATTCTCATGTGGATAACTGTCCCACAGAAATCTTCCCATTCTGCCAAACTGGTCTGCCGTCCTACCCACAGACACTCCGACCTTCCCCACCTCAATGCCTTCGCCCAAACAGAATGCTCTCATTTGACACCAAAATAAAATAGCGTCTCACCAAATGCCAGGAAATCTCAGCTAGCTTTCAAAGCTCACTTAAATGTCATCTGCCACCTGAATCCCTCACCCTGTCCCTGCCAAGGCCGACCCTGCCTCCTGGGACTACTGGCTGAGGCTCTCGCCGTCTTTCTCGGGACACGGATCCAACATCGCCCCCCAATGCCGAAAACTCTGTGCGCCCCTACACAACCAGGTGCTGGTGGGCAAGCTGCAGGAGCGGACTCATTTCTTGTCATCTTTCTACCTCCAGCAACAGTAACAGATGAGAATCTCTCTTAATGAATCCCGACGTCGGGGATAACAGGCTCTCTAGTTGTAAATGTTTGCCTTGTTACCATGTTAAGGTTAGTAGGTTTCACTTATTCACGTGAAATGTTAGTATTTTCCAATGTTATTGTAATGCACATGGTTAAGAATAAATATTTGCTTCTCTTTACCCCACTGTTGGCTAGCCTTAAAGATTCAATCACCCTTCTGAGTTTTATTTGTAAACAGAGATCCTAAGAATATAGCACTCTGCCGAATTGTGCACAGTGAGGCTCAATGCAATAATTAACAGGTGGGAGTGTTTGGAAAAACGGAAAATGCCACGCGAGCTGTAAGGACGTTTCTCATTATTGCTCCGGAGGCGGGTGGGGGCTGCTGCCCTGCAAATAGCCGCTGATGGATGTGCCATGAAGCCTCCTCGGGAAGAATCTCATTCCAGTCTCGGTGAGAAACCAGGAGCTTTTCTGGGCACTTAGGCCTTACAACAGTCCGCAGACAGGCCAACTCATCACCACAGCCGAGCACTCACACAAAAGTCCCTGCTTGTCACCGCTCCGAGAAGGTCGAGTCTCTGAGAGCGTGTCTGCCTCAATCAAATTGATCGCCCCAATAGGACCCAAACCAGTATTCACATAAAAAAAGGAAACAAATGGAGCGAGGGCACAATGCCAGCCCGAGTCCATGTTTTTTAAAGCAGGTAACACACAACGGGGCCTAGGCACGAAATTGATAGCTTTTTTCTCGTTTTTGAAAATGTTTTCATTGTAACTGCTGTTTGCTCTATAAATCTTAGAAAACTCTGCAGTAAAAAATTAATATATGCATGACCTAAAACTCAATGCAATAACTTCTCATAGATAACCTTTCCTATTTCTTGTCATCTCTCCGATAGTTTCCTACAAATATATTTTTAGTGCTGCCCAGTGTTTTCTGCTCGGACTCACCCATGATGGTGTCCAGTCAAGGCCTCTCTACACAAAAATAAAATCGGCTGTGACTAGGCCGGATACAGGTAAAGGGAAGAATTGCTGAGGAATGGCGAGAAAAGCACCCTTTGACTCACTCAGCCCGTCTTCTCCACACCCCTCTGACCCCCAGGTGGGAGTTTATAAACTAACTACCAATGACATCAGCGTCACACGAACTGGGGTCTGTGCCCCCCCCCCTCGACACAACCAAGAAATGAGCGTGAGATACACGTCATGCAATTGGACTTGGCACTGAAAAATCACGCCCGAGAAATAATGGCGGGAGACCAGATTGCCGTCTGCAGAGAAGTCTCTAGGGAGCGCGATGAGCTTCGCACCAGCGGCCCCAGCCGGTCACGGTCAAACTGCTCTTCTTTCTCTTGATCCGAGACAAGGCCACGGAAGCCTTCTCAACAGCATCCCCGAGAGTGATGACCGACGGTCAGGTCCCACACGGGGGCTGAGCCACCTGTGAGGCCCCTGGGTGGGCTCTTTCTAAGGGCCACGTCCCTGCCATTATCCTTGCATTAGACTTCTATCATGGATTTTAGGTGAGATGTCCTTATTCTTTCTGTCAATGACTAAAATCCTGTTCCTAAAAAAGACGAATTGGAAGGACCTGGTGGGAAGCCAGAACCAAAGTTGAAAAGAAAGCCAAAGGAACAGTTGTTAGCATCTTGAATGTATTCCACGTTTATTTCTTGACGGACCCCGTTCCAGACCAACGAGGGGCTTGAGACTGACTCAGAAAGGACCCTGCCAGGGCGCTCTCGGGGAGGTGGGATGGAGAAAGCACCCTGTGGGACTCGGCCCGGAATCACACTGGCTTGGGGCAGTTTGGAGAAATTGAGAGGGAGGCAAGGCACACTCTGCCGTGCAGCTTCTCCCTGGAGGACCTGGCGCTTTGACGCGAGTCCCAAGCCCGTTCTGAGAGGCCCCGTCCGCCTACCCCTGGTCGCACCTCGGGGGGGGAGGGCAGAGTGCTTTCTGCCTGTCGGGTGCATGGAGTGCTGGCGTGGACACTCAGCGCCGGAGAAACAGCCTGGGGGCGGAGGCAGGCGGTCCAGGGTCCAGCCCTGGCTTGCCCCCTCCCTTGGCGAATATGTTACAGCTTCTACAACTGTTACGACAAATCGCCAGCAACCTAGTGGCTTAAAACCACCCAAAGGTATTACATCTTTGTAGGTCAGAGAGCCGACATGGGTCCCACAGAGTCAGCAGGGCAGGGGTCCTGCCTGGGGGTCTGGTGGAGAAGCCACTTTCTCGTCCTCTCCAGCTTTGGACGCTGCCCGCAGTCTTGGTCTCGAGGTTTTCTCCTTCCTCTTTGAAGCCAGCAAGGTTGCATCTCTCTCTGACCAGGATGGGACAAGTTCTCCGACTTAAGGACCGATGTGATTATACTGCCCATCCCCCAACCCAAGATAATCCGAAATCATGCCCCCACTTCAAGTCCTTCACTTACTCACACCTGCAAAATCTCAAGGCACCATTCTCAGTCTCCGGGAGTGAGGACTTAGAGGCCAGACGCGGCCCGCCCCCGTGAGCGCCCTTGAAAGCAGAACCTGGCACCGCTCTGTGACGCGCCTGCAGAATGGGAGGCCTGGGCTGACCGAGTCCGAAGCTCCTCCCAGCCCTCTTTACACAGGTGTGTCCAGGCTACGAATTCCGGCAAGCAGCTTCTCACATCCCAAATTCTAGAAGCCGGAGCAGCAGGCTGTCTGCCCTCCCTCCAGCCCTGGCCCATCTGCCATGATGGGCCAATTACACAGAAAGCGTCAGCTGAACAGACTGCATGAACAACCGGTGGAAAGAACTCCTCTAGGAGGGGGGGCACAGGAGGAGAGCCCCGCTTACCACACCTCTATTGTGTTTCAAACCCCGCCCACTCCTTGTGCGGTCAAAGAGAAGTCCCCTACCCACCAGTTCCCATTCTTTGCACAGTCTTTAGGGGGCGCCCTCTCCTAACTGCATTCTGTCAGCAAGCCACGCAGGAACACAAAGTCACTGCCAGGCCCTGCATTACAGTGCGTCGGGGTTAATCCTGAACGTAAAATCTAGGAGTCAGGTGTAGTCACAGCAACTCGTTTGTACCTCAAGCATCAAGTACACCGTTAAGTACCAACAGCCTTTTCATCGCTGGGTGGGCATTTTCTATACATAAACCACAGTCCTGTGCAGTGTTTCCTATAAAATAACCACATCTTTTTTCTGTCCAAGCCGGGGCATGTGGCAGCTGAAGTCACAAGAAACCTACCGCAAGAAAAGTTAATTCCACTTACTCCCACCCAGGACATCCACCTGAAAAGTCAAGTGCACAAAGGAAAACAACATTTAAAATGTTTAAACCTTGATTTTTAATCCTTAAAGAGAAAAAGATCTTTGTCATGCCAATGTATGGCTTACAATTTTTTCTAATATAATTAAAGAATGTATCTAATGTTAAAATAGACCACAGTCTTTCTAGGTATCTGTTTTTTACCGGTAAATGCGACGAATACAAATTTAACACAATCTTTGCTGCTGGTGTCTGCCCAGTGCTGCATTTGAGCAAAGGAATACTTGTAAGGACACTGAATTAAGAGTTGAGAATCCCCCTCCAGTGTGATTATTGGGTCCCATCGGTGAATCTGCCTTCCCCAGGCGGCGATCAGTGATTTGGGGCTCCAGGGTCTGTGTCTCTCAATCGGGATGAGGGGCCTTTCACACGGCCCTTTGGAATGAGCTCGACGCATCCCAGGTTAGAGGGCTGCTGTTTCACACACCGTGTACGCATTTCACACACCGTGTACGCGTTTCACGTCAGTTAAAGAACTCAGAGTTAGGTGAAGCTTACATGGAAGCACCCGTGTTAATGTAACAAAACCACTTGTACTCATTCACCAAAGATCACAGGCTCCACTCAAAAACACCTTCCCCTTGGGCCACGTGTGGGGATCCAGGAAAAGTGTCCCCAAAGGCCAGGAACATCACAGAGGACGGGGACACACAGCCAGGGTTCGCATTCAAAATAAACTCTGAACACAGTAAAAGCAGGTTTCTATCAGCTTCTAATTTTATTACACAAAGTCATTTTTAAGGTAGCTGAGACAACTGTGCAGATGAATTTTAAAATATATGCAGAAATAATACTTTCCAGTATCAAGCAGAAAACAGCTAACCAGGTATAGAGTAAAAAAAAGAGAAAGAGAGAAAGAGACACACACAGAGAGAGAAAGAGGAGGAAGAAAGGAAAGGAAAGTTGCACTCAGATGTCAGGAGAATGGAAGGTGTATGAGCACCAAAAGGTAAAGGCAAAAAATATTTAGAAGGACCTAACAGAGTGACTCTCTCCCCTTAGTGAGACAGAAAAACACATCTAGAATTTAAGAGAAAAAAGAACCGATTGAAGGCTGAGGGGGACTTCCTGGATCTTATCTTGAATTTCAAACCTCACAGTTCATTATTTTCTAGTTAAATTTAGTGGCAAGTGGTCTTAGATTCTAACAAGCATGACTCATGTGGTGCCTGTTCCTTCTAACTCTTACCATTCGGGAGACGGAACCTGTCACAGCAGGGAGGTCTGGCCGGGGAACTGCTCCAGCCTGGGAGGGAGACCACGCACTGCTCTGCGAGAAAGAGCCAATTCAGTAAACACACCTTCCAGTGCTCTCTGAAAACTACAAACCCAAGCCAGCAAGGCCTGCTTTGTGTATGTAAGTTTCTATCTGTACTAACTCAACACCAGTTTATTTCCGAACTTATGCTAGTAATTTCCACTTAAAATCTTTACCCATAACAAGAACTGCTAAGATGCAGGGCCTGACCACAAATATTTCTAATAAGATCTTGCTAAAAATGTTGGTGAGTGGTAGAAAGAGTTTGGGTGGTTTTTTTTTTCTATGCAGTTTTTTAAATTGTTTTTATGACAGCATGTGGAAAAGAATTCCCTAAAATTGTATATGATATTGATCTCAATACAATAATATTGATTTGGTATTACCAATTTGAGTTTCCTGGGAATTGAGTGAATTGAGACTGTTTCAATATTATTCATGACAAAAAGGATGGCTATAAAAAACTGCAATGCAACATGAGCAAAGATAAGCAGAATTCATATGCAAATAAGTGTCACTAATGAAAAATGATCTCCCCATGTTTATTGCAAAGTGTATTCCCAGCATTTTCCTTCAGAGTTGTCCTTCCTTTCCCCCCTCCAATGTATAGCGCCCTCAATAGCGCACCTCGACCTTAGTGCAGGGATAAACTCAAGTATTTGCAGCCTTTGGGACATGCTGTCCACCTGGGTGCCTGGCTCTACTCTTCCCTGGACGTCCCTGAGCAGGCTTCACGCACAACGGAAACATAAACTAGCTGAGCACAGAGCGCGCACTCAAACCTCTCGTTCAGGGGACGCAGGCCCCCAACATCATGCTGGTAGAGCAGGCCTCTATCACTGGAAATAGACTTATACTGGTTTTAGAAATATCTTCAAGTAGCCACAGCCACAACCCAAATTTTACCCACAATTCAGTGGGCAGTTCTGCTGAGTGGAGGTATGGGACCCTCCCCCTGGTTGGAAGGGCTCCTGGAATGACCTTCACTGTGGAACTGAAGCCAGAGCCTCACCTCACCTGTAGCATCTGCTCCGCTCAGAAGAATTTATGGGACTGGATCACAGGACTGATTTAAAGCCAGCAGACGGGCTTGGAGGCCAGCGCGGCCACCAGGAATGAGGAGAGCTGCTGTGACCGACTGCACAGACAGAGGGCTGGCAAGGCCTGGCAACCATGGGGACCGACTCCAGTTACTGGGGTGCAATGCTCTGATTTAATAATAAACCCTATCTGGAGTTCCGCCAAGATGGAGGCATAGGTGGAAACACTGTGCCTTCTCCCACAACCAAGTTTGAATAAAACAAAGGTTTGGAGAAATAAAGACACAACCAAAGGACAGAAAATTGAATTATACGGAAGTCCGACTACATCTAACCGTTCAACGGGGACGGTAAGAGGGGCGGAGCCAGCAGCGAGCAGGGTCGGGCAGGACAGGGCCCCCGACCCAGGCGCGCAGGCAGACGAGAACCAGTTGGGGT